>NW_022196897.1:158451384-158491077 GCF_008632895.1 Mastomys coucha | reverse complement strand
GTACTATGTCCAATTTCCGGATGAACCGCCAAACTGATTTCCAGAGTGGTTGTATCAGTTTGCAATCGGTTGGGAGGCTTTTAATGACTGCTTCTGTCTCTTTAGTGGTTATGGGGCTGTTTAAATAGTTTACTTGATCTTGATTTAACTTTGGTAAGTGGTATCTGTCTAGAAAATTGTCTACTCTGTTAAGATTTTCCAATTTTGTGGAGTACAGGCTTTTGAAGTAAGACTCTTTGAATTTCCTCAGTGCCAGTTGTTATGTCTTTCCTTTTATTCCTCATTTTGTTTATTTGGATAATGACTCTTTGTATCTTTGTTAGATTGGCTAAGGGTTTATCTATCTTGTTGATTTCTCAAAGTACCAGCTCTTGGTTTTGTTGATTGTTTGTATTGTTTTCTTTGTTTCTAATAGGTGATTTCAGCCCTGATATTGGTTATTTCCTGCCTTCTGCTCTTCTTTGGTATGCTTCCTTCCTTTTTTTCCTAGAGCTTCCTGGTGTATTTTAGATTGCTGATAATGAAAACTTCTATTTCTTTATGGAGGCACTTAGCACTATGAACTGCTTTCATTGTGTCCCCTAAATTTGGGTATGTCGTATCTTCATTTTCATTGTGTTAGCATTCTGTATAAACTCCACCCCCACAGATACCTGGCAGCAGCCAGGTATGCTCCTCCCCACGGTTACCTGGCAATGGTCAGGTAGGCCTGGCCCTATAAAAGGGGCTGCTTGCCCCCTCCTCTCTCTCTTACTCCTGCTTCTCTCCCTTGCCTCTTGCCCCTTTGTTCCCCCTCACTCCTCATTGCCTTCCTCCCTCCACATGGTCATGGCCATCCCCTACTTCTCTACTCTCTCCTTCTCTCTGCCTTTCTCTGCCTCTGCTACCCTCTTAACTCCCCTCCCCATGCCCTAGATAAACTCTATTCTATACTATACTGGTGTGTGTCTGGTCCCTCAGGGGGAAGGGATGCCTCTGCATGGCCACCAAGGCACTCCCTTCCCCCACACCCTGCCAGAACATATTCTTATAGCTCTTTCTCATTTTATGATCACAACACATTGAATTCTAGAAATCCTTAACTTCTTTCTTTCTTTCTTTCTTTCTTTCTTTCTTTCTTTCTTTCTTTCTTTCTTTCTTTCTGTCTGTCTGTCTGTCTGTCTTCCTTCCTTCCTTTCTTTCTTTTTTCTTCCTTTCTCTTTCTTCCTTCCTTTCTTTCTTCCTTCCTTCCTTTCTTTCTTTCTTTCTTTCTTTCTTTCTTTCTTTCTTTCTTTCTTTCTTCCTTTCTTTCCTGACCTAGAGATTATTGAGTAGAGAGTTGTTCAATTTCCAAGAGTGTGTAGGCTTTCCAGTGTTTCTGTTGTTGTTGAAGTCTAGCTTTAATTTATGGAGGTCTGATAAGATACAAAGTGTTATTTTAGTTTTCTTCTATCTGTTGAGGCTTGCTCTGTGATTGAGTATATGGTCCATTTGGAGAAGGATCCATGAGGTACTGAGAAGAAGGTATATTCCTTTGTGTTTGGGTGAAATATTCTATAGATGTCTGTTAGGTCCATTTGATTTATAATATCTGTTAGTTTCCTTTACAGAGATATCTCTGTTTAGTTTTTGTCTGGATGTCCTGTCAATTGATGAGAGTGTATGTTGAAGTCTCTCACTATTAATGTGTAGGGTTTGATGTGCAGCCTAAGTTTTAGCAATGTTTCTTTTACAAATGTGGGTGATCTTCTGTTTGTGGGATAGATGTTCAGAATTGAGATGTCATTTCGGTAGATTTTTCCTTTGGTGAGTATGAAATGTCCTTCCCTGTCTCTTTTGATTAATTTTGGTTGAGAGTCTATTTTATTAGATATTAGAATAGCTACTCCAGTTTGCTTCTTGTGTCTGTTTACTTAGAATACTTTTTTCTAGCCCTTTCCTCGGAGGTAATGTCTGTCTTTATGGTTGAAATGTGTTTCTTGTATACAGCAGAATGATGAATCTGCTTCTGTTTTCACATCCATTCTATTAGCCTTTTTTTTTTTTAATTGGGAAATTGAGTTCATTGATTTTGAGAGATATTAATGACCAATGATTATAATTTATTTCCTGTTATTTTGATGCTGATGGTGTTACTGTATGTGTGTGTGTGTGTGTGTGTGTGTGTGTGTGTGTGTGTGTGTGTGTGCGCGCGCTTTCCTTGGATTTGTTGGTATGGAATTACTTATTTCCTGTGTTTTCTTGGATATAGTTATCATTCCTGGGTTAGACTTTTTTTTCTAGTATTTTATGTAGTACTAGACTTTTAGATAGATATTGTCTGAGTTTGGATTTGTCTTGAAATATCTTAATTTTTCCATTTATGGTGATGGAGAATTTTGTCGAGTATAGTAGTTTAGGTTGGCACCTGTGTGTGTGTTTTTTTTAAAGCTTGTAAGATATCTGTCCTGGCTCTTCCAGCTTTTAGAGTCACTGTTGAGAAGTCAGGTGTAATTCTGATAGCTCTGCCTTTGTATGTTACCTGGCTTTTCCCCTTACCACTTTTAATATTCTTTGTTTGTAGATTTTGTTTTTTGATTATTATATGCTGGAAGGATTTTCTTTTCTTGTCCAGTCTAATTGGTGTTCTATAAGCTTCTTGTATGTTTATAGGCATTTTGTCCAGTCTAGTTGGTATTCTGTAGGCATGTGTGCTTAAGGCATCTCTTTCTCTAGGTTGGGAAAGGTTTCTTCTATAATTTTGTTGGGAATATTTTCTGGGTCTTGGAGCTGGGACTCTTAACCTTCTTCTTCTTTTCATGGATCCCAGATTTCCTGGATGTTTGTGTCAGGAATTATTATTATTATTATTATTATTATTATTATTATTATTATTATTTTGGATTTAACATTTTCTTTGACTAATATATCAATTTCTTCTATTGTATCTTCTACATCTGAGATTCTATCTCCTGTATTCTGTTGTTTTTGTTCTCTTTCCTAGGTTTTTCCATCTCCATGATTTCCTCAATTTGTGTTTTCTTTAGTTCTTCTATTTTTACTTTCAGGTCTTGCACAGTTTTATTTCCTTCACCTGTTTAATTGTATATCTATAAAGGATGCATTTGTTTCCTTTGTAAAGACCTCTATCTGTTTGTATTTTCCTGTATTTCTTTAAGGGATTTATTCATTTCCTCTTTAAAGTCTTCTATCATCTTTGTAAGATTGTATTTAAAGTCATTTTCTTCTGTTTTGGTTGTGTTAGGCTATCCAGGGCTTGCTGTAGTAGGTAAGGTAGCTGTGCTTTGAAGGTGTCATATTGCCATGGCTTTTGTTGATTGTGTTCTTTTGAGGGCTTTTAGTCATCTGGATGATTCCAGCCCCTGGCTGATTTTGTTGTAGTAGGTATTGGGGGGAGGGTGAACCTTGATGGTCCTGGTGTGGTGGGCCTCTGATGGGTATCCATGGGCTTTATGGTTCCAGACCTTCAGGTCTGTATGGTTCAGGAGCCTCAGGTCTGATAAAGATGGGCAGAGAGGTGGCTGGAGATGGAGGTCTCCCTAGGATGGCAGGCTGCTCTGGGCAGCTTGGCATAGTCTAGAGGGTTCAGCCAGCAGGGAAGATGGGTGGAGGCACCTTACCTGGATGGTTCAGGAGTCTGATATAGATAGAGGATAGGTGGCAGGAGAATGGTGGTATCCCTAGGATAGTAGGCTGCATGGTGAACCCTTTAACTACTGAGCCATCAACATGTCTTAGGAGGCAGAGACAGGCGGATTTCTGAGTTCAAGGCCAGCCTGGTCTACAGAGTGAGTTCCAGGACAGCCAGGGATACACAGAGAAACCATGTCTCAAAAATAAATAAATAAATAAATAAATAAATAAATAAATGAAAAAAAATGGAAGCCTGGAAGTGCTTGGTAGTTAATAAAACTCATCTATAAGGAAGGAGAAAGGCATGTTTCACATAGTTCTTACAGAGACCTTAACCTCAGTCTAAATCCAGAGAACCCAACACCCCCTCCTGGGCTTTGAGGGCACCTGCGTACACTCATACACAAACTCACGTATATGTAAAATAAAACCAAATGGTTGTTTAAAAAATTAGAAGGCTTTCTGCAGAGTACCTTCCCTTGAAGCAAAGCACCTCACACTGGCTTTTCTGCCCGAGCCCGGTTCTGTCAAACAGCTCCAGACCAGGACAAAGCAAGAAGGCCAGAAGAGGGTGTCAAACCCTTTGGAGTTGGAGATGCCTGTGGGCAAAGCTGTGGGTGTTAGGAACCAAGCTCCAATGCTCTTGATTGGGCAAGTGCTCTTCTTAACCACTGAGCAATATTTCTAGCCCCAATTTCTATCTTTTGTTCATAATTGTATACATGCCTGAAATCCCAGGAGGCTGAGGCAGGAGGGCCACCACAAGTTAGAGGGCAGCCTAGTCTATAGAGTGAATTCCAGGATGGTTGCAGCTAAGGTGCAATACAGTGGTGGTGGTGAATGGGGTGGGGGAGACTAACAGAAGCCATAGAGAGAATAAAGGGATTCTAAGTGGCTCATGCTCCTTTCCAGTTCTTTCTCTGAAGAGTGAACACAGAGGTGGGAATTGGGAAGCAAAGTCAGCCTACCTTTAGGCTCTGCATCCTGGAGGGCCTGTACCCCAACTGCTTTACTTTTCCATTCCAACTTGAAGTCAACCACAGATCTATCCAAACTGATGAGAGTGACTATGTTCCAATAAAACTTTATTAAGAAAACGGGGCACTGGTCCAGATTTAGACTGTAGCTTGTGTAGCAATTTCCAGAGTGCTTTTGCGCCTACTTGGGTAAGGCTTCCGGGAGAGTTTAGCATTTTAAAGATCACCTTCCTTGATATATTATTCATGGGGAGACAACCTAGAGCTTCAAAGCAGCATTGCATGGGAAAAATCTGGTCCTTCCCATCATGCATCAAGCATCAACTTCTGGTGGTTCTAATTTTAGATCTGCTCTGGGTATCAAGTGGACCTACCTGATAACTATTCCCAGACCAGCCTAGGGAATGAATTGATGGTACAGATCAGGGGCCTTTCCAAGCATCTCTCTCTTAGCCACTGCTGGAGTCCTCTCTCCTCCGATGTCCAGGATGTGATCTGCCCTGCCGTTCTTGTGGAGAGATGTGTGCAGTCCTGTAATCCCACACTGGGTGTTTATCATGTAACTCTTCTGAGAGTACAGAGGGGAGACGCCTGAGATGGTGACTTCGAAGCAAGAGAGCTTCCAGAGCTCTCAGGGGCTGTTGGTCCCTTCCTAGCTTTAGGCCTGGGTTCAATTGTACTTGCTTAAGATTAGGGCCCCTGCCAGGTAATTTACCTATAAGCTATGCACAGAAGAAAGAAGAAGCCATCCATCTAAAATATTCAGATTTTGGCCTTAATTAAAATGCAGAATAAATATGTAAGGCTAAAGAGCATGAATTATAGATACTGGGGTTTCTATATTAAAATCGGTTTTCATCTGTTCAAGCGTGTATGTTTATGGCAGGGAGAAAGCGTGTGTATGAGTCCATAGAAAGCAAAGTAGTTATGGCCCATGCATGCTTAGCGAGATGGGAAAGAGGTCTTTTGTAAGAAAGTGAATCCCTCTACGTTTCTGTCTGGCTGCCTCTGGAGATTTTTTCCATCTTGGTTTTGTAAAGGGCTAATCCTGACCCTTGTTATTTAAATTGCTTCACTGGCTCTCAGAAGGCTGCTTCTGGCCTCTCAAAAGTGTTCACTCTCTGCTCCCTGGCTGGGGGCAAAGCCAGAGTCTATTCCTCACTATCCCCTGGCAGAAGCTTGCTAAGCTGTGAGGCCTGGACAGGGTGGTGGCTAAGGTTGAATGGCAAGTCTCAAGTCAGACCATGACTCCTCCACCTTGAAGGTCAGAGGCTCTGGACTTTTCCCATTAAGATGCCAGAAAGGAGACTGAGAGCCTTAAGAGCTGAAATCAGCATCTGAGGATGCTGTGGCAATCAGTTTGAGGATGGAGATGAACTAGCTAACTGGATGGACAATAATGGCCAAGGTTGGGAGATGACTTTGTGTTAAACATTCAAGCTTACAAATGGCTATCAATTAACTCAGAGTTGGGGAGATTCATGCTAAGAGCTAATCTGCATTGCTTAGAGCATTGAAAAAAAAAAAAAACTAAACAAATCAGACGTTAAACCCAAAATTGTAATCAATCCAGGTGGATAGTGGGTTTTTTTTCTTTTTCTTTTCTGGGTAATAGATGGATGCAATGGCTAGAAAGGATGAGTTCAGAGATCTTAATTGTAATGAAAAGTGATGAACAAAAAAATAATGGACGGAGACAGACCGTGAGGATGAGAGCACAGTATGCACTCTCTCTATGTTGACTCACACAGACACCTACCCACACCCACAGACACACCCCTGGTACCAACATGATAACAAGAGGGGCTGTTAGTTAAAGGCCCCCACTGTGACAGGATACCCAACCAAAGCACCTCAGGGAGGGAATGGTTGTCCTGGCTCTCAGGCCAGGACCTCGGCCATCATGGTAGGATGGCCTAATGGCAGGAGCTTCAGGGAGCTGGTTACGCTGCATCTACAGTCAAGAAGCAGCAAGCAATGAATGCTGGTGCCCAGCTCACTCCCTTTTTATTCAGCCCAGAGCCCTAGCCTACGGAATGGTGCTACTCACTTTTAGGGTGGGTTTTCCACTTCAGTTAACCTAATCTAGATCATAGCTCCTGGACATGCCAAGAGTCTTGACTTCAGATCCTAGATCATCCCTCCCGGACATGCCAAGAGTCTTGACTTCAGATCCTAGATCATCGCTCCTGGACATGCCAAGAGTCTTGACTTTAGATCCTAGATCATCCCTCCCGGACATGCCAAGAGTCTTGACTTCAGATCCTAGATCATCCCTCCCAGACATGCCAAGAGTCTTGACTTCAGATCCTAGATCACTGCTCCTGGACATGCCAAGAGTCTTGACTTCAGATCCTAGATCATCCCTCCCAGACATGCCAAGAGTCTTGACTTTAGATCCTAGATCATCTCTCCCGGACATGCCAAGAGTCTTGACTCTAGATCCTAGATCATCCCTCCCGGACATGCCAAGAGTCTTGACTTTAGATCCTAGATCATCCCTCCCGGACATGCCAAGAGTCTTGACTCTAGATCCTGTCAAGTAGACCAACCGTATTAATAACCATCACGGGGATATCTGGATAGAGGAAACAGGAAAGGGAAGAGACTGGGCAGGGGAGGTAAGGAGTGTCTATGGCCAAAGTAGGTGACATACTTGGACATTGTGAAACCCATCACATAGTATAATGTAGGGGGAGGTGCTGTTTCTCTAATTGGTTCTTGATTTGGTCAATAAAGAAGACAAGAGCCAATTGCTAAGCAGAGGGTAAAGGTGGGACTTCCAGGTCCCACTGGGTCTTCCTAGGAGGAAGAGAAGAGACACAGGAAAGAAGGGACTTATCAGTCAGGCCTTGGGAGGAGAAGCAGGAACAATCATGTAAGGCCGTGGGCACGTAGGGCATGCAGCCTCCCCTGAGGGCAGGGCCGGGGAGGATGGCAGGAGCTACCTGTTAGCTGATAAGATTAGGACAGGAGATTCTTCGCCCAGCCATTGTGTTCTCTGAGGAGTTTTAAAATAATAAAGCTGTCTAGTGTTTGTCTTCTATGGTGCTAAGGGGGGCAGGAGAAAGAGAAAAAGCAGGGCAATGGATGGCGGCTTGGTGAAGCTAGCCAGGAGGAAGAGGTGGAGTGCAGACAGCGGCTCCCGGCTTTCCTGAGAAAGGTGCCAGCTGGCCTTTGGCAGAGCTAAGCCGGGGAGAAACGGGCAGCTCGGAAGTGAGGCCTGTGGCAGCTGATCTCAGCTAAGCAGGGAGCGCAACTCTGGGAAGAGGAGGAAGCATGCTTTTTAAATTTACACGCAACAGTATAATGATCATACATTAATCAAAAAGCTCCAAGCCCCCAGATGCATGAAGAGTATGTCTCCAGTGCATACTATGGATTCTGGTTCCCACGGTGTTACCTGTGGAGTTGGGAACACAGACTGGTCTGTGAGGCCCATGCTATTCTGAATCACTGTACTGGAGGCAGAAGCCAGCTGTTTCCTGGTTTGCCTCTGTTATTCTGTCTGCATTTAGTCCATGCCACAGGCCTGCCCAAGCCGCCATGAAAGCCAGGGCTAATGTCTTTGTACTTTTGGGGGTTTCTTTTCTTTTCTTTTTTTTTAGATATTTTCTTTATATACATGTAAATTTCTCCATTCCCAATTTCCCCTCCAAAAAACAAAGAAACAAACAAAAACAACAAAAACAAACCCCTGTTGCCTCCCACTTCCCCATGCCTGTCACCCCGCTCTCTCCCACTTTCTGGCCCTGCCATTCCCCTACACTGGGGCACAGAACCTTCACAGGGCTGAGGTCCTCTCCTCCTATTGCTGATCGAATTTGCAATCCTCTACTATACACATGCTGCCAGAACAATCAGACCCCTCCATGTGCAGTCCTTGGTTGGTGGTTGAGACCCTGGGAGCTCTGAGAGTACTACTTAGTTCATATTGTTGTTAGTCCTAAGGGGCTGCAAACCCCTCAGCTCCATTGGTCCTTTCTCTAACTCCTTCACTGGGGACCCTGTATTCAGTTCGATGGATGGCTGTGAGCCTCTACATCTGTGTTAGTCAGGTACTGTCAGAGCCTCTTAGGAGATAGCTATATTTAGGCTGGCTTGCCCTTCCTTCAGTCCCTGCTCTCTGCAACTCCTTCCATGGGTATTTGGTTCTTTTGGGGGTTTCTTTAGCAACTTTGTCTGTAAACCCCAAGGCTCCTGTTGCCGTTTCCAGTTGAGGGTGGAGAAAATTGAAATCAACAGGATTCAAAATAGCAACACAAATCCTGTTAGTATGTTAAAGGATTTTTTTTTTTTTTATGTCATGAACTTATTGTGTTTCCTTCTAATATGGTCTAGAAATTTCTATTATATAGAGATATAGCATCTTCCAGAAGATGCTGGCCAATGGAAAGTTCTGTTTGGATGTGTCTGTCAGGTAAGACCCTTGAGTATGTGGGGCCAATTGTAGGAGATTCATCATTTATAGGTGGCAGAGAAGCTTTCGTGGTGAGGGGGAGCCGTAGGAAGCCTGCAGGCTTTGGTGAGCTGAGCCGGCAGGTGGGAGAGGGAGGGAGAGTGGGAAGAAGGGAGTGAGAGAAACAAGACCACACAGGGTCTTCAAGGAGGAATTGGACTCCATGAAGATCAGAACGAGAAGGGCCGGCTGTACTCTGGTCTGCTCTGACTGGGAGGTTTGTGTGGGTAATGTGGGAAGGGGGCTTTAAGCAGGCTGTCCCATAGGGCCGTGGATACCAGGAGGTGGTTACACAAGACAAGTATTCACATGGATCCCAACAATCAGTTGGGAACAGGAAGAACTGCAGGCCATGTCAAGGGTGGCTGTCCCTGGAGTGGGTCACGTTTGCCCTCAGGAGTCCTAACTGTGCTTTTGTTACAAGACACTTGAACCAGTATTCAATGTCAGTGCATTGAGGTATCATGAAAGGATTTGCTTTCCCTACAATTTCCCCCTTTTAAAGACCAGGTTTCACTATGTAGCCCAGGTTATCCTAGATCTCGTAGAGATCTGTCTGTCCCTGCCTCTTAAGTACTAGGATGAAAGCTGTGTGCTCCAATGCCTAGACTATGCTAAACTCCTGATGTGAAGTTTAATGGCTGTCTATGTTCATGATGTCCCCTAACAGCGGGATAACCGGTGGTATCTCTGGAGAGTTGAAGGTGTGTGGAACGGTGAAAGCAGGCAAGAGGAGGCTAGGGAGCCAGGGTCCTGGGATGTAGTGAGAATTTTGATTTCTTTAAAAACACGGTAGTGTGAGCATGTTTTTGTTTTAGTGCCAGGGGTAGGCTATGGGTCTGCTTCAGATCGTCCACAGCAGAGCCGACTGTGATTTGTCTCGTGCTCAGACAGGGGCATGATTTTGCCAGCTGAAGATAGTTTATGTTTGGAATTCTGGGGACTCTTGAGAGGGTATAAAAATGTCAGAGCCCCTGAGAGAGGTGGTAGCTTCTGTTGTCGCTGCTGCTGGTTGCTGGGAGATATTCTGATGACAGAGATTGGACTTTCCCTAAGGAACTTGATGCCTCTAATCAGCAGGAAGTAGTCTAAGGATATCAATTCCCCTTTCCCCTCTAGCCTTCTCTCTTTCCTACCGAGTACTGGGGGGGGGGGGTTGGAAGGGTGGTAGGGAAAAGAACCCAATAAAGTAGCTAAAAGCACACCCACCATTGGGCATTGTCTTTGTGAGATGTGAGCACATTCAAGCTCATTCACATACTTGCCATGCACAATTGCAGGGTTGGTCGGGTCACTGTCTGCTCCACAAAGCCTTGATGACTCCCTGAATTGGATGATAGAGGGAAGACCAAATTCTACCTATGTTTGAAACATCTGGAAATGTAGTGGTGTGGGGATGTAACCAAACTGGCAGAGTGCTTGCCCAGGACACAGGAGGCCCTGTTCAATCCCCAGCATAGGCTGGGTTTGGTGGCATAGACCTTGAAACTGAGCCTTCAGAAGGATCAAGAATTCAAGTAGTGTGTCTATGTAGTGAGCCTGGGCTACACAAGACTCTGAACATTTTGGTAATCACTGACAGAGGAGGACTCTGTAGTCCTCCAAGTCTCCATGTGCTACTATCACTTTTGATGACAGGGGAGAGGTGGGTGGGGGGTGTGGGGGAGGGGAGGTCAGCCTGCCTGCTGATCTCAGCAGACAATTTGGTGCCATTTTAGCCAAGTTTCCTTTCACCTTTTTGAAGCCACATCAGAAATTGTAGTATGGCAGTTACCTGATTCACTCTTTATTAGAAGATAAAGGTCAGAGGCTCAGTGCTGATTTGCAAGCTCAGTTGTGGCTACCTGAAACAGGTTAGGCATTTCACATGCATGTATGCATGTGTGTGTGCGCGTGCGTTCGTGCGTGCGTTCGTGCGTGAGTGTGTATGTGTGTGTATGTGTGTGTTACAGATCTCAAGGAAAACATATTTACTTTTTCATTTCTGTCTGGGCATCCCACCCCCACCTCAGTTCCTCTCTACTACTCAGCTTGTCTGCTCGGCCTATGCTTTCAACAATTGTGGCCTCAAGATTGGAGACACAGAAAGCCTGTCATCAACTGTCACCTTTCTTCTCCAGGAAAGTACAGACTGTCAGGCACATGCAGGGCAGTTACCACAGACCCAAATGCCCCTTGTTACCCGAGTTTAACACATCTACTTTAAAGCACAGGAAATTGCTTCTAGATGAACCTATGCCAACTTTCCTGGAGCAAATGGGCCACGAGCTGTCATGATCTCAGGGCTCTGTGTTTTTGCTTGCAGTTTAGGATTATATATGTTTCCAAAACCCTTCTACTTGGTTAGAAGGGTGCGTGTGTATGTATGTGTGTGTGTGTGTGTGTGTGTGTGTAGTGACACATATATACGTGTGTTAGTGTGTGTGCACATGGAGGTCACAAGTCAAGCATGTTACCAGGGGAGAATGTCCCCAGCTTTCTCCACACTAACCCACTGAGCCATCTCTCCGGCGTTCCCCACACTTTACCCACTAACCCACTGAGCCATCTCTCCGGCGTTCCCCACTAACCCACTGAGCCATCTCTCCAGCGTTCCCCAGCCTTCTCCACACTAACCCACTGAGCCATCTCTCCAGCGTTCCCCACACTTTACCCACAGAACCATCTCCCTGGCTTTACTCATGGAACCATCCCCCCACTTTAGTACTGGAGATTGAACTCAAAGCCTTGAACATACTGAATGATCATTCTACCACTGAGCTACACTCCTAACCACCTTGCTGAGGTAGGAGGCTGGGGGGATGGCTCAGTGGTTAAGAGCACTAGCGGCTCTTCCAGAGAACAGAAATCCAGTTTCCAGCATCTACATGCTAACTCACAACTGTCTGTAACTCCAGTTCCAGGGGATCTGGCACCCTCTTTAGGCCTCCCAAGGCACTAGGTATCAAAGATACAGGTGGTACTCGAGCATACATGCAGTCAAGAAATCCATAAGCATAAACTACTGCCTGCTACTGCTACTGTGGGGTAGTGGGCAGTTCTGACAGCTGGGGTCCAGTAGAGTGACCACTTCAGAACCCCAGAGACCCACTGAGCAAAGTAATTTGTTCACAAGGGATGGTAGGAGTTCGATAAGTTCCTGAGACCAATGGCTCAGATTTCAGTCCTGACCCCTCACAGCTGCCTCTGCAGGAGATGTGTGCAGGCAGACATGCATCAGGCTCCCAGCATTCTAGCTGGACCTTATACACAGTCATCTGACCACAAGCCAGGCATGCCACGCCCCATACAATAAAAGGGGTGGTTTGCCCCTCCTCACTCTCTTATTTCCTCCCCTCTCACTCTTACTTCCTCTTACTCTCTTGCTCTTCTCTCTTGCTCTCTCGCTCTCTCTCTCCACTCTGCTCTTTGCTCTCTTCTCTGCCTTTCTCCCTCTCCTTTCTCTTTCTCTCTCTCTTTCCTCTCCTTTCTTTCTCTACTTAACCAGCATATTTCTCCTTCCTACAATAAAATAACTCATTCATACATTGCCTCCTTTTTAATTAAGGCGCCGTGCAGCAAACAGGTTAGCCCTGGGGGAGAGAGAGACCCAGGCCTCAGCAGCAGGCCTCCTGCTACCTGGGAGAGAGAGAGAGCCTCAGGGCGGGCCACCAGCCTAGGCCCCCTGCCACCAGGGAGTGAGAGAGAGCCTCAGGGCGGGCCACCAGCCTAGGCCCCTGCCATTGGAACAACATACTACTACTACTAAATTATTTTTAAAGGCTGCAGTAGGATTGAAGTTACCTAAGCAGGCCTGACTTTACCCTGTAGCCTAGGCAGGACTTGAACCTTCCACCTTCCTGCCTCAGTCTCCCGAGTAGTTAAATTGACAGGCCTGTGCCACCATCAGCTTGGTTGAAGGTTTTTTTTTTTCAAGAATCTATAGTGTGCAGTGCTTGTAAGTAGCAACCTGTAGAGGTCTCTGCAAAATAGATTGTGTCTTTAGCATCCAGGAGAACCTGCAGTTTTGATAATTTTAATTGGCTCCCCGAAGCAAAATTATTCCTGGAACAGTGAGGGCATATTTCCTAAAACATGGCAGAATCTGGCCTTAGGAAATTTCTTTTAATTCTAATATATCAAAATTACTAGCTGTTTGCATAAGAGCTGTCCGACAGAGGATTATCTGTTTAGGATGTGATTGTGAGCTGGGAATGGACTGTGACTGGAGAGCAAGCTTAAGGCTCAGACATGACATTTAGGGTCAGTCAAGCTCTTTGTACATGGAATTTGGCTTTTATAGTTACATTACTTTCTTTATCTCCTTCCTTTCATGGCTGTTTGATATTAGAGTAATGTTAGGGTTGTTTGCTGGGACTTGTTTTTGTTTTTGTTTTTGTTTTTTCTTTTGAGATAAGGTCTTACTTGGTAGAACTTACCAGACACTAGTCTCAAATTCACGCCTCTTGTCACATTCTACCTAATGTTGGGATTACAGATGTGAGCCATCCTACACTGCTCTTGTGGAAAAAAATTCTTTGAAAGGTTTATTTTTTTAAAAAAATTATATGTATGTATGTATGTATGTATGTATGTATGTATGTATGTATGTATGTGTCTGCATGAGATATGTGCATGGTGAGTGCAGGTACCTATGGAGGCCAGAAGAGGGCATCAGATTCTCCTGGAACAGGAGTCATAGGTGGTTGTGTGCAGGCTAATATGGCTGCAGGGATCTGAACTTGGATCCTCTGCAAAAGCAGCTGACATAAAACTAGTCCTAATAATTTATTACATTTGCTTGGTGTGCGTGTGTGTGTGTGTGTGTGTGTGTGTGTGTGTGTGTGCGCACACACATGTGTGTGCAGTTGCACGCTAAGTGGACCACAAATGCACACACACACTATGGTGCACTTGTGGAGGTCAGAGGCAAGCTGTGGGCATCAATTTCTCCTTCTACCCTATGGGACTTGGGGATTGAACTCATCAGACTTGCTATCAGGTACCTTCACCTGCTCAGCCGATCTAGCAACCGTAAAAATGTAAACCTTTAGAGTAGTGAAATAGTTGCACTCATGCAGAAATTTTCATTGACCCTCATTTTATAAGTCTTTTGTGGTCATGTGACTCCCTCTACCTCTTTTACTAATTCACTTTCTATTCCTGCACCTGAGAGGAACCTATGGGGACTTAGGGCTTTAGAGAAGCCATCTATAACCTGACTAATACAGATGTAGAGGCTCACAGCCATCCATTGAACTGAGTACAGGGTCCCCAGTAAAGGAGTTAGAGAAAGGACCTATGGAGCTGAGGGGTTTGCAGCCCCCTAGGATGAAAAACAATATGAACTAACTAGTACCCTCAGAGCTCCCAGGGTCTCAACCCCCAACCAAGGACTGCACATGGAGGGGTCTGATTGTTCTGGCAGCATGTGTATGGTAGAGGATTGCAAATTCAATCATCAATAGGAGGAGAGGACCTCAGCCCTGTGAAGGTTCTGTGCCCCAGTGTAGGGTAATGCCAGGGCCAAGAAGTGGGAGAGGGTGGGGTGGCAGGCATGAGGAGGGGGAGGCAACAGGGGTTTGTTCTTGTTGTTTTTGTTTGTTTGTTTGTTTGATTGATTTTTGGAGGGGAAACTGGGAAAGGGGAAATTTACATGTAAATAAAGACAATAACAGCTGAAAAAAAAAAAAAAAAGAGAAGCCATCTATAACTGCCAGGCTGAAGCACCTGATGTTCCACAGTGCCACCTGTCACCAGCCCTCAGGCCCTCTTTTCAGAGATCCCTCCTTTAAAAGCTGTGGTTGCTTTCTGTGTCCAGGAGAGGGCTGATCTTTGGAGAGAGAGCAAGTCAGGAGATGGTTTAGGACAGGGTGTGGGTGAAGACTCTGGGGGATGGCATGGTTAGTTGAGGCCTGGAATCGAGGCATGTGGAGCAAGCCATGGTCAGGGAGGGTCCCAAGAAGGGTGTATACCAGAGGTCCCAACCTCAAGTCCTCCACACCAGGCAAGTTGAGCTTGGAGTTTGCAAGTTGAAGAAAGGGTGAGACATCAGATGTGTCTGTCACTCTGAGTTTGATTTCCCATCATGACAAGTCATGATGGTGCAAGAGTGGCTTGACCTCAAGGCTGAGAAGAACCAGGGAGTGCTGGGGACTGCGGACGGCTGCGGGGTAAATGTGTCTTCCAGAGAAAACAGCTGCTGTTCCACTGCCTGCACAGATGCTGCTGTGGCTGAGGAGTTCAGGGTGACAAACTGTCCTCACTCAGGAGATGTCAGTGATGGGGCTTCTTAGGTGGATTCTCTTACATGTTATGACGCGGAGGAGGCTTGCTTGACAGGACACTGGCACGGATGTTCTCTTTCTTCCCCTTTGTTCTCCTCCTCTCCCTCCTTCTGTCTTTCTCTCCCCCAAGACAGGGTCTTGCTAAATAGCCTAGGATGCCTCTAATTCCTGGTGATAGCCTAGGATGCCTCTAATTCCTGGTGATAGCCTAGGATGCCTCTAATTCCTGGTGATCCTCTTGCCCAGCCCTCCAAGAGCTGGAGTTGTGAGCTTGCACTGTCACAGCCAACTTTCTCTCATCCAAATCTCATTTCTCTCTCAGATTTTCTCTTCCCCTCTTCTCTAACACCCCCTACCCTAGGCTATGTTGATTAACTACAGCATTCTGCCCAGTGACTCCCCTACTTCCAGGGCTTCATCTATCTGCTCTGTCCTCGTTCAGCTCTTGGTCTCTGTCCCCCTTATTCTCTCCTCTGTCTCCCTCTGTCTAGAGATTTCTTTATGATCTTGAGCTTCTGGAAGGCTTCATCTGTGGCTCTCTTTCACCCACCATTGGCTTCTGTCTCAGGGTTTTGTCGCTGTGAAGAGACAGGGGAATCAGAGGAGACCATCTAGCCTATGCTGGTCTCAAGTTCATTTGTAGCCAAGGATGACCTTAAACTGATCCTCCTGCCTCTGCTTCCCAAATGCTAGGATTACCAGCATGTATTGCCGTGCCTGGTTTATGCAGAGGTAGGCATGGAACTTATGTGTGTGCTAGGCAAACGCTCTACAAACCGAGCTACATCCCCAGCCCAGAAACCCATCTTTTCTAAGGAGGTGGTGGCGGAACGGAATGGAGAGCTGAATGCCATGCTCTAGGGACTAGAAAGTGGGGACTCTGGAGACCTCCAGGGCTGGAGTGAGGAGAGGATGGATTTTCCAGGAGGCTGAGCCCCATCCAGGGATGAATCAGAGATCTGTCAGCTGTAGCCTTGCACACACCCCTCAATGCCTCAGTTTCCTGGCATGTAAAATGATGATGGCATGGAGATTGAAGCGTGTGCTAGTTACTTTTGTCATAGCTGTGATAAAATACACAAGAAAGCAGCGTAAGACGGGGGAGGACTTCTTTCTCACTCCACGTTGTTGTGCCTCTTGGGCTCGGGATGGACAGGGCAGCAGGCAGTGGCACAGTGGGATCTTTACTCCTGGGTGGACAAGGAGATGGAGATGAAGGCAGGACACAGCCGGAGACAATACACTGCCAATGACCTGCCTCCTTGGGGTCTCTACTTCCTCCAGCTGGGTCCCTATGTACTAACAGCTACAGAGCTCCTACAAATGGCACCACGAGCTGGAGACCAAGGACTTCTCATCCAGAGCCTCTGAGGGACACCACACATGCAAACCTTAAAAAAGTGCTACTCACATCTACAGCTTAGAGTTACCCAGAGTGATGTGTGCTAACTCAGGCTTGGAGAGCTGTAACATGAGACTCCTACTTTGCAAACCATTTTGATAAGTGCGTTAATGCATTTACTCTATACGGACAGCCAAAGGGGCCAGCTCATGGGCAAGGGTTGTCACTTTTGTTTTTTCAGACATAAACACTGAGCCTCAGAGAGAGTGAATAATTGATGTCGCCCAGAAGCTGACAGACGTGACAGACAGATGGACCTGGTCTGAAATAAGAGGTGGAGCAATGCTGTTTCACAGTTGATGACCAGAAGGTGGGATCAGCAATCTCTCCAGTCAGTTTGCCTCACAGCACCCTGTATGCAGGGCTGAATAAATGGCTGTTCAGGGGGTGGGGGCAGGTTTGGGTTAGGGATTTTCCAATCAGTCACTGACTCCAGCCGTTGTTAACCAGAGTGAGGTGTGTGACAGCTCCTTACATGGACCAGGTTGCAGCTCAGCACCTTGTCCAACCACTGGCCTTGGTCTGGAGTAAAAATTGCCAACTGCTGTTGATTGTAGTCCCATGGTAGAATGATTCTGGGTGGGCTCACCTTGTCCAGGGTTCCCCTTTTTCATATTCATTTGGGGAGACAGTAGAGGTATTGCTCTGAGCACCCCTTCAACACCATTTCAGGTTATATGCTTAGGAGTAGAGTGCAGCTCTGCTGGAAGATCTAACAGCAGATCAGGAAGGTCTCGGATCTCCAGAGTATCATGTGTGTGCACATGTGCCTGTGTGTGCACAGTGTGCATATGTGTACATACATGTGGTAAAATGTGTGTGCCTTCACTGCTGGGCTGAGTTCTTTTATCTGGAAAATTCACTTCCAACCTGAGGCACCTTGTATTTTGAAATTGTACAAAAGCCTTATATATTTGACATTGTGTGGGCTCTCAGGGAGCTTTAAAGGTGGATTAAACTTGCCAGCTAGGTTGTCAGTAGAGTGTGAAAAAAGAATGGAATGGTAGCCCATCATGGGGCTGGGGATGATTTTAGCTGTAGGCAGCATTGCTTTGTGGAGAGGACAGGTTCAGCCTTGTCCTAATATTTGGCTGGCTTTGTCTCAGATCAGCCATGGATTAAACAAGAAGAACATTGATATAGTAAAACAGAAAATACTCAGCCTTGGAGAGACCTCCATCAGGGTGTGGCATGAGCAGCTCACCCCCAGCTGAAGGATGAATGAGGAAGGTGGAGGTGCATCTCTGTTAGGCTGAGGATTGAGCGCCAAGGTAAGCCAGGATTTCCATCACCTTCGGCTTTGGGAGGCAAGATGCTTACAGTCCAGGCTGAGTCACTGAGTGAGGTGATGGCCGCTTGTCAGATCTACCGTCTAGCCTGTAATGACCCTCACACTAACATCCCATGGTTTTGCTTCGGACATGGTTCTTGGGTCTCTTAGACTTCTGCCAAAGTCTTTCCTCTCTGCCACCAACAACAGTGTCCTCCCTGTTGGTCCCTTGAGAGGTCCTGTTCACTCTGGTCCACTCCAATCTACAAATCTGGTCTCTCCTCCATTACTGTTGGGGTAAAGTCATAGTCCCTCCCTTAGGAGTCTCTGGATGTCTTCCTCACTCTCAGTTGTCTTCAGCCTCAGTCTCTCTGTGTCAGTCCTTGGGTGGTTGAGTGTCTGTGATGCTGTGGGTACCTCCTGGGACTCTGTGCCTCCTCTGCTCCTCTTGGGTACTGTCTTCATTTCAGGAAATAGCACAATCCATGCATCTATCCATGCATGCATCCATCCATGTATCCATGAATCCATCTATGCATCCATGCATCCATCCATGCATTCATCCATGCATCCATCCATCCAGCAGCTATTTGCTAAAGCCCTACTATGATCTGGGTGTGGCTCTAAGTAATGGAGTTTTGCTATCATTGTGACAGCTCATCTTGATCAGCAACCTGATTGGACTGAGAAATACCTAGCAGGCGTGTAGAGCACACCTCTGAGCCTGTCGGTGAGTCTGTCTCCAGGGGACTATTTAAGGAAGGGTGGCTGT
Organism: Mastomys coucha; assembly: GCF_008632895.1. Classification (NCBI taxonomy): domain Eukaryota; kingdom Metazoa; phylum Chordata; class Mammalia; order Rodentia; family Muridae; genus Mastomys; species Mastomys coucha. Next base: position 158,472,319 of record NW_022196897.1, on the reverse strand, counting down.
CTTGAGCATGGAGTAGCACGTCACAGGCTGAGGAACCAGATGAAATGAAGGGGGGCAAAGGACACAGCTCACCATCATGGACCACCCTCCTCCCTCCCTCATCATTCTCTCTCTCTCTGTCTGTCTCTGTCTCTGTCTCTCTCCCCTCCCCCATTATCTCCTCTTCCATTCTCTCCCCTCCTATCCCCTCCTACCCCACACACTACATGTTAAGCTGCTCTGCCCTGTCTGTAATGACAGCCTGAATCTTCCAAAACCATTGGCCAAATCTTTTCTTGTCCCTACTACTGTTTTTTTCAAGTCTTTGATCACAGTGACATGAAATTTAAGAACACAGAAAATTGCAAGGTTTTCTTTTATTATTTTCAAATCTGCGGGAATAGCCCTCTTGCTAGCCCTAGCGCTTTGCTACTAAACTGCACCCTAGCCTCAATGTGTGCTTTCTTAGCAAATACTAGCATATAATCATGCATGTGCAGGTCAGAGAAGCAGAACAGGTGAGAGTCAGCAGAAGGTGAGGGGTGCTGAAGTCATCATTCATTCATTCATTCATCTATTGAGACAGGGTCTCATTGTGTAGCTCTTGCTGGTCTGGAACTCACAGAGATCCACCTGCCTTTCCCATTCAGGTAGTATTGGGATAAAAGGCATTGGTCAACCTATCAATCAAGGACACCTTTTTTGAGGAAGTGAATTTCTAGGGAGCTTTGAATGAATTCAGGAAGCAGGTCCCAAGAGTCACATGTCTGGGGACAGCTTTGTTAGCTGGACCCCCTTGTGAGCTTATCGGCTTACAGATCCTGGTGTCTCAGTAGTACCCATCAAAGTGGGGTGTTTCAGGAGTGTACCTGAGCAAGGTGTGATCAAGTTTATTTCTGATGAGATTTGTGGCTCCAGGATCCCACAGACTGAGGGCTCTCCCATCAACATCCTTCACAACACTGCATCTGCAGCACTCTACTGGGCATATAGAACATCCTCTTGTCTGAATGTGGCCTATTGGAAGAGTCCCTCATCTGACTGGCTTTCATCTTTCTTTTACATGTGTATATATGCATGCATACATATGCATATGCAGTGGATATGTCTATGTATGCATGTGTGTGTATGTATATGAGTGCATGTGTGTGTATACGTATGCATGTGTGCTTGTGTGTATGTGTGTATATGCATCTGTGTGTGTATATGTGTATGATGTGTATATGTGTGTACATGTGCATGTGCGTATGCGTGTGTGTCTGTGTAGAGGCTAGAGATTGCCATCTTGTGTCTTCCTCTGTCACTTTTTATCTGATATACTGAGGCAGCGTCTCTGGTCTCTTGTTGAACCTGGGGTTCTTGGATTCAGTTAGTCTAGCTAGCCTGTTCTAGGGATCTCGTGTCTCTGCCTAACCCTGAGTGCTGGCTTTACAGGCAAGCTTCTCATGACTATGTTGGCACTGGGGTTCTGAACTCTGCCTTCACACTTGTGCATAAGCATTTTACTTTTTGAGAACTGGCAGGATTTCCCTCTCAGGATCTTCTCAACAAACCTGCAGTGTTCCAGGCCTCAGAGCCCCTGGGTCAGAGAGAGATTTGGTTGTGGATAACCTTATGTCCTCAGTGGAAATGGGAAGATGGCAGTGGGAAGCAGATTAGGCCAGGACCAGGCAGAGGGAGGGCCAAGGCCAAACCACCTGTGGGCTGTGTGACTCTTTCAGGGGTCAGAGGAAGAAAAGTCAGTTGTGGATTTCTCTCCTGAACCAGTTGTGTTAAAATAAGCTCATCACCTTCAAAAAAGACAGGTACCCTCCATCCTGTTTCTACCTGCACTCCTAGACTGCCTTTGTCAGAAAACCTGGCAGCCAGGGCAGCCTCTGAAAGAGCAGGTGTTCTCAATAGCTGTGTGGACAGCTTCTAGTCATCTCTTCTCTGAGGGCAACCATAATTGCTGTAGTCTGACTCAGGACCCTGAGATTAGATGGGGCAGCCTGGGCCCCGAGGCCCTGAGTTCCTCTCACTTGAAGCCTGGGCCCTGAGGCCCTGAGTTCCTCTCACTTGAAGTGAACCGAGGAAACAGGGAACTGTTACTAGTGTGAGTCCTGCTGTACTCTGTGAGAGGATCTGTCAAGAGAAGAGGCAAGAGTCACACCTTGTCCTCCTGCTCCAAGGCAACTCCTGGTTTTGAAAAATGGTGGTAACACTCGGAGCAACTTACACAAGTAGAACCTATACCATTCTTATGCACTCAGAATGCCTGGCGGGCAGGTGACATCACATTGAGTGGACTGTTAGTGACATCACACTGAGTGGACTGTTGGTGACATCACACTGAGTGGACTGTTGGAAGGGGAAGGGGTTACCTGTGTCATTACACTGAGCAGGCTGTTGGAAGGGGGATGCTGAGGTCTCCTTTCAGTAGCAGCTAGGCTGTTGGTTTAAAAGTTAGAGGGATATAGAAGCTTGGTGCTTTCTTACCATCCTCCTGGGATGTCCAATGAGTTCCCTGGATCCTGCCTGCTGCTATGACAAGTTGAAGTTGGACAAGCCAGAGAAGAAGCCAAACCTCATTGGCAGAGGATATTAAAAATATAACTTTCCATGAAAACTAGAATGGAGGTTCTTAATCTCTGTCAGGGTGCCAGCAGTCCAGTGCAGCAGTGTCAGGGTACCAAACACAAATCAGCAGAGGTAGCCTGATCCAGCAGAAACAGCCAGGCCCCCACCTCCGAAAAGGCATGAGTCAGCAGCAGCAACAAGGAGCAGCTGAGACACAGGAGAAGTTCTCAGCCACGCCTCTCTCAATGAAGCGAAGATCAGTGAAGATGAAGATGTGAGAGACCAATGAAGCCTTGCAAAGCTACCTATGCAAGCGCACCTTCACTATCTGTCGAGTCCTATTTACACTCTTTCCCAAACATCATATGTCCTCCTATAGGTCTTGCCTCAGCAAAACACCACGTGAGTCTGTATCAGCTGATATAACCAGAAACTTCCACTTCAGAGTCAGGAAAAAGGAAGCCAGGTGTACAGACTCTCCTGTTAGCTTCCAGTGAATCTCTGCAATCTCCAGTGAAACCGTCTTTCATCCAATAAATGCTCAGGAAATGTTAATAGCTTGCCAGTTATCACCTATAATTTAATCACAGTGCCCATATCATGCTATTGAGAACTTCCTGAGGTGTCTGTCCCTTGATGGTTCTTGGATCCCAGTGTGGCAATGTTTAGAATTGGGGGGGACCTTTAAGAGGAGGGGCTTCACGGAAGATAACTAGGTAACCAGATGCATTTGCTCTCAGAAATGATTCATGTGGTTCATTCTTGGCTGTGGTGACTTTGGTGTGACGACGGCAGGGCAAGTGTATTCCTGCTGTGGCAGTCAAGTCTGGACAGACACTACGTGGCCAGAACTCTCAACTCTCTGATGTTCACAGGAAACACGTGCTGACCTGGGCACCGAGCAGTTGTAGGAGTCTGGGCTGTGGGCTCAGGGTAGGTTAGAACCCCTCTCTTAGAGACTGTGGTAATTCTCTGTCCTCCCAGCCCTGTTTCCCCACCTGCCAAACTGGACAATGACAGTACCTTACTAAGACCATGATGCTTAGAATGATTCATTGTGTACATAGCATAACTCGTGTGCTGGGCTTGCCTGGCAGCCAGTGATGGGACAATGCCTGTTACTGTGCAGTATTTGTTACTACTATGTTCAGGAAGATTGTGCAGGAAGCATAACTCTCTTGGTGCCGGGCTTGACTTACAGCCAGTGATGAGTAACAGTAACAACCTGTTATTGTTCACGGTGTTTGATACTATTGTAGCTGGGCTAAACAACTGCCACCTTCAGGAGTTCACTTGGGCTCACTTGCAGAGATTGCACCAGCTGGTCTTGTTTACCTTCCTCAAAGGAGGGAATGATATTCTCATGTTCCATCCATTTGCCTGCAAAATTCATGATGCCTTGGTTTTTAATAGCTGAGTAGTATTCCATTGTGTAGATGTACCACATTTTCTTTATCCATTCTTCAGTTGAGGGACATCTAGGTTGTTTCCAGTTTCTGGCTAATACGAATAAAGCTGCTATGAATATAGTTGAATACGTGTCTTTGTGAGATGTTGGAACATCTTTTAGGTATATGCCCAGGAGTGTTATAGCTGGGTCTTGAGGTAGAATTATTCCTAGTTTTCTGAGAAACTGCCAAATTGATTTCCAAAGTGTTTGAACAAATTTGCATTCCCACTGTGGGCCTTGAAGGGGGTAGGAACTCCATGGGAAGACCAACAGAGTCAATTAACCTGGATCATTGGGCTCTCAGAGTCTGAGCCACCAACCAAAGGACATACGTGGGCTGGCCCTAAGCCTCCCCACACATATGTAGCAGATGTGCAGCTTGTGCAGCTTGGTCTTCATGTGGGTCCTGAACAACTGGAATGGCAAAAACTGTCGCCTGCAGGTGGGATCTGTTCTACTATCTGGGCTGCCTCGTCTGGCCTCAGTGGGGAAGCACCACCTAGCCTTGCAGTGACTTGAAGTGCCAGAGCTGGGGGAGGGGAACCCAGAGTAGGGGCCCACCCACTCAGAGCAGAAGGGGAGGGGAGTGGGGGAAGGTTTTGGGGAGAGAATACTGGGAGGGGACCAGTGAATGGGATGTAAAGTGAATAAGTAAAAATAAAAATAAATTAAAGAATAAAATAAGTATAGAAATATATAAAATATAAAATAAAACTCACATTTTGAAATAAAAAAGGAGGGAGTGGAGAAGGTCATGGGATCTTCGCTTGACTATCCAACTGTACTCCCTAACCAGTCTTAAGTAATTCTGCCCTAACTGCACATTGAATTTAGGTCTTGGAAGAGGCTAGGATATATAGCCTGGGCAAACCTACAGGAAGGGGACTGATATATGCAGCCTTGGAGAAGCCGTCATCTCTGCTGTATACAGACCTTCCAATGTGGCTGTGTCAGGGCACTCTGCTCTTGTCTTTAACCACTCCCCTATGCTCTGTAAGGAAGTCTGATAAACTCATTGTCTCCCCAGGGTGAACTTGGTGGAGTAGAACTTCGGTTTGTCATTGGGTGTGTAGAAGGAGAGGTGCAAATGTTTCACAATCCCTCCTGTCCCCCAGGGTGAAATCCAACCAACAGAGACTATGGCTGGCTCATCACAGGAGGCTTGAATGAGACGATGCTCAGGATTTGGGAGGAGTTTCTTGAATTGGTTTCTTGTCTAACATTTTTCATTTTAATTCTTCTGGTAAGAAATATTTGTTTGATGGTTTAGGAAAGTTTATCAAATGCAGCCTTGAACGGATTTTTCTCCCCCAAAGAGTCCCACATTTATAACCTGCCTGCTCACCTTGGCGGAAGCAATTTTCCTTACACTTTATTTTTCTTCAGACAAAAGATTAAAAAGAAAAGAGAGAAATACCTTCTTTGAGCTTTTGGGAAAGGCATGTCAAATTTCTATAGTGTGCTCACAAAAATCCCTGAAATCCAAATAAAGGACCATGAAGGGTGAGGGAAGGGTCTCTAGGGAGAGGGGCCAACATTCTTCATAGGCCTTCAGTTACACAGCTTCACTATCCATCCAAGTTCTGATCCAGATCAAGGCCAGGGTTTTGAAGGGCTCCTATTTGGTAAATCTTCTTCAGGAGTGAAATGGAAACCCAAAGGCTCAAATAGTGTTTGAGGTTAGGGTGGCAACTGAGCCTGGGGTTTAGGGTAACCTCTCAGATGTAGAATGGAAGACATGGACTCCAGGCTAGGGCGCTGGCTGAGATGTCAAGTTCTTCCAGGATGTGGCCACTGGTGGGTTGACCATACTCCATCAGATGGTGCCACACCCATGTACATGTTGGCAGTGCTAATTGGATTTGTTGAAAAAGAGCAGGTGGTTGGGGGAAGTAGCTGGGTGGGAGTCGGAGGCGAGGTTTGGGTTGGATATGATTAATATATATTGTATACATGTACAAAATTGTCCAAGAATAAGTAAAAAACCTAAAAGGTAGCCTTGGAATTAAAACACAAAAGCTGATGCACATACAGTCACCCCCCAAAAAGGACGTCTGAAGGCCATGCTTGGTGTGAAAGAACATTTAGCCCAGTTCCTGTTTCCAGCAGAAACAAGTCACAATTCCAGGACTCATGACCTCATTGAGTCTGATATGCAGAGACTCCTTAACTAGTTTTCAAGGCCTTTTTCAGCTGCACCTGGGACACCCGGCTGTGTTGTCCCACAAGCCCTTGCAGCTCCAGAACCTGACTGGTAACTACTGGGTGGCTTCAGCACATTGGACAAAGGTCAGGTGACCATGGTGGCTCCTCAACTCTTAGTGGATGAGTTGGAGGACATTATAAAGAAATCATAGCTGTGGACAACGTGAATCCTTCTAGTTTTAATGAAGTCTATTTACTCCCTTCTGTTTCTTGCCCAACTGGTTAATAACTTTAGTATCAAAAAAAAAAAAATCCTGGAAAGCAGTAATTTAGAAACCCCCTAGGTTCCCCTTCTCCCTGATAATCCATCCTCAAATCCTTCATCTTGAGTTTTTCTCTGACTCTTAGTCCTGTTCCTGCTAGGTGTTGGACCACATCACTTCCCTCAGCTGGAGAGCTGTTGGGATGAATGAGGTTAATAAGTCTGAAGCCACTCCAGATAATTTGCAAAGCAGAAAATCCAATTATAGATAATTAGGATTTAACCCAAGTTGTTTTGAAGGTGGCTTGGTATTGCCTCATGGCCATAAACAACCAAAATTAATTTTAAAACTAGCTACTAATTTCAATAATTATTTAGAAGTTTCCCAGGACTTTCTTACTATCATACCTTCCTCATCAGCACCTATAGCTAAAGGGATGCAGATGTCAGACTGTGTCCTGGAGGCCACAGCACCTTGTTTGGACAGTGCTGATGCAGATGTCAGACTGTGTCCTGGAGGCCACAGGACCTTGTTTGGACCATGCTGCGATTGCATCTTCATGTTCATGTGGTATTGCAGCTCATTAAGTTTTCATCCAAGTACACAAGACGAATTAGCCCTGCACAATGTGAATCATCCTTCACTATTCATCCTTCTTCCTGTTTATGTCAAGTTTTTCTAAAATAGAAATAGCATTTATTGTGAAAATATCCTGTACACACAGACTTTACAAAACGAGAGAAGGCAGAAGTCATCTTTAATTATCACCCAGAGATGACCTCAGTGGCCGTCTCGTGCTCATTTTCCCATCTCTGTGGATCTATCTGAGTTACTACTGACCTAGCTCCTTTCTCTTGCTCCTTTGGGGAAGGAGAAGGTTTACACAGCTTATACTTCCAGGTCACAGGTCATCACTGATGGAAGTCAGGGCAGGAACTTAAGTTAGAACTAAAGCAGAGACCATAAAGGAATATGGCTTCCCCTCTTTATCTCCAGACTATGCTCAGCTAGCTTTCTTATATAATCCAGGTCCACCTAACTAGGGATGGCACCGCCCACTGTGGATCCCACATCCATCATCAATTAAGACAACCTTTTAGTTGAGATTCCTTAGAATACACTAGGCCATGGCAAGTCGACAGCTGAATCTGAGGAGGACATTCTACTCCCTGTCAAGGTTACACATAGCCATATCACGTTAAGTTATAACCTTTCGTTTCTTGTCTCCAAAATCCCATAATATAAAACCTAGTACAACTTAAAAGTCCCACAATCTTTAAGTATTCTAAAAGTTTAATGCATCTTTGAAAGTTAAAAGTATTTTAACTGTATGGCTCCCAGGAAATTAAAAAAAGTCTCTCTCTCTCTCTCCCTTTCTCTCTTTTGTTTTTGCTTTTATTCTTGCTTTTTGATACAGGATTTCTCTGTGTAGCCCAGGTTGTTCTGAAACTCATTCTGTAGACCAGGGGAGGTCTCAAACTCTGAGATCCATCTGCTTCTGCCTCCCAAGTGCTGGGATTAAAAGCATGCTCCGCCGCATACTGGCTATGTTCCATATTTTCTTCCTCAAAGAGGGAAGAACCAGGGTGTATCTACTATAATTAGATCCAAACAAACCCCAAATCCTCAAGTGTAAATAGCTCATTGTCCAACATCTTGGGTTCAGTCATGATCTCTTTGGTTCCAAGTGTTTGGACTGGACAGCCCTGCTTCTCCAGGCTTGCGGTGTGAAGTGCACACAGCTTGTCTCATTAGGCACAGGCCAGCTCCACTTCACACCTGCTGCTCTCCCTGGATGTCCCGAGGTCCTGACATCTCCTACATCCTGGGGTCTCCACTGCAGCTGAGACTGCACCTTCACCAGCGGCCTCTCCTGTTCCCTCTTCAGGAACTCTGCCTCTGCCACACAGTGCCAGGGCTCCACCTTGCTCCATGATCTTTCTGTCTTGCATCTTTCATGTCTTGACAGACAGTACTATGCAAGTCACTCTCACACATTACCAAGTTTGGCTGCATTCTTGAGATTCAGCTTTGGTCTCCTTGGAGCACAGCTTCTCTGCCTGCATTGGTCCTATTGTCCCAACGAAGTACAGAGGATTCACCTCAGTGATGCTAGTCCCTTGTTAATCACAGCTAATTATTCAGGACCTTCTAACCAAACTACAGATTCCTAATCTAAAATATCACATAGACAGCCTGGCTCCACCAGATCCTTTGACCTCAATGCCCTGTACTGCCCCAGGTCCGGAAACAAATTAGCTAGCTGAGCAGACTAACCTCTGATACAAAGAACTCAGGCAACTCATTCCTTAGGTAATTTGTTACAGCCATAACAGTTTGACAGCCACAGAGTCCTCTTTGGAGATGATGAGGCCTTTCTGCATGGTAATTCCTGCAGTAGCTATGTGACCACACATATGGCTCAACACTCATCCCACTGCATTATACAGAGACCAAAAGCAACAAAGTCTTTCGTATACAAATAAAGTCAAGGGTATTCTGTTGCCCTAGCCCTCGCTCTTCCACCACCACCCCCCCCCATGGTCCTTGGATAGGGGTAAGAAGGTGCGCAATGAAGGACACAGGCTTCGGCCTGGAGCCAGGTAGGAAGCAGAAGTAGACCCGGTTATTGCGGATATAGGGAGTGCCTTTATACCCTCTGCCCATGTCCTGTTGGTCTGTAACCGCTCATCCTCTTTAGATGGCACCAGTCATGGTTGCCCTGGTCACACGCTCTGTATTTGTCTCGGGCTGTCAGGCAGGTTCCCAGGTTAGTAACTGCGGAAGCACTTGTTGCGCATGCGTGCGTGTGCCAATGTGGACCGCCGGTCCGAACACGCTGACTCGCTCCTATAGTATTCTCTGTGGTCTACTCTTTCGAGATGCCTCACACAGCATTTAGGATCAGGGTTCTAGAATCATCCATTACAAAGACACCGCCACTTTGGTAATTGCATCTGTAAAAACCCACAGTTACACACTGCTGGCGGAATGTGCCGCCCTTACACTGACTCATCCAGCTGTTTCTCCAGAGGCACCAGGAGGGCCCTTCTGTATGAATGAAAGTTGGTGGCAAGCTGTGTAGCTGCTGGGCTCGGTTTGGGAATCATGTCTACTCCGGTTCATGGAGGATTCTGAGGAGTTGGGGTGAGCACTGGGTGCTTTCCCTTGATGTGAGTCAGCGTGTCTCACGTCAGTCCCCCAACCCCACTTCATTTTCCATTGTCTGCCACGGACCTCAGGGTAAAATATTGAGGTGTGTAGGTAACACACTCGGAGACTGCTAGTGCTCTTGAATTGTCCCCTTCAATTTACCCTTTTGCATAGCTTGACACACACTGGTGACATTAAATAAATAAGCTGTAATTAATACACATTTGGCTTTTTGCACTAGGTATTTTTCCTTCTGAGTATGTATATGTATCCACAGCTTTTTAAAAATATTAAGCCAAAGGAATATTTCCACTCACCTTTCCATATATATAATATACATGCATATACATAAACATATATATCTCAGTATTCTTACATCTTATAATAAACTATTTCTTCTTTTGTGTATTGGTCTCAGAGCTTCCTGAATGCTAGACAAGAGTGCTAATGTTACTGTATGTCCCCCTGCCCTCACCTCCCCTAGGCTGTAAATTATATTTTGGCTAGGGGAGTGGCATCGTTCCAGGCTTCTTAAGAATCAGAAGACAGGCTGGGAAGGATGACTCCAGTAGTTAAAGTCGCTTGCTGCTATGCCCAGAAGTGTGTGATCCCAGCTTATCGAGGGTTTGAAGACAAAGTCTCAGGAGAAACGCTTGTCAATATCCTTTCTAAAAGTTACAAATATACGTGTGGTGATCTGAACGTGAACTGTCCCCCACAGGCTCATGTGTCTGAACACTTGGTCCCCAGCTGCCAGAGCAGTTTGGGACACATACATGATCATTTAGGAGGTGGAGTTTTGCTGGAGGAAGTGGGTCACTGTGGGTGGCCCTTGAGTTTTGTAGCCTGGCCGCACTTCCTGTTCATTTTCCGCTTCCGACCATGGGTGTAGTGTGACCAGCTGCCTCCCTTCCTGCAGCCATGCTTCCTCACTAGCATGGACTGTATTCATTACCTTGAAATGTATGTGAGGACAGATAAACCTTTCCTTAAACGGCTTCTCGTCGGGCATTATGCTGCCGCAACGAGAAAAGTAACAAACATAATGCGCCTCGCAACACACGGAATGTCGTTGCTGTGGAAACACTTCTGAAATAAGATCCAGGGATGCTTCACTCAACAACTCCCACATCTTCCTGGAAGTGGAAGGGGATTGTGCACCTAACGTTGTCTCTCAGAATGGAAGCATCTACTCGATGCGCGTGACGTGTCTGGAGTCCAGTGTTTGCCAGGTTACACTTTAAGATTCTCATACAGTTGAGGAGGCAGGAGGAAGTGCAACGGTGAACCCGGGGCTCAGACACTAACCGCAGTGCCCAGGGTTTCACGGCTTACCGGAGGAGGACCTAATGAGGTCTGCCTGGCTCCTAGCGATTGGTTCCTCTACTTGTCTGTCAGCTGCTCCTGTGGGAATGTGACGCCCCTGCTCAACAGTTGGTTCTTCAACACTGAGGTTGGGAAGAACTTTATTCCCAGACGCCGAAGATTAGAGTGGCAGTCAGATAATTAACTTGTCTCCCCTGGGGGAGCTTTGTTCATGGGACGGTCTTCAAATGGGGCATGAAAAGGCGCTTGGCAAATTGCAAAAGGAAATAACACTTCAAAATGAAAAATGGATGCACATTTATCAGCCAGGGGTAGCAGAAGAGCAGGCACCATCCATTTGGGGCCATCGCAGAACTCCACTATAGGGACTTAGGCCCACAATGAAAGCCTTAGCCTTCCTCGATTATGATCTGAAGAGGCTGACGCTGTTTCCCTGATTTTGTGTTACCTACATCCAGACAGGCCGCTTCTGTGTTCTATCTTATTTATTTGTTTCTGGGCTACAGTTTTAATAATGGTGAAATACACTAGGGCACCCTAGCAGGCATTTCCTGTGCAATGACACGCTTCAAAAACAATTTCTTTCAGATCTATTTGAACACAAAATCCATTTAAAACTCATATATATATATATACATATATATATATGCACGTATATATGTGTATATAGTGTGCATGTGTGTTGTATATGTGCATGGGCACATGCATGCCACAGCAGATGTATAGAGGTCAGAGGACAATTTATGGGAGTCGGTCCTCTCTTCCTGCCTTGTCGACCCTGAGGATGGTATACAGTCAGTCAGTCAGTCAGTCAGTCAATCAGGTAGTCAGTCAGTCAGTCAGTAAGGCAGGCAGGCAGGCAGGCATGACAGAAAGCACCTTTACTGCCTGAGCCATCTTGTCGACCCTGAGGATGGTATACAGTCAGTCAGTCAGACAGTCAGGCAGTCAGGCAGTCAGTCAGTCAGTCAGTCAGGCAGGCAGGCAGGCAGGCAGGCATGACAGAAAGCACCTTTACTGCCTGAGCCATCTTGCCTTCCCTGCAAAAAATTATTTTACTCCTGAGAGAATGATCATCAAATAGAGGCTTGCTTCTCAACAGTTGAATCTTCTGATGGCAGAGGCGGGGCATGTTATGACATTAGCCTTTGCAAGCACAGGATCATGAAACAGAAGTAGTGTTCTTGGTGGACAAAAGACAAGACGTGACCCTGGGAATCCAGGATGAAGTAAACAGACAGACTGGTATCTTCTTATCTTACTCCATGTGTCTGGGCCCGTCGGCCGAAAGGAGCACAGAGGAATACATTGCTGTGTGTGCAACTCTGTGCTCATTGTTGTGTGTGCAACTGTGCGCTCATTGCTGTGTGCTCAACTGTGGCCATGCATCCCAGCTCAGTGTCACTGACAATGTGGAAAACTAGTTGTGAGTATTTCTGAATATTTATCAAAGTTTTTGAGAGTGGGTGTCATGTAGCCCAGGCTGGCCTCAAGTATGCAGACAAGCATAATGTTGAACTTCTGATTCTCCTGCCTCTGTCTCTCAACTACTGAGATTATAGGGTTGCTGTCTCCATACCTGGTTTATACAATGTGCGGGGTCTTGTCCAGAGTCTTGTGTAGGAAAGGTATAGGTAGGATCACTACCAACCTTACTACATTCTGTCTAAAAATGGCATCAAAATTAAAATGAACTTAAACATTTCCATTGTTAGTTAAATCTAACATCCAACAACCCAACTTTTTTTTTTTTAAACAACCAACTCAGGAGCTTGTAAAAATCCAGTTCTTTTTCTCCTCCTCCTCGTCCTCGTCCTCCTCCTCCCCCTCGTCCTCCTCCTCCTCCCTCTCCTCCTCCTCCTCCCCCTCCTCCTCCTCCTCCTCCCTCTCCTCCTCCTCATCCTCCTCCTCCTCCTCCCTCTCTGTAGTATCTGTAAGGGTGTAAGTGTACTGCACAGCTCTCTCCCACTCTACTATGTTTTAAATTCCTACCTAGGCTCCCTGCTTGATTACAGTGGCTTCATAAACATTTTCAATGTAGGGCTGAGCTGAAAGACGTTGTGAACTTTTGTGTTGGATCTTGGCCTCATGTTGAGTATAAATAGACTGCTTCTGCCATGAGCTGCTGCACCTGAATGACAGCAGTGTTTTCTTCATACAGTCTACATACAAAAAGTATCTTGAAAATTTGGATGCCTTTGTAGGTAAATGGGATCAAGAACATAGGTTTACAATTTTTCTAATCCCACTCTTGCCCTATTTTTTTGAAGGGAAGTGAGCTTTCTTGGAGCACTTCTCCATTTGTCTATTTCTTTATTAAGCAGAATCTGAGTGTCATAGTACCACTGTCAACTTGACACAAACCTAGGGTGACCTGGGGAGGGGGAACCTCAACTCAAGAATTGTCTCTAGTAGATTGGCTTGTGACTATGTCTGTGGGGGAGGGATTTCTCAATTGCTTATTGATGTAGGAGGGCTCAGCCCACTATGGGTATTATGATCTCTAGGCAGGTGGGCAGGGCTTTATAACACAGGTAGATTGGCAAACCATGGGAGTACACCATATGTTCTTTCATGGTCTGTGCTTCAGTTCCTGCCTCCAGGTTCTTGACTTAAATTCATAGTGTGGCTTCCCTTGATGCTGGGCTATAAGCCATGTTATAGTCAGGGTTACAATTACTGTGATGAAACACCATGGCCAAAGAATCTTAGGTAGGAAAGGGTTTATTTGGCTTATACGTCCACATCACTGTCTAGAATTTAAGGAAGTCAGTACAGGAACTCAGTCAAACAGGGTAGGAACCTGGAGGCAGGAGCTGATGCAGAGACCATGGAGGGGTGTTGCTTACTGGCTTACTCTCCATGGCTTGCTCAGCCTGCTTTCTTGTAGAACCTAGGACCACAGCTGAAGGATGGCACCACTCACAATTGGTTGGGCCCTCCCCCATCAGTCACTAAGAAAATGCCTCACATGTGGATCATATGGAGGTATTTCCTCAATTGAGGTTCCCTCTTTTCAGATAATTTTAGCTTGTGTCAAGTTAACATAAAACTATCCAATACAATCTTAAAGCCAAATAAATTCATTCTTTCCCAAGTTATTTTCATTCAGAACCATTCATCCCCAGACTTGTTCATCCATCCACCTTCCCATCCATCCATCCATCCATCCATCCATCCATCCACCTTCCCATCCACCCATCCACCCACTCATTCAACACCCCGATCCACCCACCCACCCACCCATCCACCTATCCATCCTTAGAGCTTCATTAGTTATTTTCTACCGCTTTTGTGTGAGGCATTGTGACATCTTGGGTTAGACATGTTTTTTTTCTCTATAAGGTCATCAAGTTTTTGATCTCAGGTGATAAACCTTTCCACCACAAACTTCTGTTCACAGCTGACTGATTTTCTGAAATAGAGGGAGGAGGCAAAAACCACTTCAGTTTCTATTCCCAGGTCATAGGGTTCGTGTGAAAACTTGATGCTGTTTGGGAGGCTCCAGAATGACTCTCCGCCCCCAACCCCCAGAGTATGTCACCACACAGAGTCTCTGTTGCCAGGTTTGGAGTTTGGAAGGTTGTGGGAAAGCAATGGCAAGCTTCGGTCTGGACCAGATGACCTCCAAGGTCACTTTTAGCATAAAAGCATTATCATGGCTATATAACATGTAAGAACTTTTACAGATAAAGTTGCTTCCTGGGTTAAAAGAGCCAGAGATGGTAGTCTAGCACAGCCACTCTGTCTCATCTGCCAGCTTAGTGTCTGATACCAGGCATGCTGGATACTTGTCATTGTTTGCAGATCTCACAATGATTTATGTTCCCACTGTTGGCTTCCCTCAAACAACCAGGATAGCAGGTATTCAAGGAAGTTTTGGGTTTCTTTCCTCATTGTGAAAAGCAGGGCATCTCTGTGTTCAACATCTCTTGATTCTTCGTGATGTGCAACGATATCAACAGGATAGAGGACTGGGCTCGAGGATAACCGTTGAGGTGTGCCAGAGGGGTGTGTGTGGGAGTGTTCAAGTACACATGAGCATGCACAGGTAAGTGTGGAAATCAGAAGGCAACCTCAGATGCTGTTCATCAGGAATCGTCCGCTTTGATTTTGAAACTGGAGAGACTGACTGAATAAAGAGAGCCTGGCTGGCCAGGGGCCCCAGGCATCCCTCTGTCTGTACCTTTCTAATACTGAGTTTATGGGTGTGTATTACTATGTCTTGTTGAGGGTTTTGTTTAAATTCCAGATGTAAACTTTACAATGTGATGCTTAATTTCTATTCACCTTAGTTTCTTTATCTGAACAAAAGAAAAAAAGGGAGAGAACCCCCCCCCCCATGGGGCTTTGTAAGGATTAAGTGGATCGATCTGTGTGTCACAGAGAAAGTGCCCATGGAATGGTGGCAATAGGTATTGCTGTTATCATTATTAGCCAAAACAATTAATAAGTATGTTCCGCCTCTTGTCCACAACTAAATCCTTGTTCCAGAACTGAGCTTTACGATGGGACAAGGAGTGCTCTTTTCTGGTAATGGAGCAAGGGTGTGATGGTTAGCGGCAGGAAGAGGGCTCATCGTAGGGTTGCATGTGCTTGAAGACATTCCCAAGGCACGATGGGCCAATCCATTGGATTAAAATGTCAGATAACTCATGTTTCTAGTGACATATTCAACAATATGGAACAGAAAAGAAAGTAAGGGCACTATGGGGCAAAGTACTTCTGAAATCTTTTAGAACTGTCGAGAAGGAAGGAGTTTGAAGATCCCCCTCACCAAGAAATGCTAACTACTAAAGGTGGGAAAACATCATTACATGTTACACACATGTGTCATTACACACGTTACACACATGTGTCATTACACACGTTACACACACGTGCCATTACACACGTTACATGCGTGTCATCACACACGTTACACACATGTATCATTACACATGTTACACACATGTGTCATTACACATGTTACACACATGTATCAAGTCATCACACTTATCCTGTCCGTGGATCCAATTCAAATCAAATGAAAAACTAACCCGACAACAGAAAAAGCATGCCACTCTCAGCAGTTTGAACATGCCACTCTCAGACTCAGACATGCTTGTGGACTTACTCAAGTTACTCACGCGGCTGGCCTCATGGGAAGTCCTCCATAAAAGTTAACGAACAAATGAAGTGCTAAGAGAATAGATTACTGTTGTCACTTGAGACATTATACCACATAATTAGCCATACTGATTTAGAAACAGAAAATGTTTGAATATTTAGAGACGATGAGAGGTCTGAAGGCAAATTCCTGCTTTCTCCTGGAGAAGAAATTAAGAGTCAGGAGGAGAATTTGCAACCCCCTCCATCAATAGATGGCAAAAATTCAGCTGCATAACCTTAAAACCCTGGCAATTAACTTGGTTTGAAAAGGTCAGCCGTAGTTATGTTCCGATCCTTTGACAAGCAGAGCTGTCCGGCAGAGCTCCACTGAAATTAGAAACGCCCTTGGGAAAGTCGATCAGAGCCTTGTTTATGATGTCATATTGTGGGGAGGAGTAGGTCACGCTTTCAAACTTCTCTGCAACGCAGGTAAGGCCCCCTTTGCTATTGAGCATGGGCAACTGGATGTGGCGAAACATACCTGGAATGACCAGAGCTTTCAGGAAGTGGAGGCGGGAGTTGTGGTTCTTCAAGGCCAGCCTCTGCACCATAGGTTTGGGACAAGCCTGGGCTCCAGAATACACCACCTCAATGCAAAAGCAAAGCCAACCCCAGATGAATGCAGCCCACAAAGCTTGCTACTGCTGTCTGAGAGCCCAGCTGTAAAATCAGCTGCTGGTTGTTTGAACACCTGCTCTGCAGATGCCCGCAACACCTTTGCACACATGAGCATCCGACTTTCTGTCACCTCTCAAGGTCATGACGTTTGTCAGTGTTTCTCAACCCAGGTAGAGGAACCTGAGGCCCCGAGAATGTAATCAGTTGTCTGAGGTCAGCCGCAGGTTCTAGAAGAATCAAACCTGTGCCCTGCTCTCTGGTACCTCTCCTGCTTTCTTGTTAGACGGCAGAGCTTCCTGGAACTCGCTCTGTAGACCACTCTGGCCTCAAACTTAGAGATGTACATGTCTTTGCCTCCCGAGGACTGGGACTAAAGCCATATGGCACTATCACTCAGCTTGCAAGTGCAGTTTTTAATTTCAGAGGCTGTGAGTGTGGAAGGCTTGCCCTGGGCTGTGCCTGTGAATAAAGGGGCTGGGAGAGACGGCGCATGTGTCCATGAAGACACCAAGAGTGGCCACCGCTTCTCAGCTCCTAGCACCAGTCTCCTCAGCCCTCGCTCAGGGAGTCTCCTGTACATTTATGGTTTGCGGATGAGGTGGCCCCTGTACACTCAGTCTTGACAAAGAAGGCATTTGGAAGGAGCAATGAAGAGGTGAGGGGTAAGAATGAAAGCCTTCTTGATTGTCTTCATCTTCCCATTTTGCTCCAACAAAAGAGCTGTATGTGCGTGCGTGCGTGCGTGCGTGCGTGCATGTGTGTGTGTGTGTGTGTGTGTGTGTGTGTGTGTGTGTGTGTGTGACTTAACAGAACTTTACCAGTTAGCATTCTGAAGCCTGGGAAGTCCAAGTCCTATGTTATGAGACTCAGTGGCTGGTGAGGACTTCCCGTTCTCATTCAAAGATGGTGCCTTAAAGCTGTCCTGCTGTGGTCAGATGGAATGAGGGATCTCCACAGGCCCCAACTCCTTTCAGGAGGGTCCACCCTCACTGACCTAATTACTTCCCATAGTGCCATGCACGCTTTGCGCGACAGCGGTTTGAGACAAAAGCTTCATGGAAGCCAGTCTCCTGCATCGTCTCCTTGGCATCCCCTAACTCAGAGGTAACCCAGGTATGTCCTTGTGAACTCGTATGCTAGGTGCCCACCAAGATATGATTTACTAATAGCTAGACAAAATTGGACATTGCTCTCTGACCTTTACCAATGTTCCAACATCTTAGCCAAACCCTGGTTTGGAATTTACCCATCCAGACTAATTGCCTCCAGCATTGTGGGTAGGGCACTGAAGCTCACAGAATGAGACTTATCCCAGGGCAAGGTCAAGTAGAATCCTCATTCTCAGTCAAGTACTGCAGCTGAACCACTCCTAGGAATTACCGAGAAAGAGACGTGTCTCTACTAGCCCAGAAGGTTAGCATAGTGGGCGTTTTACCTAGGATGGGTGGGACCTTGAGCCAAGTGTGTGTGTGAGACAGTGTGTAGCAGTCAGCATTGGGCATTAGAGATTTGAGATTCGAAATTCTAGATTTGAGATTCGAGCCTCTACGCTCCTGGCTGGCGCACCCGCAACCCCCCCCCCCCCCCCCCCCCCCTGGACTCCGGCCTGGCCCGTGCATCCTAAGCATGCCCGGAGCCCGGGGGTGCTGCACCAGTACAGAGGAGATGGCTGCTGTTTTAGACCTAGTGTGTTTTAGATGGCCTCAGATGTACCTCGACTACTGAGCTGCCAGATTTTTCATCTCTCTTTTGCAATGAATGTAAAAACCTCATGCCATTTTAAAGAAATACATTCATACTCAGCACTCCCTTGTGTCGACTCTATCACTTGCCGAATCCCTTGCCCACCTGGCCAGAACTCTCATTCCGTGGAACAAGGGCTCCCGCAAGAAACCCTGGTCCATGGCACCATAGGTCAGTGACACCCTCTTTCTGTGGGAATCTTGTTCTATGGCATCCTTCCTGCTGTTTGGCCTCTGGCCCTTCCCAGCATAGGTGATATTCCTTCAATGCAAGGCATGCAACAGGCATCCTCTGTCCAAGCTGAGGCCATTCTTCCTCTCCTTGCTGACCCAGTGAATACCTCCACACACCCTCCTAATGATCTCCCTGAGCCACGCCTGCTTCCCCTCTGTTTCTCAAAGGCACCCACCAGGTTCCTGCTGTAGCCTGGCTTCATTGATCATACTATTAGGTATATTTATCTTTCCAGATAGTCAAATGGGCTCACTCCGTCATTTTATGTAGGTCTTTCTCAAATGCCTGCTCTACCTAAAGGCTCATCTGGACTTCTTGCACAGGGTGGACCCTGTGTGCCTGTACATTCTTTCTTGTGACATCTTTGAGCACCTGCCGTAGCATGTCTTTGCTCATTGTGTGTCTCTTCCAGAAGAGTCTCCAGGCCATGGAGAAGAGACTTACCTACTCCATTCTCACCTGGATCAGTAGAACATAGAGAGGGACTCTTGGCCTGGAGCAGGGACTTACGGGGCAGGGGACCAATGTACCTGTGAACGAGTTGTGTTACACAGATCATTTCAGCCGATTGTGGGTCGGCTATGTTCTCCCCTGGGTCAGCTGGATGGTTACCCTCACGTGCCAGCTTGTTGAACTCATCTGAACCACACCTGAGCCACCATCCCTAAGCCAAGCCCGTCTCTCACAGGACGGCTGAGTCTGAGTGGGGTAGTGCTGGCCCATTGGGTGCAGGGCACTGTGGGTGTGATTTTAATTTCCAGCATTTAGGAAAGATGGATTCCGGAAAGTTCCAGCTTCTTCTGCCAGAATTCTTGGAGGATGTCTCTTCAACATCTTCTCTGCCATGGGTTTTCCCTGCTTTGAGCAACAGAGAGGATGGAACCCGGCCACCAGGATAAGACAGAGACTTCCAGGTGTCCTCTGCAGGCGGGAAGTCTGGCCCATCCTTGCAGTCTACAGCGACCTTCCCCAAGGACAGAATCCATGACCTGGGGAACAAGGGGGTGGCTTATAATAGACTCATTACCATATTTACTTATCTCACTGAGCCTCGGCTCCATAAGCTATGATTTAGGGTTGTTCTCACAGAGTTAGAGTAATGATGCTAATGACTGTGGTGTAGCTTAGTTGGTAACCCAGGGAGGGGTGTGACAGAGATGACTACAGGTACATTGCCCGGTAATTTTAGCTTAAAATAAAACTGGATAACACCATCAGAAAGCAGAAAGCTATTTTCCCTTAGTGTTTCTGATTCTAAAAGAAAAAAGTCATTTGTGATTTGAAAACCACAAAATCTTTTAAAACCCAGATTTATTTATTTTATTTTCCTTTTATGTGTATGAGGGTTTACTTGCATGCAGTAGTGTACTATGTGCCTACAGTACTTGCTAAGGCCAGAAGGACACTAGATCCTTGGGAACTTGAGTTACAGATGGTTGTGAGCCACTTTGTCAGTGCTGGGAACTGAACCTGGGTCCTCTATAAGCACATCCAGTGCTATTAACTGCTTAGGTATTGCTAATTAAACATTGACAATTAAAAATGAGCTGTTTCCAAGGATACAGCTTCAATTAAAGATTAATTAAGATTTGGTGTTTGCTAAATTGTAAAAGTTGGTTGAAAATAAGTTGACTCAACTATCTGCCACCATTCACTGAGCTACACCATCCACACAACTTTGAAAAAGCCAAGGTGACGATGAGATACAGGTCAGGTTGTCCCATGGGCAATGCCTCTGATCTGGCAGTCGTTCCCATTTCTGTCGAAGTTATTCAATTGTTACTTTGTGTTTTGGCAATCTGGACTTCCGATGTGTTTTAGTTGGTTCCGCCTCCAGTTGATGGCGCAACCGTCCTGCCAGAGCTCCGGTACTCTGGGCAGACGCGGGAGGCTGCCCGCTCTCCACACAGTCCGCGTGGGCGTCTGTCTGTCGAGGGCTACTATCCCAGTCCACAGGGGTTTGGAGAGGAGACAGCCCAGGGGGTCCCTGGGCCTCACAGAGGCCAAGGAAGATAAGTTCTAGCTCCTGGGCATCATCACTGAACACATCAGAAGAGCAGAGAACGGGTTGGGGTGGGGGGCAGCTCAGTCAGCCCTGGGACCAAAGGGCATGAGGGGGCAGGGAAGGGAAGCTACACCTCGTGGTAGTTCTCACACAGGCGTGGGGTGTGAGTCCTTGGTCCAGTTTCGTGGCTGGAGCTGGAATCCATTGCCCCAGTGCTGCTAGTCTAGATGAAAGAAGGCAGTCCATGATCTTAAGGTGTTTTATTATAGGAGGGGGGGAGGAAGGGAGGGAGGAAGGGAGAGAGAGAGG
>NW_022196897.1:158446780-158451282 GCF_008632895.1 Mastomys coucha | reverse complement strand
GGGAGGGAGGGACAGACAGACAGAGACAGAGAGAGACAGACAGAGAGAGAGACAGAGAGACAGACAGAGAGACAGAGAGAGACACAGAGAGAGACAGCCAGAGGGAGACAGAAAGAGAGAGAGAGAGAGGGAGGTAAGGAGGGAGGGAGGAAGGTAAGGAGGGAGGGAGGGAGAGGGGGGGGGAGAAAGAGAAGGTAAAGAAGTAGAGGCCAGCCATGGCCACGTAGGGGGAAGGGGAGAGTGGGAACAAGAGATGGGAGTAAAGACAAGAAGCTAAGAGATAGAGAGAGAGGAGGGGTCAAGTAGCTCCTTTTATAATGGGTTGTGTTACCTTTCTGTTTCCCAGGGCGGGGTGCACCTGGCTGTGGTCAGTGGACTGGGAGTGGAGTCCAGCCAGAATACTGGGAGCTTGAGGCATTGTTTAGCCACAGGATAATGGAGTTGGAGACCTCATGGTGTCAGGCATCTATGTCTGGGAAACACAGCTTACTATTCCATCCATTGTCGAATTCTCTACTGGGTCTCTGGAGTAAGCCTCGCTCAACCAAGAATACAAACTGCTTTTCACGGTCCAACAGTTTGCTACATAAAATCTCTACCCAGACCCATGCGGTTAAGCAACACATTGGATTGTCTTATAGTGAGCCGGTTAAATACATAGTAGAGGAGGGGCTGTCAGTGGTGAGAACGCCATGGTGCTGGAAGGGGAGGACTAGAGAATCACCCCTAGCTGATTCACGGCCTGGAGCTACCCCACCAGGACCCACCAGGGTAGCTGCGCTCTTGGTTACCCTGTGACCCCGGCTTAGTTCTGGCTCCTGCTTTTGTTTGCAACTCACCATCAGCTTCCAGTGACTTTGAATTAGGTCTACTGGCCACTTGGAGGTCAGCGACTGAGATGCTTCGGCCCATCCACACCTCTGTGAGACCATGGCGACCCACTCAGTCATGTCTAAGTGGCCTTCCAGTCAGTACTCAGGGACTCATTAAAACAGCTGGAACGGCCATGAATGTGGCAAGCAGCACTGCCCTTTCTAAGAACTAGGAAGACAGTCAAAACACGTTCCAGGTAATGTCACCAAGCACAGGTTTCTTCCCTCCCCTCCCAAGTGCTTTTGTGCACTCAAAAACCTGTCTGGGCAGAGGGAGAGGAAACCCAATGTGACAGGGGCCCACAACTAGCCCCACCGTCTGACCCCACTGAGGTGCTGGACAACAGCTGTCCTTGACGGAGCCAAGTGGTTCTCTGGAACCACATGAATGCACAAGACATGGGACTCAGGCCATTGGTTCTGCATAAAGACAAAGCTGTGTGAGGTCTTTGTGGAGGCATCCAGCATCCTACTGCGCTGATGATAGCCGCAGTCACCCCAGGGCTGCCACTGACAAGACAAAGAAGCCTCGTTCTGGCTTAGTGCGATGAGCAGAGGTGGTGAGTACCGGCTGGGCTCTGAGTGGGTACTGTGTGTTCGCAGATGCTCCTGCGCTGAATTCTCAGGGCAGGCTGATGGAAGGGCCGATGGGGTCTCTCTCCATTTGCTGATGGATGAAAACTCAAAAGGTCTTGATTTCTTTTCACTGTTTGTGAGTAGCAGGGCTGGCTCTGATTACAGCCTCAACATTTCTGTCTGTCTGTCTGTCTGTCTGTCTGTCCCTCTCTCTCTCTCTCTCTCTCTCTCTCTCTCTCTCTCTGTGTGTGTGTGTGTGTGTGTGTGTGTGTGTGTGTTTATTTTTATGTTATGCAGGTATGTGCCCATCCATCAGGATGTCATTCCTCAGGTGCTGTCCACTAAAAATCTTTAGTTGATTTTTTTTTCATTCATTTCTTCTTTGTCTGTCTGTCTGACTCTGTCTGTCTGTCTGTCTGTCTGTCTGTCTGTCTCTCTCTCTCTATGTGTATACACATGTGCACGGACCATGGCCTGCATATGGAGGTCAGGAGACTACTTGTGGGAGTCTATTTTCTCCTACCATGTGGGTCCCAGGGATTGAACTCAGGTCTTCCGGCTTGGAGGCAAACACCTTTACCCACTGAGCCATCTTACTGGGCCGTGTCTTTTTGTTTTGAGACAGGATCTGTAACTGGCCTGGAATTCCCACAGTAGGTTAGGCTAGTGGGCTAGGAAGCCTCAGGACTCTGTCTCTGCCTTATGGATGAGGCTACAGGTAGGCCTCAGCAAACCTGGGTTTTTATTTTTAAGCATGAGGTCTGGGGCATCTGTTCTGGTTTTACCATATGTTCTGGGCATCGAACTCAGGCCACTATGTTCTTTACTGACTAAGCTGTGTTCCCAAACCCAGATTTCTTTTATTTTAACAACAATTGTTTTTTTCAAAGATTTTGCAACTTAATGTCTGAGCTCCTCTACCCTCTGTTGAAGGATTCAGTTTGTCTGCACACTGGGTGGAGTTTGGTGGATCTCAAAAAGTGTTGTTTTTCTGGAAGGCAGAGACCTAAAACTACTCAACGGGGCTACTCCTGGCAGCTGAAGATCAGTAGAGTCACAGAGCAGTGTCAGCCTGCATCTCAGGGGCTAGCCCGGGGCAGCCAACCGCCTGACCTCAGCCTTCTGCTCTCTGACTTTTTCTAGAAGCTGCCTTTTGACCACACCCAGTGAGAGTCAGAGAGTGAGGAGAGCTTAGTTGAGGAAATCCACAGGATTCACTTTCAAAGTGAAAAACCACGGTAGACAGGGCTGAAGTGTGGACCTAGTGGGTCTGAGGGAATAACCACCAGCCACCCTTGGCCTTTCTGAAGCTCAGTGGCTCACCATCCATTACAGCATCACAGATGACCACCTCTCTAGAGTGGCAAGACAATGGTACCATCGACTTATTGTGTGGTTACTTGGACCGGCACACCAGAGCCGTCCACAGCTTCATTGTGTCTTCCAGGCTGATGTGAGAGAGGGACTGAGGCTCACTTAACCTCTGTCCTCAGCAAGGGAAGGGTAGGTGTCTGTGCTCACGCAGCTGTTCCCAGCATCCACTGCTCCTGACTCTTGACCAGGGGCAGCGCTGGGCTCACAGGCCCGTGTTGGAACTCCCTACAGTCTTAGGGAGCATGCTTGGCCAGGGGCAGCGCTGGGCTCACAGGCCCGTGTTGGAGCTTGGCTCTTCTACGCAGCTGCCATTTCAATGGCCCCCTTTGGATCTTGCAAAGTCGTCTCAGTCTCCACTTGTTCCCAACCCACCTCTGACATTTCTCTGAAAAGCAGTCTCCAGTGTCCCCGTTCTCCTGGCTCGTCCTTTCTCTTCCTTATGTAAGACAGAAACCTGCGGAGGAATCTTCCATGGTTCTGTCTCTCCCTCACTGCTGATGTTTATCTGTCCCCTGGGCCTGTTGATTTCATTTCTAAGATGACTCAAATGCGTTCACTTTCCCCAAGTGCTTCACTTTGTACTTTGAGGTAATATTAACTTTGTAGAAAACACGGCAATAGCAATGGCCTCGCCTCGCTTTCCCACAGACCTAGCTGAGGCTACCAGGGGACCCAGGCAGTCCACACTGAAGGGGCAGTGACAGCTAGCTCCTCTCTGGGTCCTGCTCAGAGCTGGTCCATTCTTCACAGACATCCTCCTCCCGTTCAGGGTTCAATGTTGGTACCACATCTCCTTAATGCACTCAATCGTGACATTTGTGGCTGTGGGCATCTGCAAAAGTGCCAAGAATATTGAGCAGTTAGTTTATACAATATCCCTTGATTTAAGATCTCTCCCTGGGGACCCATGGTTCCAGCTGCATATGTAGCAGAGGATGGCCTTTGTTGGACATCAATGGGAGGAGAGGCCCTTGGTCCTGAGAAGGCTCAATGCCCCATTATAGGGGAATGCTAGGACCAGGAAGCAGGAGTGGGTGGGTTGGTGAGCAGGGGGAGGGGAATGGGATAGGGGGTTTTCGGAGGGAAAACCAGGAAAGGGGATAACATTTGAAATGTAAATAAAGAAAATATCTAATTAAAAAAAAAGATCTCTCCCTCTCCCCTTTACTTCCTCCCTCCCTCCCTTCCCCTTCCTTCCTTCCCTTCCTTCCTTCCTCCCCTCCCCCCCTCTTTCTTTCTCTCTCTCTCTCTTTCTTTCTTTCTTTCTCTCTCTCTCTCTTTCTCTCTTTCTTTCTTTCTTTCTTTCTTTCTCTCTTTCTTTCTTCCTTTCTTCCTTTCTTTCTTTCTTTCTTTCATTCTCTCTTACTTTTTGACTTTTCAAGATTGGGTCTTGATATGCAGCCCAGGCTGACCTGGCATCCCTAGCCACTCTTCAGCCTCCCGCACACAGAGCAGATAGTTATGAACCAGCACACAGGGCTCAGTTTGGGGCTGTTTGATGTTTTCTCAACTAGATCAAGGCAATGCATTTTGAGCAGGAGTTCAGGTTAGCCCTAAGGTGGTGTCAGCCCCGTGCCCAGTGCATCAAGTCGGGAACTGCAAGATGTCAGTATGTCCTGTTACTGGGATGTCAGTGTGTCCTGTTACTGGGATGTCAGTGTGTCCTGTTACTGGGATGTC
>NW_022196897.1:158437229-158446255 GCF_008632895.1 Mastomys coucha | reverse complement strand
TGGGATGTCAGTGTGTCCTGTTGCTGGGTTGTCAGTGTGTCCTGTTGCTGGGATGTCAGTGTGTCCTGCTACTGGGGTTGTCAGTGTGTCCTGTTACTGGGGGTTGTCAGTGTGTCCTGTTGCTGGGTTGTCAGTCTGTCCTGTTGCTGGGTTGCTGCTCTCTTTCATCACTGCAGCAGTGATGTCTGCCAGGCATCTCTGCTGCCAAATTATGGTTTTGCCCTCTGTAAGGGCGTCTTGTGGATCATTTTTCTGAGAGGTTTCTGATATGTACCCATTCATTTTAGCTCCTAAACCCTCGGAGGCTTCTGTCTGGACATAATCACTACTTAGGTGTTCAACTGATGGTGTTCCCCTACTTCCATCCTCTGTCTTAAGTTACTAACAGAAATGCGTGACCACATGGATGTTTATTTTGTGGGTTATAATCCATAACTGTCACTATTTATTTTGCTACACTTATCCGGGGTTTGGCCACTGGCAGCTCCTCAGTTGTTTTCTCTCTCCCCTGCAAGCCCTCACGTCATGTTCCCAGCCTATTTTCCCTCTCTGCTACAAAACCAACCACGTCATCATGTTGCGAGTTGACTTGTGTTTCCTCAGACAAATGAGTTATAATTTCTGGCACTTGGGGACTTAGCCTTATTTTGAAAGAGACTCTGGTTAGTTGTGGGGCTAAGATGGATTAGAGATGCCCTCATACAGTGAGAGATATTTTGAGACCTACTGGAGAAGAATGCCACGGGAAGATAGGTTGATAGAAGAAGCATGATGGAGAAGGCCATGATGATGCAGAAATTAGAGTAGTGGGGGCACAAACCAAGGACAGTTGGCATTTCCCAGAAGCTGATAGGATCATGGAAGTTTCTATCATCTTCAGGGAGAGCAAGGACCTGCTATATCATGGCTTCTGGCTTTCTCAACTGTGAGATAATAAATTTCTATTTGGTTTTAAGCCATTTATCTTGTAGCATTTTTTACTGCATTCCTAAGGCATAAATTCAGAAGTGTGTGTGTGTGTGTGTGTGTGTGTGTGTGTGTGTGTGTGTGTAGCCTGGAGGCATCCTTGGGAGTCATCCCTCAGGAGTCATCCCTCAGGAATCATCCCTCAGGAGTTATCCCTCAGGAGTCATCCCTCAGGAGTTATTACTCAGGAGTCATCCCTCAGGAGTCATCCCATCAGGAGTCATCTTTCAGGAGTCATCCCTCAGGAATCATCCCTCAGGAGTTATTACTCAGGAATCATCCCTCAGGAGTTATTACTCAGGAGTCATCCCTCAGGAGTCATCCCTCAGGAGTCATCCCCCAGGAATCATTTCTCAGGAGTCATCCTCCAGGAGTCATCTCTTAGGAGTCATCCCTCAGGAGTCATCCCTCAGGAGTTATTACTCAGGAGTCATCCCTCAGATGTCATCCCTCAGGAGTTATCCCTCAGGAGTCATTCCTCAGGGGTCATCCCTCAGGAGTCATCCCTCAGGAGCCATCTCTCAGGAGCCATCCCTCAGGAGTTATCCCTCAGGAGTTATTACTCAGGAGTCATCCCTCAGGAGTCATCCCTCAGGAGTCATCCCTCAGATGTCATCCCTCAGGAGTTATCCCTCAAGAGTCATTCCTCAGGGGTCATCCCTCAGGAGTCATCCCTCAGGAGCCATCCCCTCAGGGGTCATCCCTCAGGAGTCATCCCTCAGGAGCCATCCCCTCAGGAGTCATCCCTCAGGAGTCATCCCTCAGGAATTATTACTCAGGAGTCATCCCTCAGGAGTCATCCCTCAGGAGTAGGCCTCAGGAGTTATCCCTCAGGAGTCATCCCTCAGGAGTAGGCCTCAGGAGTCATCCCTCAGGAGTCATCCCTCAGGAGTCATTCCTCAGGAATAGCCCTCAGGAGTCATCCCTCAAGTGCTTTTTTTTTTATCTTTTTTGAGACCAGGCTTCTAATTTGCCTGGAATTCACCAAGCATGCTAGGCCAGTCAGCCAGCGGGCCTCAAAGACTCCACATCTCCAGCACTGGGGCTATCAGCCTGTGTTCCTATACCTGATATATTTTATGTAGATTCAGGTCCTAATGCTTACAAGGCAAGAACTTTACTGACTGAGTCATCTTCCAAATTCAAATCTCACTTTTTTTTTTTTAAGTTGGGGAATAGTCTTTTGATACTGAGGCTGGAGAGCCAGCCTCTTCTCCATCTTTGTGCAGACTCTCGATACTGTCTGTATCCTTGCATACTGCCATCTTGTCTTAGTTAGGGTTTCATTGCTGTGAAGGGACAATGTGACCAAGATAACTCTTGTAAAGGAAAACATTTACTTGGGGCCAGCTTACAGGTTCAGAGATTCAGTCCATCACCATCGTGGTGGGAAGCATGGCAGCATCTGGGGAGACATGGTGCTGGAAGGGCTGAGAAGCATGGCAGCATCCGGGGAGACATGGTGCTGGAAGGGCTGAGAGTTCTACATCTTGGTCTGAAGGCAGCCAAGTAGATACTGTCTTCTATAGGCAGCCAGGACGAGGCTCTGGATCATACTGGGCAGACTTAAGCATTTATATAAGACCTCAAACTCCCACCTCCACAGTGGCACACTTCTTCTAACAAGGCCACACCTCCTAATAGTGCCACTTCCCATGGACCAAGCAAATTCAAACCATCACACATGTCCAGCTCCTGGTCCTGGTAAACTTAGATCTTTGCTTTATATCCTTCTGCAGAATATCGTATAGTCCTTTTCCTTTAAGTTGATTCAGCATACTCAGAACTGCCATATTCTCCTGCCTCATCCCTCTTTGAATCTGTCATCCTAACCTCTTTAATAGCCTAGAATGTTCCTGTCTAAAATAAGCTTTCTGAGGGCTAGAGAGATGGCTTAGTGATTAAGAGAATTTACCGCTCTTGCAGAGGACCCGGATTTGGCTCCCAATACCCATATTGAATAGTTAACAACTCTCTGTAACTCTAAGAGATCCAATACCCTTTTCTGGAGTCTGAGCACCTGCACTCACACATGTATCCATATACATGCATGTATGCATACATACATACATTCACATAGTTAAAAAAAGCACTTGCGGCTCTTCCCCATGCCAGGTGCCTCACAAGTTCCTGTGACTAAAGCTCCATGGGATCCGATACCCTCATCTAAGGCCGTACTTCCAAAGACTAAACTTGTGCACCTACACATAAACAATGCATAATTAAAAAATAATAAAAATAAATCTTAAAAAATGACATAAGAGGCTGGATAGGCTCAGAGGTTAAGTAAGAGCACTTGTTCTTGCAGAGGACCTAGGCCTGATTCCCAGCACCCATATGGTGACTCTCAAACATCTGTAACTCCAGTTTTAGGGAATCTGATGCCTCTTTCGACCTTTTTGGGTACCAGGCATACATGTGGCACACAGATACATATTTGAGAAAAGCACATAAAATAATGTAAATATATCCTAAAAATTATACATATATATACATATATATATATGTATATATATCAGGAGAATTATTAAAATGGTACAAAAATTCCCCACATAGGGCAGACCTGATTTTCTGTGTCATCAACATTTTAGATGAGATGCATTGTTTGTAGACAATTCTCTAGCATGAGATGATTATCATGAAGTACGCTCCAGTCTTTATTCAGGGGTCTGCAGTCGTTGCCTGATATGTTTTTTCAGTTTCTAGACTATGGGCCATTCAGCTGCATGTCACCTTTGACTCCTCCTGGTTGGGAAATGTCTCTAATTTTCCTTTCTTTTGATGACCTTGACATTGTTGAGAATTACTGGTCAGGTATTTTGGGAACGTCCCTCAGAGGCCAGTGGCAGGGTGTCTCCTCAGGGCTGGAGTTATGAGTTTCTGTGCGATCTCAGAGGCTCTCATTATGTGGCACTCTTGATGCTTGACATGATTTATGGCTGTTGAGCTGACCTTGGCCACCTGGCTGAGGTCGAGTGTGTCAGGGTTCCCCTCCCCCACCATTGTTGGGTTTCTCTTTTCCTCATTCTGTTCTCATGAGAGGGAAATCACTGTAGGCATTGCAAACGTAAAAAACAGGGGCTGTGCTTCAGCTGTTTGAGCAAACATCTGGATTAGCATTTGGAATCTGTTCTATCATCCTTTATTTTTAAGGTTTATTTATTTTATGTTTGTAAGTGTTTTGCCTGCATGAATGCATGTGCATCGTGTGTGTGTGTGAGTGTGTATGTGTGTATGTGTGTGAGTGTGTGTGCGAGTGTGTGTGTATGTGTGTGTGTGTATATGTGTGTATGTGTGTGAGTGTGTATGTGTGTGTGTGTGCTTGGCAGTAGCAGAACCCAGAAGAGGGTGCTCAGATACCTTGGAACTGGAGTTATGAACAGTTGCAAGCCAGCGGGTACTAGGAATCGAACCCAGGTTTTCTGCAAGAATAGCCAGTGGGCTTAACCAATGAGCCATCTCTCTAGCTCACACTCTCTAATTATTACTGTTTGCTTAGGTTAGTCTTCATCTGCAGATACTGGTTTTCTACTTTTGTAAGTTAGTTTTTATCTGTTTGACACAGGTGTGGGCAAGGTATGGCATACCTGTAATTCCAACATGCTAAACATGAGTTACATGGTGACACATGAGACCATGTCTAAAAGAACTAAAAACTAAACCAAATCAAAGGACATCAGATATCTGGTAGAACATTATGTCTAGGTGTGTCTGTGAGTATGTTTCCAGAAGAGACTGGCCTTTGAATCAGTAAATAGAGACAGGAATATACCTTCTTTCTTGTCCAGTGATGACAGGCCCCATTCAATTTACTAAGAGCTCAGAGAAAACCAAACCAAACCAAACCAAACCATACCATGAGTGTTGTCTGTTCTTTTGAGCTTGGACATATTCTCCTGCTAGTAGACTTCAGAACTCTGTTTCTCTTGCTTTTGGACTCTAAGACTTGCACCAGCAGCAGCTCCACCCCTAGGTCCTTAGCTATCAGCCTTGGATCAAGAGTTACAATGTTTGCTTCCATGATTCTGGTGGCTGAGCATTGGACTGTGTAGGGAATTGTAATCCAGCAACATGGCTGCCCTGCTCATATCCAAAGACCCAGGTCTGTGTGGTCCTGTGGGAATGCAGACACATCCTTAGTATACTTTAATCCCTCTGGTTGGAATCCTTTAGCACATACCTTTAATCAGAAACAGCGACTTCTAATTGAGGGGCAGACAAAGAGAAAGATTTGACCTACTGAGCCAGAGATAGAACACTCAGGAGAAAATCTATTTAAGAGCACCACAAGGAGAGAGGATGTAGTCAGTGAGTTGGGGGTTGAGTTGGCTGGGAGGAAATGTGGTGAGCATGGTGCAGAGGGGTTGAGTCGGCTGGAAGGCAGGGCAGTGAGCATGGTGCAGAGGGGTTGAGTTATTTCCTGAGTTCATGAAGTTCAGTACAGGTCAGCAGAGGCGGCTGAAGCCAGAGAAGGAGCCAGAAGATTAGAACAAATTACCAGAATTAGTTTGAGTCCAAACAGAGCAATTCAATGATAAGCTGGGAGAAGCCAGATTGAATTAGTTAGCATGAGAGGAGTTTTGGGCCAGAACGGCTGAGTTGAACCAACCAGCCAGAGTTCAGAAAGAACTAGAAAGAGTGAGCTTATTCAGTAGTAAATCTCTGAGATAGCAATTGCATCTGGAGATAAAAGTTGACTTTTATAGGACTGAGCCATGATTCTGGGTCTCCATCTTGTAGACTGCCTATCATAGATTATTCCATATAGTGTCTATATATTAATCTATGTATCTATCTATGTATTTATGTATCTATGTATCTATGTATCTATCTATCTCTATCTATCTATCTATCTATCTATCTATCTATCTATCTATCCATCCATCATCTGTTCACTGGCCTATCATCTATCATCTATCTAATCACCTATCTATCTATCTCTCTATGTATGTATGTATGTATGTATGTATGTATGTATCTATCTATCTATCTATCTATCTATTCATCCATCATCTGTTCATTGGTCTATCATCTATCTGTTTATCACCTATCCAATTTCCTATCTATCTATCTATCTATCTATCTATCTATCTATTTATCATCTCAATATCTATGCATGTGTTTATTTGTGTATCTTCTTCACCATAATCACCATAACATGATCATTATCATTGATCTGTTCCCAAAGAGAGCCTCATACATACTTCTATCCTTTAACAGGCTTTCTTATTTATAGGACTCCCTAGATGTTTCCAGAAGTTTCGGAGAGGCTGACTTGACTGAGAGCACCTTGTCTATGAAAACATAATCTCATACTCTGTGGCTCAGGTTTCATTCAAGTGCCAGGATTTCGGAAGCGGAGTAGGGCTGCACTGAAGCAAGCTTCTCCTGGTAATAGGGACCTAGGGAAAAACACCAGCTATCACACAGCATAGCAAGTTGATTTGCATCAAAATCAAACCTTCCTAAAAATTTCCAGCCCTTCAGCTGCAGGAGCGAGCCTGAATTTCTACTGTCTAACTCAGAGCTAGTTCATTGCTAAATGGGTCCACTTGGACACATCCAGAGGAACACTGTGTGTAGAGGAGGTAGAGAATGCTTTGTGCTCACATCTGTGCGGTGGCGAATGATTCATCTGCCAGCTCCATGCTGGCCTCCTCCACACTGCCGGAAATCATTCATGAAGTTCTCAGAACAACAGTACCTTAAAGGGCCTGCACTTCTGTAGGACTGGTAAGTGCTTCTTCACTCAGTGGAGGCCTGGAGGTGACACTCAGGCACCCCTTTGAAAGGAGTCAGGCCTGAGTGATTAACTGCTCACAGCTAATGTGGGTGCCAGGGTAACTGTGGGAGGCAGGATGGGTCAGGTCCATCTCCCTGCTGGTCAGAGGGAAAGAGTTGTATTCAGGAGTCCCTAAACCATGAAATATGAACAAAAGCTGAGTGACCCTTGCTAAATAGAATGGTCCAACCATGCTCTGGCACTCTGAACAAGTGGCAACCTCCTATTATTCTGAGAGAGGCTGCTGGGAGGATTAGGGATCATTTACATTCCTAGCTCGCTTTAATTCCTCTGAAACAGACATTCCTAAGAGCCTTTGACTGTTTAAAACTGCTTCCTGGCAAGACATTTGGGTAATTGGGCAATGTTGGTTTCCTGTCGCCTTTATATATATATTGATAGTCATGTGGCCTTAAAGACTTTGTTCCCCTTTAATTGGAATTTCCATGTGGGAGGGGCTATGTGAATCTTAAAGGGCCAGTGTGGAGAAAGGAGGATTCCTTTGGTTCTTTCTTCCCCTGTTTCAGTGAGGGCATTTGGATTGTAGAGAAGAGAAACAGACTTGTGATATAGTTAGAAAAAATAAAAGAGAGACACTAAATGGTGCCTTCTGACAAAAATCAGAAGTATTTAATGGAGTGCTCCTACTGAAGAGTTCTGTCCAGAGAACACAGGCTAGAGGCGGCAAAGCACTGGGAACTCTGCAGGTTATGCTGGCTCCCTCAGGGCTCCCTCAGCTCGGCTCCCTGCACCTCCTCACTCTTTCTCTTGTCCAGTTTTCAAGTTATTCTACACACCTGCCACAGAACGCGGTTCCCGTGTTTGCAGGGTTTTTTTTTTCCCCACCTCATTTTGAGTCACCCACGTGCCTTGACTGGTAATGTCTGGATAAGAATCCCAGACTCCTGAGACAATCTGGTCTAGAGATGTGACACTCACTGTCCTGGGAAGAGGACGGTGGGTGGGCTCTTCTCAGAGAAAAGCAATGTTCTCTGGGAAGCAAAACTGTCTATGGTCACAAAGGAAGCTAGCTGGGAGTGGAGGGTAGAGAGGGAGAAGATGGGCAACACCCAATAAATATGGAAACGTAGGGTGCCATGTAGGTGCTGCCTATATGGATAAAGTATGTTACTCCCAGAAGTCATGGGTTTTTAAGCAAAACTTCCCACGCCGTCTGTGGAGTACCCCTTGTAGGTTGTTGGCCATGGAGGTCCAAGAGGTTCCAGAACAATACAGGGTACTGCCATTGCTCTTGGCTACTCACTAGAACGAGATGGAAAAACCCTCTTGTTGAAGATCCCACAACCTTTGGTTATAGGGCTCAGAGAAATCTGACTGTAACAGAGCTGCCTAGGATGTGTGCTTGGGGGCTCTATGCAGCTGCTGGAGGAGATAGTTACTTAGCTGTGGATCCTCATGGCTACAGCACTGACCTGACTGGCAGGATATACCCACTAGTACAATAATGGTGTGGTTGTTTAGGGTGCATCCAATTAATTTCTGATTGGATATGAGGCCCCAATATACAACTGTTTCCATAAGCCCTCTCAGGATGATACGGTTCGGAGGCCACAGGCCACAGTAGGGAGCCTGCTACTCTTGTTTTGCTAAATGGACATGCTGTCAACCTGCCTTCTAAATGTCTCTATCTCTACCCATGGATAGTGCTGCCTCCAATCTTGGGAAGAGATGCCTCCTTCTGCTGGGGGTGGAAGTCAGTGCAGAGATTTCTATTTGGCCAATGTGCAGAGACTAAGTGGCTGTTCAATGCACATCGATGTCACTGTTGAAGGTTCAGGGACCAGTGTAGGAGAGAGAACAGAAAGAACTCAGGAGTCAGGGATGGGAGCATCGCTGTGGAGCACTGCCACCCAGACAGGATGTGGCCACTTAGGTCATACATCCACCAAAGATGCATGCTTATATAAGTCTTGCACAAGTCTGGGCCTGTCAACATTCCATCATGGATGGTGGAGGGACCTGCCCTCCATGAGGAGCTCTTCACAGTTATTGGTTGCTGGAGGAGGGGGGGGTGACACTTTATTCAGTGATGTGGCCACTGGTGAGTTGCCCACGCTCCAGCAAACAGCTCTATATCCGTGCTCCCACAGGCAACCCTAATTAAATGGACTTAAAATGGACTTAAAAAAAAAAAACCAACAGAAAACAAAGAGTAAATAATGTAGCCTGACGTCCTGGTTTACAGAGAATTAAAACATGCTACTTGCAGAGTTTCACAATGCTAAGAGAGAGAGAGAGAGAGAGAGAGAGAGAGAGA
>NW_022196897.1:158434623-158437219 GCF_008632895.1 Mastomys coucha | reverse complement strand
AGAGAGAGAGAGAGAGAGAGAGAGAAAGAGAGAGAAGAAAATGTCAGGCTGGTGAGACCGCCCAGTAGGTGAAGGCGTTGTCAAGCCTGATTACCTAAATTTAATCCCCAGAACCCACATGGTGGACACAGAGACTCCCCTGAGAATTGTCTTATGGCTTCTACACAAATGTTCAGAATGTAAACATAGAGATATACAATAAATAAATAAGCAAATAAATAAATATATAAATAGGCTGCGTTATATAACAGTATTATGTACAATGGATACCACAATGAAATTTTAAAAAGAAACATTCTAGTCTAAAATACAAAAAGCAAAACAATCAAATAAAATGACAAAAGCCATAGGGATTTGTTTTTTAAACAGCTCTCATAGCGACCATCACATCCATCTCCCTGTACAGATGGGGAAACTGAGGCTCACTAGCCTTTTCTAGTTGAATGGAGATTGCTAAGAGGGAATGGTTTTATTTTGCATGAAAATTAGCCATTTTTTTCAAGTTACAGCTATTTAAAAAGAAATAGAGTTATCATTCATTAACTGGAACACGTTGCTTAACCAAAATCTTTTTTACTGTGTAATCTGGTCAAAAGGAAACACTCTCAAAATAAAAAGAGCGAGTAAGTGAGAGTGAAATTTTAGTACCAGAAGAGAATGATTTCCTAAAACAATCCAGGACAGTTATGTAAAGTTCTTTGGATATTTTTGCATTTAAAAAAAAAATTGAATTCAAGAAATGAACAAGAAGGAGGTAAAAAAGCCACAGGAAAGTAAAAAATGCCCCAATGGCTAGAGGTTCTGGGCATCCCTGGATATTTCATGAGTAGTCTGGTCCTTCTCATGCAGAAGAGGCACGGATGGCATGAGCCACTGGTAGGGTTCAGAGTGCGGGGGTTGGGGGGGGAGCTCTGCATTCCTGTGGTCTCAGACTGTTGGTGTTATTGGATCTGAAGACCAGGGTTGAGACTGTCAAAGCTAAAATCAGACAAAGTCTTCAAAAATCATAACTTAATACCTACTGTGTGCATAGTCCTAGGTTCATTACTCAGGGTCAGAAAAACAATCAAGAGCTTATGGCACAGGGGCTAAGAGATGGCTCAGTTGGAAGAGGGCTTGCCTTGCAAGCCGAAGGGCCTGGGTTTGATCCCTAGAATTCACTAACAACAACTGCAGAAAGTCCCCAAAGCTGGGGAGGGTAGTCTATATATCGGGAGACTGAGATTCGAAGATCCCTGTGTCCAGCCAGGCTAGCCTACTTGGTGAGTTCCAGGCCAGAGAGACTGCCTCAGGACAAGTAAGATGGGATGTTTGGCTTCAATGAAGGTGGATCCGTCCCACCTGTGTGTGGAAAGGTTGATGATGAAACTAAGAAAAAGCACCTGTTTATTTTCCAGCAGTATTGTATTGGTAATGTAATATTAAAATGATGGTAACACCTCTGGGCATGGTGCTATATGCCTATTGGGTGGCTAAGGCAGGAAGGTGGAGGGTTTGAGATCAGCCAGGAGTTCATGCTAGACTGGACTACATCGAAAGATCCAGTCTCAACAAAACCAAGTACTGGGCTCAGCAACCCAAGTTAAACATGTTCATATCAGTCCATCAGTTAATCAGTCAACCAATCCTGTATGCACCCGCTGTGGTGGACAAACCCATGTAGGAAGACTGCCAGACACACCAGACCTTAGTCACTGGATTTGAGCACTGAATTTCTTGTTAGGAGTACTGGACTGCGGTTACAAGCCTCGTTCAGAAGACCAGGCCAGGAGGCCCAAGAGCTTTAAATCAGCCAGAGCTACAGGTTCACCCACTGCTACAAAACAGAAAGTAAATGTTTCTTTCTTTCTTTCTTTCTTTCTTTCTTTCTTTCTTTCTTTCTTTCTTTCTTTCTTCCTTCCTTCCTTCCTTCCTTCCTTCCTTCCTTCCTTTCTTTCTTTCTTTCTTTCTTTCTTTCTTTCTTTCTTTCTTTCTCTCTCTCTCTCTCTCGCTCCCTTCCTTCCTTCCTTCCTTCCTTCCTTCCTTCCTTCCTTCCTTCCTTCCTTCCTTCCCTCTCTTTCTTTTCTTCCCTTTTTTTTTGATGGGAATGAAGTTATAGCCTCTCCAACTCAGATGGATACATTGTTTCCAAAGTTTAAACATTTTTTGGTGCTGTTTTCCGTTTCCATTATTCTCTGCTCTCAACCTACAGGCTCCGAGAAATCTGAGAACTTGGAAAGTTAAGGTTTTAATTTCTAAGTAGTTAAGAACTACTGAGCTTAAAAAACAAAACAAGCCTGGTGGTGGTGGCGCACACCTTTAATCACAGCACTTGAGAGGCAGAAGCAGGCGGATTTCAGAGTTTGAGGCCAGCCTGCTATCAGCTGCCATTACCTCCTTAGCTAGGGGTTGGGTCCTGGGAGTCCACTCCTGCCCCACTGGAATGAATTGACTTGATCTTGTGTAGGCGACCACAGCTGCTGTGAGCTCATATATGTCCTGTCCAGAAGCCAGTACTCCTCCATTCCTTATGATTCTGTTCCCCAAGCCTCGTGTGTGTGTGTGTGTGTGTGTGTGTGTGTGAGAGAGAGAGAGAGAGAGAGAGAGAGAGAGAGAG
>NW_022196897.1:158423730-158434431 GCF_008632895.1 Mastomys coucha | reverse complement strand
AGAGAGAGAGAGAGAGAGAGAGAGAGAGAGAGAGAGAGAGAGAAAGAGAGAGAGATACATTTATTCATTTAATCCATGAGTGACCCTGCATGTGTGTAAATATGAACAACACTAACTGGCCTTAATGGGTGCAGATGGAAGCTATGTTAGGGGAGTTAGGGTAGGTGGGACCTGGAGGAAAGGAGCAGGGATGGAGATGACCAAGAGACTTTGTATGCTTATATAAAAATTAAAAAAAATACACACGCTTACTAAAACACCACCACCAACAAAAACCCTGCATACAACAACAACAACAACAACAACAACAACAGCAACAACAACAATAGCAAACTTAAATAATCCAACATAAACCAAGTATTGATTCCAACAGAGGGAGGGAAGGTGTCGGCACCATGGGGAATCCCAGGTGGGTTTTGTCTCTCTTTAATCCTTTTCTCAGGAATGGGTTTTGATCAGGTAAATTGTTCTTTGCTCCTTCTTCATCAGTTCCAACTCCCCTAAGGAGTTCTTTTCTAATGAGTACACGCTGACAGCACGTTTGGCGAGGAGGCCTGTCTTCATTTACCATACACTGGAAACTCTGCTTAAAATAACCTTTCCTTGTGTACGTGCATGACTGTTAAGACTTCAGAGTTGATTAAAAATGCACAACTCCGAAGTGTAGAGGAAAGAGCAATTTCCTAACCTTGTTCAGATTTCAGGAAGTTTGCTTGTGAACATTTTTTTTTGTTTGTTTGTTTCTCTCATAAGGTTAGCGGACAGAATGATCTGGAAAATGTTGATTGGCTAGCACATAGTGTGCATTTATTAACAGGTGTAAGAAAACTTCTTTCATTAATATCCAAAAACCAATGAAATTTCCATTCTACACAAATAGCGCGTTTCTCCTTGACCTCTTGTGGACGCCGCTTCCCAGCACAGGGTCAGAGGGAAAGGCCTGGCCTGTGCAGCAGAGGATCTACCTGCAGGTCTGATCGAGTGGCTTGGATCCCTTCTTTTCTGTCAAGAAGGGAAAGCTCTCACACACTTGATTGCGGGGGAGGGGCTGGGAGGTCGCTGCTACTTTTTCTTACGCGCTTCGGTCTTTGAAGAAATAATTACCTTTACTTTTAATACCTGGAGCTCCATATGCTGGGAATTATTTAGATAGATTAGATTGTTTTGTTTTATTATCTTTATCTCTCTGTGGTATTTATACGTATGTACATATGTGTGTACATGTGTGTGTGTGTGTGTGCTCACACGCTCGTATGTGCACGTGTGTGTCTGGCCATGAAGATGTCAGTGGAGGGGACTGCAGAAGCCAGAGGTATTGAATCCACCTTGCAGCTCGAGTGACGGGTGGCTGTGAGCTGTCTGAAGCAGGTGCCAGAAGAGAAGTGAGGAAGCTCAAGTGCTGAGACCTCTCTCCAACCCCATAACCTTATCTTTAGAGATGATGTCTCCACACGGAACCTCGTGCTTACTGACTTAGCTAGACTGGCTAGCTGGTGAACTCCAGGCATCCACCTGCTTTGGCCCCCAAAGCACTGGCACTGAAGGCATGTCTCTACCCCCTTCCCCCTTATATGAGTACTGGGGACTTGAACTCAAGTCCTCATGCCAGCATAGCAGCTACTTTTCTCACTGATCTATCTCCCCAGCCTACAAATTGATTCTTTCTTTGTTTTGAGGCACAGTAGCCTAGCCTGGCCTTGAACTTACAGCCAACCTATTGCTTCAGCCTCATGAGTTTGGGGCTGAATACACCCCAAATTACAGGAATACACCACCACATCTGCCTTCACCGTAATTCTTGATGGTTCTAGGTGAGAACTTGGCAAGTGATTTGTCTTACTCTTGGGTGGTTTTGTATGTCCTCAGACTCAAAGGAGAGTGATTTTCTGTGTTAGCAGCTGTAGGTTGGGGAGAGGTAGGAAAATGCCTCTCTGTTGTCCTTGCAGTGGCTCTACTCTTGTGATAAACAGCTCAGGAGACCTACGACCAGGCTGAGCACAGGCATGTTGTTTTCTTCCGGTCTCATTTAAACTGTCCATCCACGGTAGGTTACAGAGGATTTCAGATGAACAGAATCGCACAGAGTTCCAGGTTGATGGCTCATTGTGTAGCTGTAGATGTACCTACTGGAATAGGTGACACTTCCTGTTGCCATGGAGATGAGGAAGGAAGGTGCTGGGGAGCTGAGCCCAGGCTTTCCCAGCTCCAGCCTGCAGCAGCATACCACCTTAGGTCACCCCCTTGGCCACCAGGGTGTGTGGCTAACTTCAGGTGGGATGTATGTAGGGAAGAAAGGAAGAAGTCAGCCAGAGAGGAGTTTTCTTCT
Source organism: Mastomys coucha (assembly GCF_008632895.1). Lineage (NCBI taxonomy): Eukaryota > Metazoa > Chordata > Mammalia > Rodentia > Muridae > Mastomys > Mastomys coucha. Next base: position 158,432,105 of record NW_022196897.1, on the reverse strand, counting down.
GTATACAAGTCTAGGTTAGGCTTATACACCGTGGCCTACAGAAAGCTGCTGTGTGACTCATCATGATGTGAATGTGGACCCTCGCTTCATCATAAGAGCACTGGAGACTTGGAATAGAGGAAGCTCGGCAGTTTGTCTCATGACTTGGCAAAACTGGGCATCAACCCAGAATGGCAGATGTGCTGATGGTGGCCAGAGAGCAAGCTTTGTAACCCATGTAACACTCAACGCTTTTCTGATGCTGAGGCATCGGGGGTGGGGGGCAGTCCTACATACCAGATATGTCTTCTCTGTCCCTCTGCCACCGACACTTTTTCTCAACCCAGACCATGAACTCATCTCTGCTCTTTTTACATTTTATTTAAGCTCACCAGGACTGTGGGGTTTTAGACCACATCTTTCGGCAAGCTCAGCTCTTAATGGCTTTCTACTCTAAATGCTTAGATTGGGGGTAGACTAATAGAGTTTGAATAAGGGTGTAGTCAGGCCGCCTGAAAGGGTCTAATGTTCTCTACTTTACTGTCTTTGGACCTGAGCTGATTCAGATTACTTTTATTTGGAAAGAGAACCACAAGTATTTGTTTCCTACTCTTACTCAGGTGTTCACAGCATGTGATCAGGAGCCAGATGTGGACCCTGGAGGGTGACTCTCCCATTTCCCGGTCTCTCCATACTGACAGACGATGGTTAGAAAGGTCTTGGGGTGTTTTTGACATTCGTAGTGAAGTGTGTTTTCCTAGATAGACTTGTGAACGGAAGAGTTGTCACTTTCCAGCAAGGAAGAGTCTGGGGACCGCTTTCTCCTCAGCTCAAGCCAGCATGGTACCTTTCCCAGTTTGTGGGCTTCATGGTGATGGATGGTCTTGGGGCTTCAGGTCCCGTGGAAAGAGCCTGATCACAATCCCTCAAGTGCATCGTTATTCAGGGTTAAGTTGTGCCCACACCAGACACTGACCAGGGAAGCACGTTGTGCTGATTGGTGACTTGGGCCAGGGTCACGTGCTTCAGCCTTGGTCTAATGTATAAGAGGACACATGGGCGTGTGAGTGTGCTTGCCTGTACACTCACATACAGAGGTCTGTATAATACACATTAGTGTCTTCCTTTACCAATGCTTTCCTTATTGCCTGGAGACAGGGTCTCTCACGGAACCCAAAGCTCACTATTTTGGTTGGATGGGTAGTGAGCTCTTGGGCTCTGCCTGTATCTTCACTCAATGCTGGAGTTACAGACACACACAGCGATACCCAGATTTCAGACTTCTTACCTGGAGAAACTTCCAAGCCCGCATTCTCCAGATAATCCTCCACACTCAGAGGTCTGTGGCTTGCAGTCCTGTAGCTGATCTCTCTGTCCTTCATTCAGTCTAAGCACTTGGCCTCTTTTTAGCACATGTATTTCTGACTTGCATGAGCCAGGCACTGCGCCATTTTGTCAGAAGGCAGAGGCTGGTGAGATTCCACTCTGCCTTCTGACAGTTTCACATCTAGTTATGGGGGCATGGGAGGTGACTTTATGGTGAGTTGGGGGAGGGGTGTGTGGTTATCATGGGAACTGTCTAGCACATCAATGAGTTCCGAATAGATTCATGTCTACTTGAGAGAGTTTTCAAGACCCAAGATTAATGAAAAAGAAGAAAACTCCCCCTTCTGTTGCCTCCTACCCTCCCCAAACCTGTATCACTGCTGGGTTAAATCTAAAATGCCAACGCTTCACCCCTAAACCCTATTGTCTTGTGAAAACCTTCTCCTTGGTTTGTGATGATTAACTACTTGATTGCATATCTGAGGGTGTTTATCAGGGTCCAGGCTGAGTCTAAATGACTCCAATGAGATTTATTCATTATACATATATAATAATATGTTCTAAGTGAAAAATATCAACACGTGTAATAATACAGATTTGATTTTTATTCATTCCAATTAATGATTATCTTGGAAATAATTAGTTCTCATATACATGTGTATAGCTGAGGTCCAGAGTTCTGGACTCAGTTCGATCTGGCTTTTCTCCTCTTCCTGGGCGTACGGAGGAAATGTACCTCCCTAACATCAGTTTGGCAGGGCCATGTGACTGCTCCTACCCAAAGAAATACAAGCAGAGTGCTAACTGGCTCACATCCACTCTGACCAGGGCAGATTTCTATGGGTGTACATATTCTAAATCACTCATCTACATTTATTTAAATGCTTTGTAAGGGCTGGTGGGATAACTCAGTGGATAAGACTGCTAGCCTCCAAGTCTGATGACCCAAGGTTGAGCCTCAGGACATACATGGTGGAAGGAGAGAACTGACCCTACAGCTTATCCTCTGACCTCTACACATTGTGGCACATGCACCTACATACATATACTCACATAGACACACAAATGAATACATGTGAAAATATTTAAACGGCATACACATTTCCTTGCATTCTCAAATTCATTTGCTCATTTCTCTATCCATATCAAATGAGATTTTTTTTTTTGGAAAGAAAAACAGTTGTTTTGAATATATATTTGCATGGATTTTTTTTCTTAATTTCTTTATACATGTGTAGAGACAAAAGATTTCTCTCTCTTACAATGATGCAAGGCCCAACAGGTTTTTTTGTTTGCTTGTTTTTGTTTTTGTTTGTTTGTTTGTTTTTGGTAATATGTAGTGCTTTTGGAATAGCTCATTTTTTCTTTTCTCCCCTCCTTCCTCTTCCTTCCTTCCTTTTCCTCCTTCTCTTCCTCCTTTTCCTCTTCCTACTTTTTTGCTAGATAATCCAGCAACATGCAGCATTTATTCTTTAAGTGAAGTGGGCATTGTATGACACACTCCTCTGGTTAATTACCCCCAAGTCACTTGTCAGGGTGCTAAGAAAAATGTACACCCAGAGCCTTGGTGGAGGAGGATGCTGTCAAGCGAGTGGAGCAAGAGGACATGTGATCTCTTGTCTCATAGTGGTGGCAAACTGGACACATTAGAGCCCTGTTGACTGTGTCTGTGGAATGCCAGGGTCCTGTCTGAACATGTAAGAGACAAAGGTCAGAGGCTACAGGTGACGGGAAGGGTTTTGAATTCTACAAACTCTCCTTCTTATAAATACTTAGCTCTGTTTGAACTCTCTTCAGACAGCCTAGTGGTGTGAATTACAACAAATGGTTATTATATTAAAATGTCAGGCACCTTCTTGGCATTGTGATCAAGTGATGATCCAGGCAAGAAAAGGATCTGCCTCCTGGGAGCTCATCTGCTGGTAGTGGGAGACAAGATCACAACACAACAAGTAAGCATGGGACATCAGTAATGTCAAGAAGTGTTGTAGGTAGAAGTGAGGGGCAGAGAAGGGTCTGAGAAAGCACCCCTCCGAGGGGTGTTGTGGTGCTTAACTTTCATTTTCAATTTGACATAACCTGGCATCACATGGGAAGAGAGTCTCAATGAGGGATTGTCTTCATTGGGTTAGCCTGTGGACATGTTTGGAGGGGATCATCTTATTTAACTTAAATGATCTGGGAAGACCCAACCCACTGTGGGTGGTACCATTCCCTAGGCATGGGGTCCTGACTGTAAGAGAATAGAGAAACTGAGCCGAGCACAAATAAGCAAGAAGTATGCATGCATTTATTTCCTAGTGCTCCTGACTGTGGATATGATGTGACTAGCTGTTTCAAGTTCCTGTCCTGAGTTCCCTGCTATGATGGGCTATGCCCTGGAATTGTGAGACAACCTCATTCTCTCTTAAGTTGCTTTTCATCAGATCATATTATTCCAGATCCATATTATTTATAAATACATTTTATTCATAAATAAAACCCCAATGGGCACTAAGGAGAAATTAATGAGTGGGGGAGCAACTGAGTGAGTATCTTGGGGCAGATCATCAGGGCTGAGGAGTAATCAGGTAAATAGTCACCTCTCCTGGTAAGTGGCCCTGCACACTCAGCCCTTGGAATGTCTTCCCATTATAGAGCAGGCCAATATCTGTGAATTTTCCCAATGAGTGATTCTTACTATCAGAGCTTTGCTATGCAGCATAACCAGTATCCACATCTCCACCCTGTGAGACGGCAAAAACATGGAATCCTACCACTATGAAAAAGTCTGTTGTGCAATGCTGTTCTGAGAGATTTTGAATGGTGAGACACTCTGCTACCCCAAACAGTACTGACTGTCATGATGCCCTTGATGGTGGTTTTAATGGCCATGGTGATGGGGGTGATACCACTGACCATTTCCTGGGCATGTAGTAGATGCAAAATACTTTATATTTTATGCTAACCTTAACTAGATCTCACGTAAGCAAGTGGGTCAAAGCCTTTCAATCCTGAGTGGGTCAAGTAACCCACACAAAGTAGTGATGCCTCTAATGATGGACCTGGGATTGGGCCACGTTTTGGCTGAAATAAATACTTTTTTAGTTCCATTAGTTTATTGTTTCCAGATCCAAGAGCAGTAGTTCTTTCCAGGAATGAAACAGTATTCTCAGAAGGGATGTCCCCGAGAGCCTTTGTTGGGGAGGTGACTCTCGGTCCCATTATGGAACTATTGGATTTTAAAGCTGGTATTTTTTTCAGCCACATTGGATTTCTTTGTAGCCAAAGGCTTCCTTTTTCCAGGCTTCCCTGCTATCTGCTGGAGGACCTGTAACGTCTTTATAAATGTGCGGTGTTTGTAGAGTGGTAGAAGCTCCCTAAATACGTCCAAAGACCGACAAGAGCAATCTTAGGTGACAGCCCAGGTCTGCTTGACCTCTTAAGTGTAGCAAGACATAAGTCTCTTTTAAAGTAAGTGGCAGAGGCTTGTCTGGAAAAAGTAAACTATTTAACAGGTACTTACCAACAGTGGCTGCAGAAGCCACCCACACACTCTGAAATTTCAGGGCTGGGATTCATCTCCAGTACACAGGCTCTTGCCGGAGTGACTCAGCTGTCATGGGGCCCAAGACTTAGAGCATAATCTGTCACTGTGGTGTAGTCAAGAAATATCAAGGCTGAGTAGATCCAGAATAAGGGGTGTGGAGGCTGGAAGGAGGAAGAACATGCTAGAACAGGAAGTCTAGTCAGTCCTGTCATTCACCATTTATGGACACTCTGTTATTTATGTCACTGGAGGCATTACCTTACCTGTGACAGCATCTCATCTCTACAAAAAACCACATGAGGTAGGTTTAAAGACTTCAATTTATAGATGGGAAAATAGACTAATAGAATTAGTCAGTGTGACCTCCAGCATTTATGGTCTGTGATAGGGACAGAGGCCACAGTAATAATAACTAGACAACAGGATTTCTATGAGTTAATATGGGCTAATAGAAAGTGCTAGAAAAGTGAGGAGCCAGCTATAACTTTCAACTGGTGGGTAAATAGTAAGTACCCATGATTAACAACAAAAGTAGGGCAGAAAGAAGTTGAGCTGGGGAACCTCACTTCTAGCTGAGATGTAAGATTCATGCCACTCCCTGTCTGAAATAACCCAAAGGGAAAATGTCGTCTCGTGGCCATGAAGCAACAGAGAGCAAGGAAGTTCTTGAGTCCCATTGCCTTCTACGAGAGGGCTCTCTTCCAGTGTGTACAGAGCCTGCGGTAGGCCACACCTCTCAAAGGCTCTGACATCTCAACACATCACCACCACCACCTAGATGACCCAGCCTCTGATGCTCAGGCATTGAGGGAGCATTCAGGGAACAGAGGAGGAAGCACAGAGAGAGCCCTCAGAGGATTCCCTGAGGGTTCAGTTGGGTACCGCGGGGTACACGGGATGCTAAAATTACCCAAGGCCTGAGAAAGAATCACCCAAATAAATGATAGGTAGCAGTGTCCAGACAGGGCAGGGGATTGTTTGTTTTTATCTCGCTATTCAGAGGACATAGCAGAGCCCACATAAGGGACACGGCGAAGTAGCGGAATGGCCACCCTAAAGCTTCCTGCTGTCCTAGACTTCTCTAATGAATCCCAAAAGACTGTTTTAGTGTAACTAGCTGCTTTCTAGAAAAAACAACTTGAGGATATCAGGAGAAATGAAAGAATATGGAACAGTCAATGATGTGAAATTCAGAATATTTACATTTAATTAAAAAACTCACGAGAGACAAAAAGTCAGATATCACAACCAGGACTAAAACCAAATCAATCACATGTCACCCAGAGCTGAGCTGCAAGACATTAGAATTAGCTGAAAATGACATATTAAGATAGCTACTGTAACTATAATGTGCACTGAAAATGGCATATTAAGATAGCTACTGTAAGCCGGGGGTGGTGGCGCACGCCTTTAATCCCAGCACTTGGGAGGCAGAGGCAGGCGGATTTCTGAGTTCGAGGCCAGCCTGGTCTACAGGGTGAGCTCCAGGACAGCCAGGGCTACAGAGATAAACCCTGTCTCGAAAAACCAAAAAAAAAAAAAAAAAAAAAAAAAAAAAAAAAAAAAAAAAAAAAAAAAGATAGCTACTGTAACCATAATGTGCACTTCTGAAAAGATGAATAGTGGATATATATATGTATATATATATGTGACTCAATATAACTTCAAGAAGTATAATTTGCTGCTATATGGAATTAGTGAACTTGAACACATAAAAATTATATACAGTGTCTTAGGGTGTCTATTGCTGTTATAACCACCATGACCAAAAACCTTGGGGAGGAAAGGGTTTATTTGGCTTATACTTCCACATCAGTGTTTATCATCAAAGGGATCTTGGAGGCAGGAGCTGATGCAGATATCATGGAGGAGTACTGCTTACTGGCTTGCTCCTCATGGCTCAACTTGCTTTCTTATAGAACCAAGGGCAATCAGCTACCTATCATTTATTTGGGTGATTCTTTCCACAATGGGCAGGACCATCCCCCAGCAAAAACTATGCCTTATGAGCTTGCCTACAGTCTGATCTTATGGAGGCATTTTCTTTATAGAGGTTCCCTCTTCTCAGATGACTTTAGCCTGTACCAAGTTGATACAGAACCATCCAGGACATGAAGTCTAACATAAATAGAAGACAGGAGGTAGAGATTGAATGGAGCATTGGCAAACCGTGGGCACCTTTGTATGGCCAGCTGCACATGGAATCAGAGTCTCCAACAGTAGTAGGAGTGGACAGGAAACTATTGACATTAACAATGGCTTCACACTAGTAAGAACTCTAAATGCACCAATCCAAGAATTTCTATAACCATGTTTCTACTGCAGAACCATGAGGAAAACTATACTAGATGTCAGTCAAAGTGCCAAGAACTGGTGTTTTACAAAACCTTGAAAGCATCCAGAGAAAATGAACAGATACAGGACCACATACAAGGATGACAGCAATCTCTTGTTGAGTGAGACAAGAGTGGAAGCTATATTAAAGTTCTGAAGACAGAATCTGTCAATCTGAGAATTCTAGATCTAGAAAAAAATACCTTTCAAACATAGTAAGGAAAAAAAAACAGGTGTTCTCAGACACACCAAAGTTGAAAGGATTTGTTTCCAGTAGATTCTAAGAAATGGAAAAGGACTAGGGCCCGGGAGGTGGCTCAGGAGCAAGAGCATGGACTGCTGTAGAGAGGACGAGAGTTCAGTTGCCAGCAACCAATGACCTCATCTGGTCTCCCTGAGCAATAGGCAATCACACAGTAATACAGACATACATGTAGAAAAATCACTTTATAAATAAAATAAAGAATGTAAAAAGTGTAAAAGGAAGAGTTCAGAAGATGGCTCAGTGGGAAAAAGGTTTGTGATATAAGTAAGCGTAAGGACCTGAGTTTGGATTGGCAGCACCTAAGTAGCAGTCAGGTGGATCTGGGGAAATAGAGAGTCAGAGTCTCATTGGCCAGTAGAAGTAGCCAACCAGTGAGCTCCAGGTTCAGGGAGAGGAGGAGCTTCTCTAGGTAGAAGATAGAAATATAGATGTGTACAAGATAGAAATATAGATGTGTACAAGATAGAAATATAGATGTGTATAAGATAGAAATATAGATGTGTACAAGATAGAAATATAGATGTATACAAGATAGAAATATAGATGTAAACAAGATAGAAATATAGATGTAAACAAGATAGAAATATAGATGTGTATAAGATAGAAATATAGATGTGTATAAGATAGAAATATAGATGTATACAAGATAGAAATATAGATGTGTACAAGATAGAAATATAGATGTGTACAAGATAGAAATACAGATGTGTACAAGATAGATAGAAATATAGATGTATACAAGATAGAAATATAGATGTGTATAAGATAGAAATACAGATGTGTACAAGATAGAAATATAGATGTATACAAGATAGAAATATAGATGTGTACAAGATAGAAATATAGATGTATACAAGATAGAAATATAGGTGTATACAAGATAGAAATATAGATGTGTACAAGATAGAAATACAGATGTGTACAAGATAGATAGAAATATAG
>NW_022196897.1:158416609-158422835 GCF_008632895.1 Mastomys coucha | reverse complement strand
AGAAATATAGATGTGTACAAGATAGAAATACAGATGTGTACAAGATAGAAATATAGATGTATACAAGAGAAATGCTTATCCCAGGAAAGGAAATGCTGTGAATGAAAACTTACTAAAATTTTATTTAAAAAGAGAATTGGGTATTTAAACAATAATAGTAGCAGTGTGAGGCAGGTTTTAGTATACATTCATAACTAGACGTAAGGCAGATTTTAGTACACATTCCTAACTAGGTATAAACTGACATAACGGTGTATAAAGAGATGGAATTGTAGACTTCTGAAGTTGTTATGCTGTCTACAACATTGAACATGGTCCTTAACATGTAGACTGTGATACAGTTGTAAAACAAACACTAAAATACCAGCACAAGGAGTGTATCTAATAAATAACTAAGGGTATAAGTAATATGATATATTTATTTATATAAAGAGAAGACAGAAAAAAAAATGAAAGAAACAAAGAATAGATGGGACCATTGGACAGCAAAGAACAATGTGATGAAATTGGATATCATTAATCACATTAAATGTAAATGGTTTAAAGATTTCAGTTGGAAGGCAGAGACTACATGATTGTTTAAAAAAAGCAACATCTAGATTAGGGAGATGGCTCTGTCAGTACAGTTCTTGCTTTATAATATGAAGACATGAGTTCTAACTCCTTTTTAATAAAAGAAAATACAGATATGTAACAATGATATCAAATGAATTTGATTCAAAGCATCTATTTATTTAAATTAAAAAATTTCCAATTCTCTTTTCTTTTTGGAAAATAAATATATAACAATGATATTAAATGAGATTGAATCAAATTATTTATTTATTTTAATAAAATAACTTTCCATGCAATATGTTCCCACTCTTGAACACATGTGTTTGTGTGTTTTTCTAAAGCTGTAGCTGGTGCAGGTTTGTCATCTCAAAGGTGGAAACAGGATGGCAAGAGATGCTGTCTCAAAAAAACCCAAGGTTGACATCATCCTGAGGAGGAACAGAGGGGAACCTTTGCCCTCCACATGGACATGGGCACATTTGCACACACATTCCCTTCAAGTGTTTCTGCACATAAGTAAGTATGCACTGTGCGCCTTCCTCCCAAGCAATGACAAACTATTATTCATAGAGAGATATCCCAAGTAAAAGCATGAGAAAGTGAGGTGGAGGAGGAGAGACAGCCTCACTAGTTGTAGCTTCTATTTTTTATTTTCAAATTAACCCTCTCAATAGGATGAATTTAGAACACTAGACATACCATTGGTGCTTTTGGGTCACTCACAGTTAAGCAATGAGTGGCAAGGGATTTGAGTGTCCTGATTCTTCCTTACATCACTAGCTGAGGACAAACAGTAGGCTTTGGTAGACCTATTTTACATTTCCTGCAGAGATGACCCAAGAAATTCTTTAGGACAGATGGATTTGATTCAACGACCAGCCCTTGTCAGTGGACAGCCCCAGATAAGTCCTGTAACACTGTTTACAGAAAGGATTGATTTTTAACATGAAACACTATAACTTTAATCTTTTTCAAAGTTTACCTTTAATGATGGTTCTTAAACACTTTAACCTATTTTTTAACCCACCACCCACCAGAAGTAGTGGAAAAGAAAGGATATGGGGGTGGGGGAAAGTGGACCTGTTTAGAAAGATTCTTTGGAGCAACTCCCATCTGCACTGTCAGGAAATCTGTAGTTCAGTTCACAGGCCAGCAGCAGCAGTTCCATCCACTTGCAAACACTTCACGGGTACACTAGCAGTCAGTTGAGTTCGGTAGAGTTGGGATGGCAAACACGAATCAGCAGCAGTGGCACATCCTAGCAGAGACAGCCAGGCCTCAGCCTTGGCACAAGTCAGCAGGAGGGACCCAGAGGGACGCCAGGAGAAGTTCTCAGCTGTACCTCTCTCGGTGAAGCAAAGATCAGCAAAGTGTTGCACAGCTAGCTCTACCAGCAAGCCCCATGCTCCTCTCACGGTCTGTTGAGTCCTAATTATACGCCCTCCAAACATCACGTGTCCTCCAAGGGTCTTGCCTCAGCATGTGCATCTGTCTCAGGTGATATCACTCTGCTAATCAGCCTGAGTTTGAGGAAGCAGCAAGAAACTGCAGCATGCCACCATTAGTTTATTTTTGGTGCATTTCTCTCTATGGACTCCTAACAAACGGAGCTCAACTACACAATGTAAGGTGGACCAACGCATGTGTGTTGTTAGCAAAGAATCCTACATCATGTGTCCTTTCACTTGCTTGCTTTAGCAGAGCATCCTCTCCTGTGTCTGCTCCAACCAAACATTTCTTCACGAGTTTGCCCCAGCAAAACAATATCTAACACAAGTGACTTTCCAAAGAACCCTTAAGTTTCCACCCACATAGAAAGACCCACAGACACAGACACAGACACAGACACACAGATACAGACACAGACTCACACACACACACACACACACACAGAGAGAGAGAGAGAGAGAGAGAGAGAGAGAGAGAGAGAGAGAGAGAGAGAGAGAGAGAGAGAGAGAGAGAGACAGAGAGAGAAAGAGAGAGAGAGAGAGAGAGAGAGAGAGAGAGAGAGAGAGAGAGAGAGAGAGAGAGCAATAGCTTGGTATATGTTAATTCAGTGGTCACAGTAAATTTGCAGGGAATAGCCACAAATGATGAGACTCCATTACTTTATCAGTGTCAGTCCAAAGAAAGCTGGAGGAGTCACATCTATGTCAAGGAGCAGATCTCAGACCTAATTATCTTACTAAGGAGAAGTAATCTCATAGACCTGAATGCTTACATAGTAAGAAAACCTAAAAACACATTGATCAAAAATGTCTACTATGCCAAGTGCATTTCTAGGAATTCCCAGAATGAGTAGATAAAAATCAGTAAGGGCATGACTATTGGAGTGACATTGTCACCAACTTGACCTAACTACATTTTATAAAGCCTTCCACTGAGTGAAGAGCATTAACCAAGCAGACTCGTTTCTGGACCACAAAACAAAGTCTTAATACATTTGAAAAGATTTACATCATTCCAAGTATGAAGCTAATTTAGAAATCAGTAAATGAAAGTGTTTTGGACATCTTCCAAACCTAAGTCCACACTTTTCAACAACCCACGGGTCAAGAAAGCTATAATGTGGAGAACAGAAAGTGTTCTGAGCTGGAAGAAGATGAAAACACACCAGAAGGTTATACCATGCCAGTAAGCAATATTTGAGGTGACATTTTCATGCTAAATGCGTCTATTAGAAGACAATAAAGGTCGTTGAGTTTAAAAGAAACAGTAAATTAACCAGTTTCTACCCACAAGAAACCGGAAAAGAAATTTAACTCCAAAACAAGCAGAAAAAGGAAACAATAGAGATTAGCATAGAAATCAACAAGACAGTGTTGAAGCTGAACTGGCCATAAAGTCAGACATCAAGCATGCCATGTGATACTTCAAAGGCTGATATGGGAGTAAAAGGAGAATTAAGGAGAAGGAAGACCTAGAGAGATAGCTCAGTGGTTAAGAACATGCACAGTTCTTCCAAAGGGCCAGAGTTTGATTCCCAGGATCATACATAAGGTCAAACTCCTGTAAATCCAGATCTATGAGGATTAGACTCTGCCAGCTCCTATGGGCAGTGGCATTCATGTGCATAGACCTCACACACATATAGACACACACACATAGACACACACACTCACAGACACACACATATAGACATACACAGGCATACACTCACACACACACACACATGGACACACGGACACATACACATAGACACACAGACAGACACTCACACACACACACACACACACACACTAAAGAATAGTAAAAACAAATCTTTATAGAAGAATATGGTGTATCATGAAAATATCAAGCAAATAGCAGTTTAGATGAAACCAGAGTTTACTCAAACGGAAATGTAAGACCTGAATAGTCCTGTATCTACTAACAGGATTGAATCTCCACATAGTAATTTTCCCTGGAAGGAAGCCGCAGGCCCAGAAGTCTTCACTGAAAGGGGCCATGAAGGCTGCAGAGATGGCGCCTGCCTGGGTCTGGAACTGAAGCTATAGAACCCATATTGGGAGAGAGGAGAAGCGATGGCTGTGAGCTTTCCTCTGACCACCCCAGACATGCTCAATAAGCATGTGGACCCTCCTCACACTAAAAATAATCATGTAAAGAAGCAATTAATGAAGCTGCAAAGGTGTCCACAATGTGCTGTAGTGAGATTTTGGAGAATTCTGGAATTGTGGTTTTTTTAAAAAATACAAATATTATCCAGTTTCTTTGGGTCTGTGGATTGTAGCATGCTTGTCTTTATGGCTAATGTCACTTATCAGTGAGTACATACCATATGTGTCTTTCTGGCTCTGGCTTACCTCACTCAGGATGATATTCTCAAGTTCCATCCATTTGCCTGAAAAATTCATGATGTCTTTGCGTTTAATAGCTGAATAGTATCCCATTGTGTAGATGTACCACATTTTCTTCATCCATTCTTTAGTTGAGGAACATCTAGGTTGTTTCCAGCTTCTGGCTATCATGAATAAAGCTGCTATGAGCACAGTTGAGCAAGTGTCTTTGTGGGACGGTAGAGCATCTTTTGGGTATATGACCAGGAGTGGATCTTGAGGTAGAACTATTCCTAAATTTCCGAGAAACCACCAAATTAATTTCCAAAGTGATTTTACAAGTTTGCACTTCCACCAGCAATGGAGGAGTGTTCCCCTTGCTCCACATCCTCACCAGCATGTGAGTTTTAATTTTAGCCATTCTGACAGGTGTAAGATGGAATCTCAGGATTGTTTTGATTTGCAATAATTTTCCTGATGACTAGGACTTTGAACATTTCTTTAAGTGCTTCTCCATTACTTGAGGCTCCTCTGTTGAGAATCCTCCGCTTATCTTTGTACCCCATTTTTAATTGGGTTATTTGGGTTGTTGGTGTCTATCTTCTTGAGTTCTTTATATGTTTTGCCTCTGTTGGATTCTGGGTTGGTAAGGATCCTTTCCCAATCTGTAAGCTTCTGTTTTGCCCCACCGATGATGTCCTTCGCCTTACTGATGATGTCCTTTGCCCCACTGATGATGTCCTTCACCCCACTGATGATGTCCTTCGCCTTACTGATGATGTCCTTTGCCCCACTGATGATGTCCTTCACCCCACTGATGATGTCCTTTACCCCACTGATGATGTCCTTTGCCCCACTGATGATGTCCTTTGCCCCACTGATGATGTCCTTTACCCCACTGATGATGTCCTTTGCCCTACTGATGATGTCCTTTGCCCTACTGATGATGTCCTTTGCCCTACTAGGCCGGAGAAGAAACGAGAAAGAAGCGAGTTGGAAAAGAGTTCACAGATGATGTGAATGCTTATGTAGAAGCTCAAGGAATGCTTCGGAAGGGTGCTAACTTGGCACAGCTCTCTGGAAGGGCGCTAACCTGGCACAGCTCTCTGGAAGGGCACTAACCTGGCACAACTCTCCTGAAGGGTGCTAACCTGGCACAGCTCTCCAGAAGGGCGCTAACCTGGCACAATGCTCCGGAAGGGTGCTAACCTGGCACAGCTCTCTGGAAGGGTGCTAACCTGGCACAGCTCTCCGGAAGGGCGCTAACCTGGCACAGCTCTCTGGAAGGGTGCTAACCTGGCACAGTTCTCTGGAAGGGCGCTAACCTGGCACAGCTCTCTGGAAGGGTGCTAACCTGGCACAGCTCTCCAGAAGGGCGCTAACCTGGCACAATGCTCCGGAAGGGCGCTAACCTGGCACAGCTCTCTGGAAGGGTGCTAACCTGGCACAGCTCTCCTGAAGGGCGCTAACCTGGCACAACTCTCCTGAAGGGTGCTAACCTGGCACAGCTCTCCAGAAGGGCGCTAACCTGGCACAATGCTCCGGAAGGGCGCTAACCTGGCAAAGCTCTCTGGAAGGGTGCTAACCTGGCACAGCTCTCTGGAAGGGTGCTAACCTGGCACAACTCTCCTGAAGGGCGCTAACCTGGCACAGCTCTCTGGAAGGGCGCTAACCTGGCACAACTCTTCTGAAGGGTGCTAACCTGCTACGATTGCAGTTCTGAGTTCAACAGATGAAACAATTCACTGAACATAATTAGAACTGCACTGAACACAGTATGACTGACAGAAAGCATGGTCCATGAGAAAGAAACAGACGGAGCATGGTGGAAACCAGTAACTTCTCTTTAAAAGATACCCTTAAGAGGATAAAGTGTGTGTGTGTGTGTGTGT
>NW_022196897.1:158398145-158416599 GCF_008632895.1 Mastomys coucha | reverse complement strand
GTGTGTGTGTGTGTGTATGTGTGCATATGTTGGGTGGGGGGAACTCACTGGAAGAAAATATTTACAAATTTCTGTATATTCAGGGTGTTCTTAATCTTATTGCAGCCCAGCTTCCCCCTTCCACCCTCTGCACTCAAGGCTGGGGTGGTCTAACCTGCCTTCTTCCACTTTCCATGCATTAGCCCTTACTGTTTGGCTAGCTCTAGGATTGGCCACTTTGCTTCTGTGCATCTTTCACTAACGATCCCTGACTGTGTGAGTGTGGAGTTGAGCCCCCAGCAATTGCTGATGCTCACTGCATGATTATAGTTAAACTAAATCGCCATTAGAGTGGACCCATCAGGTTTTGTTGGTGTCTAGACACCCAGTGCCATTCAACTGAACAGAGCACGAGGACGTGGAAACGGAAAGATGAGAGAGAGCAGGAAGGGAAGTATGGATGGATGATCACACAGAGGAGCTGGGGTGCTGAGAGAATGATGGATCTTAGGCAGCTGTATTTAGTTCTTCTTTTGCCCCTTGGCTCCCTGTCCTCTGAATAGGGTCTCTATAGTTGAGAATAATTCATGCTTTATTTAAAACCATTCTGTGCCAGCTAGTGCTGGCAGAAACTCCCTTATTACCTTCTGGGTTTATTTTTAATCATCTAGGTGGATGAGCGAAATTCTTCACTGGGTGGAAGGTTGGACCCCAGTTTAATGATAAGAGGCGTTTCCATCCACAAGAAGGCTTTTCAGCTTGTAGGTAGCAGCTCCTCCTTTTATTGGCTTCCTTGATGATTGAAATTCATCAATTAGACACTTATTAAAGAGCCCGATACAAATTGTGAAACTTCTCTAGGACATGAGCCCTTCTCTGGGGAAAAAAAGAAAGAAAGAAAGAAAGAAAAACCTCTAGCTTTAATACTGCGGCCTCTCACTGTAATGATCTGGGCTTAGCTCCCGTATGCCATCGCTGCATTATTCAGAGGTAGTTTACAAAAGGATTTTGATGTCTGGCTTACAGCGGTTAAAGCCCTGGAAATCCTAAGAAGCGTGAAACTAAGAGATGGCAGGGATTGGAAACACAGCCCCTCTTGCTTCCTGGGTTTTAATGTGCAATGGGGTGGGACTCATTCTTATCTCAAAGATCTCGGATCCGTCTCTAGGTTCCTGCCCCTTCTGTTACCATCAAGCAGAACCCCCAACCCCACCTCACTTTGGGGCTCCCATTTAATACAGATCCCTAATAAAGTATGTCAGAGAAGAGGAGGAAGAGGAGGAGGAGGAGGACAGGGAGGAAGGGGAAGGGGAGGGGGAGGAGGAGAACACGTAGATGGGGCAACCGCCCAACTCAAACACAAGAAAGCAGAAATAATGGGAGGGTTTGAATGGAGCCAAAGCGGCCCTACTATTGGTTTCCCACAATGCAGTGCAATGGCCCCAGCCATGCTGGTTTTCGGCTCCACCCACACGGAAGCTTTCAATTATGCAGGTGCGCTAATGCCACTAAGCCTCATTTATTTTTTGTACTTCACTTCCACTCAGTCAGACTTGAGGCCTTTTAAGCTCCAAAAAAACCCCATAGGATCATTTTAGATATTTATAATTTCCGTACACGTCTCCTTGGAGAACACCGTGAAACCCTAGGTATATAGAATTGTTTAAAAGCTGCCTGTTTACTTTAGCTGGGGAATTCTCTTCATAATGAAGTGATCCGTTTTGTGCAGGGCTTAGGGGCTTAGGTCTGAATGTAACTAGGGTTTCTGTGTTTCGGTTAAAGTGGAAAGCTAGAGCATGCAAGAGGCTAAACCCCAGCCCAGCAGCCCCGTGATGGACTGTCTGGTAGCCATCGGGAACTGTCTAAATGAGAAGCTGGGGAGAGGGAGTCCGAGAACTCATATTATTTCCTCTGTGCAGAGGAAGGGGAGCTCTCCTGCCTGTACCGGAGGCTTGTGTGGCCTCCCAGAATGCACAACTCTGACACGTCACTTTTCTTTGTCTCTGCCTCTGATTTAATAACAACCAGAGAAAAGGTGTGCTTCTGAAACTGAGAGACTAACATCCTGCTACAAGCAAAAAGCAGACAGCCCCTTAGAGTTCTCCGGGATTCTCGGAACTCAGAGGCAGCAGCAACGATGATCCATTATGATCCATGAGGTTTGGGATTGGAAAGGTATGGGCTCTGTATATAGGCCACGCTCACTCTTTGACGTTGTGTGACGAACCTTTGAAGATGGCCATCCACATTTAAAGAGAGATGTTACATCCATTTTCTTTCAGATTTCACTTTCTCGTTGTATTATATGTAGATGACCACATTTTTATATCGGCTTGTCTGAGGACGGACAGCTAGGCTGACTCCATTTCCTACCTATCATGAGGAGGACATAAAAAGCACAGGTGTGCATGTGTCTCAGCTGGAGGATAGAGGGATAGTCTTCGAGTGTGTGTCCAAGAATGGTACAGCTGGATCACAGTCATAAAGAGAGCCAGTTCTTTCTATGCTAGTTAAAGAGGATCATTGAACCTGCTCTCTGACTCGTTGCACATTTAGGACTAAGATCCATGGGCTGATGGGAAATTGTTGATGGGATTGTGATTTAACTCATATTGGGAAGTTCATATTGGAGCTGGCTAGTCTGGCTAGATAGTGTCTTAGTAACTTTTAAATAAACAGAATTTGGGGTAAATTCTCTCTCTCTCTCTCTCTCTCTCTCTCTCTCTCTCTCTCTCTCTCTCTCTGTCACACACACACACACACACACACATGAGCCACACATGCGCGAATGCAAGCACACACACAGACACCTCACTTACCATCCCACACAGAACCTCTGTGGTACCCAGCAGTGTGGTTTCCCACACTGGGCACCAATGCTCACAGTCAACATCCGCACATGCACATGTGGGTGCTTTGACTCAGGTATAGTCCCCAGTTAATGAAGATTTGCTCACTAATCAGCCCCTTTGGATTTTGTAACCATGCTTGGATCTCACCAAATTTGTATTTCAAAGTAGAAGCCCCGTCTGCCACCACTTTTACACGCCAGCTCCTCCAGCTGAGAGGGACAGAGGCACAGGAACCAGTCTGTCATGTGGTCTTTCATGACTCCACAAAGCAAGCTCAAAATCCAGTTTACATTGGATCAGAAAACCCGGCTCTTCCATCTCCTAGAAGTGGGACTTGGGACGATGTATCAAAAGGGCATCTAGACTCGTGTTTTCCTTACTGCAGATTCTACAAGCTACCGTTCAGCTTCATGAAGAGCTGGGTGAGGCAGCTGGACAGAGCCTTCTGTGCACATTCTGTCCCGTGCTTTCCCTCAGCTCTCCTTATGGAAGGTTCTCTGGAGCCCCGTCGGACAGGCTGGGCCAAACCCCGGGTCCATTGTCATGCCCTTCCTCCCTGAGGGCGGGAGGTGCTTCTTCCACAGCTCTCGAGAAAAGCCAGGGCAGTTCCTTGTAGGGCGTCCTGACGCCATGGGATACCCTAGCCCTGCAGGATATCCCAGGATAGCCCTGTGGCGTATCCAAAGTTCTCCGTTGAGGGAAATGAAGAGCGCCTAGCTTCCTCTACTTACACTTTATCCTTGACTGAAGATAGGAAGGTTTAAAAAAGTCTCTGTAAATAATTGTGCCTTAAGAAATAAACTGGAGGTTGGAATCAGAATTCATCTTGGGTCACAGCAATTCCTTTAACAAGACCACTAAAGGGAGGTCTTAGGTGGAAGGTCTACCGGTTAATTGAAGACCAGGTTCTCTGCTGTGGATGTAAGAGAAGGGGCTGGTTGAGTCTCTGTTGTGTATGTGTGTGTGCATTTGAGTGTGTGTGTTTGTATTTGTGTGCTTGTGTGTGTGTATGTATTTGTGTGTGTATGTTTGTGTATGTATGTGTGTGATTCTGTGCTATTACATGTTTGTCAGCATGTGTATTTCCTGCCCATCGGATGCCACTGGTACCTTGCCTAGGCATGATGACCAGGGTCTTCTTCAGATATTTTATTCCCTGCTCCTTGAGAGACAAAGCCCCTTCAAGATACTGCTGCAGATCTTGGTGGGAGCCCCCAGCTCTCACTCCTGTGCCCTCACCAACAAGAACTCAGATGCCAGAAGATTCTCATCCTAAACCTCGTGAGATGGCTGGGTGTGGTAGACACATCATATCAGATTTTGATAAACCAGAAAGAGTAGACTTGCAATCTGTCTTTCCTCTTCTTTTTTTAAAAATTGCATTTAAATTATTCAAATATCAGTACGGTTGAGAGAGACAGCGGTTATCCCTAACCTTGGAAGAGCATCAGCTTAGGCTGGTCTGGACCCACTTAAAGCTGTAGAACATGGCTACATACTCATGCTGCCTACAAATGCAGAGTTGAGCTGCATCAGCATACACCTGTGTGTATAAAATAAAACCAGTTTCCTCAGTGGCGCCCACTCCCCTCCCAGTGTATGTAACCTATTAAGTCTTAATTAATTCTCCTCCCGGCTTATTTTGCAAATGGCAGAGGGCCTCGCTGTCCTTCACTGACTAGACTCAGCTCAGCCTTTCTTCACTTCAGAATTTATGGCTGAGAATGTTAACTCAGTGCGTGGACGCCTCCTCTCTGTCTCAGCAGTAATGGAATGTGATCCTCTGATCCTCACATAAGCACTGAATACAGATTCTCTAAGCTGCCTTGAACCTTTAAGAATAATGCCAAATTATACCTAGTCTGTAAATAGGAGTTGAGCTTTTTTTCCTTCTTTCCAGTTGCGTTCCAGACTTTAATATACGAGTGAGTGATTTATAATACTTGTGACAAAGCTGCAACACAGCTTGAAATTTTTTTATAACGGCTGTAATGCCACATCTATCATAATGAAAAATGTCTACAAAACCGCTTTCTGCCAAAGAACATCTTCCCAGATTCTATTAAGAACTTGCTATCTACATGAACACCACATCTTGCTAAAATACATTGCTTTCAAATGCTTCTTGTGGGCGGGGCCAATCTTAGCCTTGTCAGTGACTGAAATTCCAATCCTTGGTAATCAGCTAAATTGTTGGTGAGGAATTTCCCGAGAAGAAATCTAGGAAGTAGAGGACCTGGTAACAAAATATATCCTTTTGTCAAAAACAAACACAACAAAAACTAATTTCACTGGGACATTGCAGGGTCTGTTGTTTGGGTCGATCTAAACCCCGGTGTTCTTCCACTTCCTGTCAGGTTTACCTAGAAGTCACTAAACTTCTTGCTGCTCCCAATTTTTACAAGGATGTGATAGTCCTGCCTGCTTATTACCACTCCATTCTCATTGTATTTTTCTCTGGTTGGAGGAATCTCAAAGAACCCCACTATGGTTCAAAACTCTTTGCACTGGTCAGATTGGCCTAAGTTCCACCAGGAGGTAATGGATGTCCTCACGCAGTGCTGTGTGCTGACGAGTTCCTTCCGTTTGTGGAAACTCCATACTGTTGTACAGAAACCCCAGGTTTGTTGTCGTTACTGCTCCTGGCCAGGGATCAAAGCTGGTGTGGTGTAGATTCAGGTTCTAGACAGCTCAGCAGAAGCATGCAGGGGCTGGCCAGCCTTTGAAATGAGTTTTCTTTCTCTCTTGTTGTATGAGACCAAGCAGTGTAAAGACACCGATTCCGAGGCATCTCCCTTCTAATTTTCACTCTGACACATTTTAAATAGCACGCTTCGAAACGGTGCCATCAATATTGCTTATCTTGAAAGAATAGTGTCTCTGAAGTACACCGGAAGTCGTGTAAACCTTGCTAGGGTAGCTGATTTCATCTCAAGCGTTCCCCTGCAATCCTAGGAAGTACGAAGGTCTGGTTTGGGTTTAGATTCCTTACTGTGCAACCATTTTGCCTGGCTCCTGTGTTTACAATGAAGCTTTCTCATCTGTTAAATGAGATGCAGCCTCACTTCCCCAAGGAAGAGCAGCGAAGGTAGTTTGGCCGCTTGTTACAACAGTCATGCCGTCGTTGGTGCTAACTATCTTGGCCCTAAAGACAACACAGTTCCTGGTAATTCGTTTAACTGAACACATTGCTAAGACCCGAAAAGCGTATCCCTACAGAGAGCTAGGCCAGGATCTCCTGTGTTCATCTCCTCATTTGAATTTATTAAATAGAGCTTCGCAATAAACAGAACCATGGCATAGTTTCCTGTTATGTCTTACATTTTGGAAGCTTTTGTCTGTTCTTATAGATTTGTTTATTTCTTTGGGAGCAATTTGGACATTGCGAGGCGTATGCCACCCTCTCTGTTCATCCCTAGTTAGACACTGATTCCTATGTGTGTTGCCTGTCACTGAGTGATATGAATTAGGGAAACTCATGAGAACCCAAGCCAACAGGGAGAGCAAGCACGCCTTAGGAGCGTGGCATGTGCCTCAGACTGTTAAGGACATGAGACCTTTTATTCCGTTTATATGTCATGACAATCTTTGGGGGAGGTATCATCATCTTTATTCCATAGTGGATAAAACCAAGCCCTGTGAAATTAAATAATGCATCATTTGTCACATAACTGATAATTAAACTTGAGTGTATGGCTTCAGACTGATCTTCTAGCATACCAGCCTGGGAAGGTAATATTTTAGGGTAGGAGCCCTGGAATCAGTCCATCTGCCTTCGTGGGTGGGTAACAATTCTCCTGGTCACTGTCTATGAATACTTAGTGGTACGAATAGAAGGTAGTTTGCCCTTTGAAATTCAAAGATTTCCTATTTTCATGTTCTGAAAGCATTTATCGCCATTGATCAGAAATATTAATAAGTTGCTGTTGACTGTTAATAGCTTCAGTTACATAATAGAATGGCTTCATTTTGAGTCTGTGATTATTGAATCAAAAATTGACTTTACATGTGTTGCATCATTTGCTTTTTGTTGCCATAATTTGGTGAGCCAGGGAAGAGAGAGGGGTGAAATGGTTAGGGTTGATTGTCAGCCTGACACAACATACGGCCACCTGAATAGAGAGGCTCAGGTAGGCATTGGCTAAGTTAGATCTCTCCCCCGCCTTTCTCTTCCTCTGTGTGTGCACACATGCACATGTATGTCAGCATATGTATATGTGTGTGTATGTTTCTCTTGATGATGCTAAGTGAAGTGGGAAAACCTGATCATGGTGAATGGCACCATTCTCTGGAGTTGGGTCATGGACTATATAAGAAAATGAACATGTGAACTGGCCAGGAGCACGCATGAACACCTGGACTGCTCACAAGCATGCATCATGAGTTCCCCTCTCTTCGGTCGAGTGTGGGTGTGATGTGCCCAGCTGTCCCACATTCCTGCAGCTCCCACTTCTCTGCTGTGACAGATAGTTGACTGGATCTGTGAGCTACAGTAACCCCTTTCCTTTAAGTTGCTTTTGTCAGGGTGTTGTGTGATAGCAATAGGAAACAAAACCAGGATACAGACAAGCATGCTTCATTTTCTAGATGAGGAGGCTGAGAGCAGGCTAGCAAGCACTGGTGTGTGTCTGTGTGTGTGTGTGTGTGTGTGTGTGTGTGTGTGTACTTTCGTTGTCCAACTCCTTCACGAAAACAAGCTGTCTCTTTACACAAAGCCTGCTAGTGTCCTTAAGTCCCCACACCCCTACAATCTACCTTCATGCTAGTTTCTATTTTCTTCAGTCTCAATTACTGTCAAGTTTCTTTTATGCATATTCTGTTGTATTGTATGCAATTTGGGAATACATTGAGTAACATGGGCGTGACTGCCCCTGAAGCTGACAACTGGAATTGAACAAGCAGAGGAGACTGGCAACTGCCTGAGGACATGGATAATCGAGTTAAGTTCACATGACCTATGACCTTGCTGCAGATGGTGGCTTCCCTTCAAATGCAAGTTCTGGAAAATTCTTTAACAGTTTTACATTGTTTGGGAGGCATTGCCCTGCTTTAACACTAAAAAAAAAAAAAAAAAAAAAAAAAAAAAAAAAGAAAAGAAAAAAAATCCCATAATCTTGTGCCTATCCTCATACATATATTTCATATGCAAAGAGAGTTTATATGAATATAAAGTGTTCTCTACAGGCTGTATATTTTATATTCGGTCATGAATGTTTCTATGTATGTAAATGTGACTTTTATTGGTTATGTTCATAATGTTTCCGTAAAGGGATGATGCACTGTCTGTGTTGATAGGCTGATTGTTCTTGTTTTTTAAAATTTAATTCTTTAACTTTAGTATTTGGTGAAAATCTACTTACTTCTTTAAATTTCTTGAAATTTAAGAAAACAAAAGATCCAAAGGAAAGACATTAAGTTGTTGATAGTGGGTGAGACAATGAACGAATTGCACTGGGCCTTCTTACCTCAGAACGAACTCCACTGGGCCTTCTTACCTCAGACTGTGTTTCTATCATTCACATGTTCCCTGGGTGAGGGAGTGTGTGTATGTGCACCCGTGCACACACATGTGTGTGACTGTACATGTATGCATGCATGCAAGTGCATGCACCTGTGCATGGGGGGGTGTATGTGCACATGTTTGTATGAAAATGCCTCCATAAGTTTTGGCTGTAGGGCATTTTCTTAATTAGTGATTGATGGGGGAGGGTCCAGCCCATTGGGGATGAGGCCCTACTGGGCTGGTAGTCCTGGGTTCTGTAAGAAAGCAGGCTGAGCAAGCCATGGAGAGTAAGCCAGTAAGTAGAATTCCTCCATGGCCTTTGCTTCAGCTCCTGCCTCCAGGTTCCTGCCGCGCTTGAGTTCCTGTCCTGACTTCCAGTGGAAGTGTAAGCCAGATAAGCCCTTTCCTCCCCAACTTGTTCTTTGGTCATGGTGTTTCATTGCAGCCATAGAAACCCCGACTAAGACAAAGCCGGAGAGCGACCTACTTAAAGATGAAGAGGGACCAGCTTTCATAAGATGACGCAGGGCAAGGAAGAATGTGTGTTGCCAAAGAATGAGAGAGAGAAAGACTTCACAACACAAGTCGCGTGGCACCGAATCCTCAGAAGAGTTGCACACTGACAACGAAACTAAATTAACTCCACACTAGCGCATTGTCTGACTCAAAGATCCAGGTGAGTCTCAGAAGGACTCTACTGACTCCAAATAAGCTAATAGCATTCCGGAACAAAACGCAACACTATTTAAAGGGATACAATTAAAATCAGCTCCAGCAACAATGACATAAAATTCACAGTGTCCAGCATCCAATCAATAATTACAAGGCAAGAAAAAAGAAAGGCCCCAAATGCCTGTAAATGCTAGTCAATAGAAATAGAATTAGAAAGAGCAGAGATGATGGGAGCAGTGAAGAACGAAAACTAAAGCAGCGATTGTTAAATATGTCTCCCGTGTTCAGGACAGTGGAGGAAAACATGGCCTGTGCAGATGAATGTGTGAGCAAGACGCAGCAGAGCCACAGCCACGCCGGTGAAGTCACACAGAGTGACTGAGCTGAGAGCCGAGACAGTGCGGAGCTGAGCGTGTGGCTACAGGAATAATTCAGAATCATTCCTCAAGTTCTGGAGAACAAGGGAAGACGCTGCACAGAAACTCCAGAAGCCTGCAGAAGGGTCCCCTCCAGTCCAACTCCATACGATATGCACACAAATATTGATTCATAAGGTCATCCCCTCCAGCTCAACTCCATACAATATGCACACGTATGTTGATACATAAGGCCAAAGAGGGACAAGCCAATAGAGACAGAACAAGGGCTGGTAGGGAGTGGTTCATGGTGCGAGCCTCCAACATGAATTTTGGGATAAAATAAGTGTATGACCCACAGTAAACAGATCCTTTCAGATGACTCTAGCTTGTATCAAGTTGACATAAAGCTAACCAGGACAGGCCATAAGTATTGATAAACACGTGCATATATATCGGTGTTCTCTTGGACTGGAGAGGACCCTTCTGTAGATTTCTGGGAATCTCCACAGGCGTTGTCCAGTGCCCACATTCTAGTTACTTTACACCCTCTAAGTTTTGATTTATCAGGACTCATGCTCTGTTTTGAGTTCTGTCTGCATGTACGGCATCCTCTTAGAGACACTCTTCTTCAAGGACTGGAACAACAGCAGACCTCCACCTTGCTCCTCATTCTGCGGCTTACTGATCAACCATTCTCTCACACGATTTGCCTGGTTCCTTACACATTTAATGCTGGAGCAAAATCTAGCCCCCTTTACTCTGTCTCAGCTGGGAGTCCTTGAAGTCCTGATAATTCTTACTTGTAAACAAGAGGTGTACCATCATGTCACGTGCTCTGTGGACTTCTGTGTTACCAACTCCCTTGCTAATAGACAGAGGTGGCACACAGCCCTGGAACTCCGGTTCTCGGAGGCTTCAACCTAGAGTCAACATTCTGCCGTATTTGAAGGCAGGTTCCATTTAGAAACAATGCACTCTGGCTTTCTGAGCATTTTCATTGTTCATTTTGCCGAAGCCCCACGATTCCCCATTGTGTGGCTGGGTTAGGTGAGCTTTGCTTCGCTGTGTCACCAGAGCAGGCAGATGCAATTCCCAGGATGAAGTGATTGGCTCCTGGTGTTCGAAGCTATAGTGGTGGGGAATCTCACTTGTCAACCTGAGACCTAAAATTCCACAGGAGATGAGCCTTTGTGTGTGCTTGATTGCACCAGTGAGCCTAATTGAAATGAGAGGACTCACCCTGTCTGGGGTGGCACCGTTCCCTGGATTGGGATCATAGACTGAATAACGGGGGTGGGGGGGAAGTGAGCTGGGCACTTGCGTCCCCCACCACCTGCTTCTCCACTGTGAGAGGATGTGCCAGCTGCTGACTCCCCCCTCCCCCGCGGTGATGGACCGGACCTCAGGTTTGGAGCCAGAACAAATTCTATTTAAGTTGTGTTTGTCACAACAAGGGTGACCAAAGCAGTCTGAGGTTCCAGGGAAGGTGCAGTGGTGCTCACAACGGTGGGGGCAATAGAAGTGGTGAGGGCGGTGGGGGTGGTGAGGGTGGGTGGGGACAGTGGTGGTGGGTGGGGGTGAGGGGCATGTGGTGGGCTTCTTCACAGGGTGACAGACCAGTAAGCAGTAGGTGCAGGATCGGAACATGGGGTGAGGAAAAATTTCAGTCTTGTTCCTAGCAGTTTACTTCTGCTAGGCAAGTGGCACCTTCTAAAGAAAGGCACAGCAGCCTTCAAAATTCTGCCATAAGCTGGGGGGGCACCATCCAGACGGGCCTGTGGGCACCATCCAGACGGGCCTGTGGGCACCATCCAGACGGGTCTGGGGGTATCCAGACGGGCCTGTGGGCACCATCCAGACGGGCCTGTGGGCACAATCCAGACGGGCCTGTGGGCACCATCCAGACGGGCCTGTGGGCACCATCCAGACGGGCCTGGGGGCACCATCCAGACGGGCCTGTGGGCACCATCCAGACGGGCCTGTGGGCACAATCCAGATGGGCCTGGGGGCACAATCCAGACGGGCCTGGGGGCACCATCCAGACGGGCCTGTGGGAGACACCTCTCAGAGGCAAACCACAAACCGTTACCCACTCTGCTCTTCTTTGAACTGTCTTTCTGTCCCCTGCAGACACCAGGCCTCTGCTTACACTTCAGCATGTGAGGCCATCATGCCCTGTGCCTGTCTGACCACCGTGGCTCAAACTTCCCCATGTCTTACCTCAAATAGGTTTTTCTCTTTTTCTCCTCTGGTTGCATGTTTTGAAGGTCTTCATACTCCACATATGATGGAAGCAGCTTTATGGCCCCTGCTACATTGTACCCTCTGGGCACAAATGAATAATACCAGATCTTTTAAAATTTAAATGTATTCTCTTTTGTGACTGGAGCTCATGTAGCCCAGACTGGCCCTGAGTTCATTATGAAGCCAGAGGTAGCCCCGAGCTCCTGATTCTCCCAGCTCTAATGCCACAAGCTGGGCTTACAGTCACATGCCACCACACCTAGCTGAATAATACACACAGTGTAATACTACCAAATTGTAAACAGTTACATTCAAATGAGGTAACCACTCTGACCAGCGGGTCCTCACGTGCTTTGGACTGATGCAAAATGATGATGTAGGCTTCTTCTAGCATGAGCTGAGGCAATCAGGAAGGGCTTCTGGGAGGGCGAGACACAGCTTTCCTCCAGGGTGAGTGGAGTTGGTCAGATGAGGAAGCATGATCTCTAAGCTGCTGAACTGTCTTACCGTGCTGTAACTCATGCTACGTGCACCAGTAACAATGCTCAGAGTCCTTTAGAACACGCATCAGGCGGGTTTCTCATTGTCCCTCCAATGAGAAACATCTCTAAAGCTACAAAGTACATTAACAGAAAGAACCTAGGTTTATTTTGGTGAGTTTGAGGATTTAGCCTGGTGGTGTTACGAAGTTATGAGCAAAGCTCTGTAAGGATCTTACCATGTGTGAGATGTGACAACCCTCTAATAAATGGCAGATCCTTCTGCCTCAGCTCTTTTTAAATCCACGCGCACTATGTGCACACGTGCCCAAGTTCACTGTCTGTTGATATTACTGCTTAATTATAAGCTTCCTGCTGGAGCTTTTGGTAGGGGTAATAAACCTTTCTCAAGTCAGGTTTGCACATTTATTACCAGTTCTAATTCAGAGGTATGAGGGAGACCTTTCTCAGCTGTCAGGGAGACGTGATGAAATAGAGATGTTCTTCAACGACATTCTATTAAGGATTGTATTTCAGAAAAAAATAATTCAAATCAATCTCACTTTAGGAAAATCTATACAATTAAACTTTCAGATTTTCGAGACAGTTTCAGTGTGTTGGGCTCGAGTTAAAAATGCGACTAGCGTCGGAGAGTTTTAGAGGAGATGAGAGTCTAGCTCTCATTTTGTATTAACTGTGCGGAGTGAAATGCTTTCAATTAGCACTTGGATCTGTCTCATGAAGCATTATTTAGAGCAAATGGGGTTCAGAGACCTCTCCGGAGAAGAGAGGCCAAATCCTCCCCACTGACGCAGGCGCGTGAACATGGTTCGTTCTGAGAACTCGGGGCTTTCCACGCTTCGATGGAATCAACTGAGAGTTTGCTGAGGGTGGACTGACCCCGGGCAGTGTCCGTCAGAGCAAAGCAGGAGATTAAAAGGGCCTGCAATCAGAGATGTGTGATAATGTTTGGCTAAAAATATTCATGTGACAGAGAAAGGGGGGCAGAGGTCTTCTGATGTCTGAGAATGATTAAACAGGAGGTTGTAATGTAGCAGAAGATGGAACAAAGGTAACAACAAGAATCTTTTGTGGCTTCCAGTGGTACAGGCCATGGTGCGAAGCATTCACAAGCAGTATCTTTTATCCTTGTAGGTCTTTGGGGTGACTGGTCCTTTGCAGGCAAAGACAGCCACAGTGTGAAGCTTCTGGCCCAGCACCTGTCTGCCAGATTATAGGCAGAGGAACTGGGATCTAGATGCAGACTCATGGGAATCCACAGGCCTGTGTGGGGCCACTGGGTCCTTTCAGCTCTCGCTCCCCGAACGTGACAGCTCAGGTCACGTGACTGCTCTAGTACTCTTTCTGCTGCTCTGATTAATACCACAACCCGAAAGGTTTATTTCTGCTTGTAGGACATAGTCGTCCCTGAGGGAAGTCAGGGTGGGAGCTCAGGTAGAGACCTGGAGATGGAGCTCAAGAGACCTTGGAGGAAGGCTGCTTGCTGGATGGCTTCCAGGATCATGTTCAGCTACCCCTTTTATGTAGCTGAGGCTGCCTCTGCTTAGGGAATGGGCTAGACCGTCCTTCATCCACTGCATCAAGAAAATGCCACCCAGACATGCCCATAGGCCAACCCAAGGGAGACAACTCTGCACTTGAGGGTCCCTCTTCCTGGGTGTGTCAAATTAGCAGCCAAGGTCAACCAGTGATTTAAGTGTTGTAGCTCATTGAATCCCCATGGCTACTAGGAGTTTGTTCCTTATTTTCTCTGTGTACTTGAGTGTGTGTGTGTGTGTATACATGTGTGTGTGTATTCAGGCATGTGCACATATAGTTGTGTGTTTCCATGTATGTGTACATGTAATTGTGTGGATGAATGTGTAGGTGTGTATATTTGTATGTATATGTTGTTATATGTGTGTATATATGTATATATTGTTGTATATGTGTATGTATATGTTGTATGTGTCTTGTGCGTATGTGTGTGTGCTTGTGTGTGTGTGTATGTAGAGGCCAGGGGTCTGAATCAAGGGTCTTTCTCAATCTCTCTCTATCTTAAATTTTTTAGAGACAGGTCTCTTCTGAAGCCTGGATCTCACCATTTCAAATCAGGGACCCTCTTGCTTCTGACCCCTCAGTGCTGGACCCTCCTGTATCTGACCCTTTTCAGGGCTGGACTTTACACACATGACCTACCAGGACTGGCTAAGGATGTTGGTGCAGGGGCTCAAACTCAGGTAATCATGCTTACTCTTTTTTAGTCTTATTGTTTAGATAAGGATGCCAAGCAGCAGGGGTTTGAGTCACTTGCTTAAGTTACATACCCAATGAATAGTCCAAATGGGAGTGGAGGGCCAAGTCTGCTTTCCCCACCTATGCAGGCTCTCAAATGAAAAGCGTCATGTGGCTCAGGTTCTGATATGTACGGAAGAATGCTTAGAAGCTGAATGCATTGGAAGAGTCAGTGAGAATTTCACTCAGTAGCTAGAGGCAAAGGCGGTGGCAGCAACTTAAACAGCCCATAAGGTTCTTTAAACAGTTTTAATCACTATATTCATTCATTTTGTGTGTGTGTATGTGAGTATGTGTGTGTATGTGAGTGTGTGTGTTTGTATGTGAGTGTGTGTGTGTGTATGTGAGTGTGTGTGTGTGCATGTGTATGTGAGTGTGTGTGTATGTGAGTGTGTGTGTATGTGTGTGAATATGTGTGTGTGTATGTGAGTATGTGTGTTTGTATGTGAGTGTGTGTATGTGTGTGAATATGTGTGTGTATGTGAGTATGTGTGTGTGTATGTGAGTGTGTATGTATGTGAGTGTGTATGTGTGTGTATGTGAGTATGTGTGTGCATGTGTGTGTGTTTGCGTGTGTGAGCTCACACGCCTGCATGGAGCGCGTGTGGAGGACAAATGACTACTTGCAGGGATCCGCTCTCTTCTTTCATCACATGGTCCTAGAGATCAAACTCAGGTCATCAGGCTTGGCAGCAGGTTCATTTTTCCACAGAGCCATCTCACCAGCCCTGAAAGTTTTTTATTGTATTTATTTATGTGTGTGTGCCTGTGCCAGCACATGTGGAGGGCAGAGGACAACTTAAGGTAGCCGGTTCCTCTGATTGTCCTCTGGTGCCAACAGATGTATCTGTTCCCTTCGCCCACTGTTGTGGCTCCTGGGATACACTGACAGATAGCAGGTTACCAGACATGGTGGCGGGTGCCTTTATCCTCCAGGTCATCTCATGGACACAAATGCACTTGATTCTCGTCTGCTTGTGGGTGCCTGTAGCGTCTCATCCTTTTGCATTTTATGATCAGAGGTTTGGGTAGCTTGTCTTCCGGAGTCTCCTCTGCCGAATGCTTGCTGTAAACAGCACTGGAAGGTAACATCTTTCTTTCTCTAGGGCCCCAGAATGCTGTCTACCTTGTAGCATAGATCAGAGAGCTAGAGTCTCTTTTCAAGGTAGGGCAAGGGTGTTTGGTGTCTACTATAAAAAGAAGACTTTCCTAAGCGTTTGTCACCTTACCCAAAATGCAACGCTTCTGCGTGGACGGTCATCTGGAGGGTCCTTATGTCCTCTGCAGGACCTGGGAGACAAAGGATCCCAGGCGAGGCCGAAGGTTCCAGCTGCTTGCTGGGCTCTAATATATTCTTTTGCTCACAACTTAACGAGTCTCATGGCTTTTCTTAGAATCCTTAAAATTTCGGCAGGTTCTGCTGCTGCCTTTCAAGGTTTGTGAAATATTGGGCCCTTCACAGCTCTTGACAGTTATTTTTTTCTTCTCTCTCCTATAAAAGAGTGTTGTAGGCAACCAGATTTGGGATCATGTGGCAGTTTTAAAGATTCAGCAGGCTCCCAGGCTTCTTCAGCTGTTGGCTCCGCCCAGTTACATAATCCTTATCTGCTGACTGGTACTTTAGCCACCACGCCCCCAATTCCAAGCCGGAAGCTACCAGGAGGGTTTTCCAGGAGGCCCTGTGCAGTGGCATCTGTTTGTACCACACGGGCTTCCTCAGCTCCAAGGAGAAAGAGGAAGTGTGATCATTAGGTTGAATACAGTTTTGCTCAGAATGTAACTGATACTTTGTTGCACAGAACACAAGAGGATGGATGGGGGGCAAGTAGCCAGCCATCCCGACTGTGCTGATGGAGGGGTTGAGCTGTAGAAGCTGAACGGGCTTGTCTCATGGGAAGATTTCCAGCGTAAATAAATATTTGACTTCAGTTCTAAGGTTCTCTTTGGGCCTGGAAAGATGCAAAGTGCGGCAGGTACAAGCGTATCGTGCTATTGAGAGCACATCCCATCTGCTGACGGAGACCCTGGTAAGCAGACAGCATTTGGTACCTCAAACTCTGTGCCTGCAAGCAGTTGGCAGAAGAGAGTAGCCCCTGGAAGTGCCTGCACGCCAGTCATGACCCTTGTGATCCATTAATCTGCCAGAGATGCCCTCTCTCTAGGTCGCTGCTTTGCAAAGTGAATATCAATAAAGGCTGCCAGAGGCATGCTAATGACCTCTATGGTTGCAGCCACTGCATGTCTCTCTGTGCAAGGCGTTGTTGATGAGAAAAATCCGTGGGTTGGCTGGGTCTGTGACGAAGCACATTGCCTTCAACTAGAGCGGTCAGCACCTCGCACAGATCCCAGTCAGGAACCCAGGGCAGTCGGCACTGTGACCTGGGCACCCTTCACGGAGTTCTTGGGGGCAGAATGGGGCTCTGGTTTGAGACTTGGATCATGGTGTACTTTCTGTGTTAGCATCTCAGAAGATGTCCTGAGTGTAAGACTGTATTAATGGTAATAAGAAATTAAGGAACTGAAGCAGATCCTGTTATTGGATGCCAGTATGCATCACACAGAGTACTTTGCACAAATTATCCTCTTTAATTTTCAAATTGCCCACACGTTGGTACTGTGATCAGCCCAGTTTTATACCAGCGTGAGCTAGATTTACGATATTTCCAGATGTCTC
The DNA here is from genome assembly GCF_008632895.1 of Mastomys coucha. Lineage (NCBI taxonomy): Eukaryota > Metazoa > Chordata > Mammalia > Rodentia > Muridae > Mastomys > Mastomys coucha. The sequence continues at coordinate 158,399,542 of NW_022196897.1, read as the reverse complement.
CAATTTTTCCGGGTAGGAAATGGCAGGGGTGGGAGCTGAGATTCAGAAGTCTGTGTTACTTTAGACTTTTTCCTTTTTTTTTTTTTTTTTTTTTTTTTTTTTTTTGGTTTTTCGAGACAGGGTTTCTCTGTATAGCCCGTCCTGGAGCTCACTCTGTAGACCAGGCTGGCCTCGAACTCAGAAATCCACCTGCCTCTGCCTCCCAAGTGCTGGGATTAAAGGCGTGCGCCACCACGCCGGGCTAGACTTTTTCCTTTATTAACATTTTTTCACTTAAATTTATTTTACCTGAGACATAAAAATGAAATCATGCCTATTCATTATGCGATGTTTTGGTATGTATGTTTAACTTGAGGTAAGCATTTCCACCTCCTTAAGTACTGCTTATTTCTTCACGATAAAAATAAAGGTTTTGTGTTTTGAATTACAAGAGTGCATTATCATTACGTATACTACCCTTTGTGTATAATATTATGATACAGGTTATCACCATGATGCCGTTGTATGCCAGTTCTTGTGTTGCCAGCTAGAGCTTTCCCTATTCTTCCTTACCTACAATTCTTCACCTCTGCTAATAGCCATTCTCACTCTCGGCATCTGTGAACTTTTTTTTTTTAAAGATCTATTTATTTATTTTACGTATGCGAGTATACTGTCGTTCTCTTCAGACACACTAGAAGAGGGCAATGGATCCCATCACAGATGGTTGTGAGCCACCATGTGATTGCTGTGAATTGAACTCAGGGCCTCTAGAAGAGCGGTCAGTGCTCTTAACCGCTGAGCCATCTCTCCAGCTCCTGATACCAACGTGTGATTACTTTCCTCCCTACTGTTCATGGGTTCCTTGCAGTTAACTCAGCGACCTGCTGTCTCATCTCTGTTACCACAAATGATGGTTAGTGATGTCAAACATCCTTCCATAAAGCCACTGGCTGTTTCCTCTTTCCAGAGACACGTGTAGAACTACTACTGCCTTGTTTTAAGGTTGAGATACTAGGCTTCATTTCCCCCGATAATTGATTTATTCCAGTTCCTTACAATCGTAGATGCTTGCATGTTGCCAGGTGTGTGTTTTGTAGGTGCCCCCTTGACATGTGGTGCCTTCCACTCTGTCTGCTGTTTCATCTCTGTGAAGCTTTTGGTTGATGTTGACTTGTCTGTCTGTCCTTGGTTTTGTTTCTTGAGGTTTAGGGACACTGTCCCTGCCCCCAACCCCACACAAAATCTTTTCCTTCCCCAATATCTGAAGTGCTTCCTTTTTTCCCTACCAGTTTTACAGTTTCAAACCCCACGCTTATGTCTCTAGTCCACTTTGAGCCATGTTTACAATTTCAAACCCCACGCTTATGTCTCTAGTCCACTTTGAGCCATGTTTACAGTTTCAAACCCCACGCTTA
>NW_022196897.1:158379557-158398078 GCF_008632895.1 Mastomys coucha | reverse complement strand
CACGCTTATGTCTCTAGTCCACTTTGAGCCATGTTTACAGTTTCAAACCCCACGCTTATGTCTCTAGTTCACTTTGAGTTGACTCTGTAGCCAGCAAGGGATAGAGATCAGGCTTCATTCTTCTTCGTGTCCCTTGATGTCACATGTCTCAATTTGCATAGAACCATCCTTACATTCCTGCAATGAATCACACCTGATTAAAGCAAATGTATATAGTGAATATAGATGGTGAATATATAATGAATATATGGTGAATATATACAGTGAATATATAGTGAATGTATATAGTGAACGTATATAGTGAACATATATAGTGAATATATATGGTGAATATATACAGTGAATATATATAGTAAATATGTACAGTGAGTATATATATATTGAATATATAGTGAATATATATATATAATGTATATGTGTGTGTGTATGTGTGTGTGTGCTACTGCAGTCTACCCACTAGCATTTGGTTGAGGATTTTTATCCTCTTCATTAATGATATTGGTGCTGGGTCCTTGTCTGGTTTTGCTATCAGGTGGTCCTGGCCTCACAACTGAATTTGGAAGAATTCTTTTCACTTCATCTTTTTTTAAAAGAAGAATTCAAGTGGAGCTAGTATTTCTTTTTGACTGCTTGGTAGAGTCCAGTAGTGAGGTCACCATGTTCCAGGCATTTCTTTGATGGCAGGAATTTCCTTCATCACCATCTCTCTGTTTAGATTTTCTCTTTCTTCATAATTAAACCTTGATGCTTGTGCCTGGGAATTTGTCTCTTACGGTTACTGAGCCCGTTGGCCTTTAGTTGTTCATAACAATCTCTAGTGCTTTTGCATTTCTGTTGTGTCTGTTGTAATGTCCCCTTCATTTTTTATTTTATTTATTTATTTGTTTGTGCCTTCTTTTATTTTTTGGTTGTAGCCAGGGATTTGCCAATTGGTCTTTTCCAAGGACCAATTGTTGGACAATCTTGGCTGATTTTCGGGGTACATTTTAAAAACTCTGTTTCATTTGTTTCTGCTCTGATCTGTATATTCCCTTTTGTTCATTTTGGCGCAGTGATGGGTTGTCTTCTGTAGATCTTCGTTTGTTGCTGTAGGCATTGCTTGTTGTGAGCATCCCTCTTGGTGCTAACTTGTCGTTGTTGAGCATCCCTCTTGGTGCTGACTTGTCATAAGCATCCCTCTTGGTGCTGACTTGGCTAAAAGCCAGGTTTTGGTGTGCTTCTCTCCAACTTCACTTCTTTTGAGACATTAAAAAACAGTCCTTTCTTGGTTTCTTCCTTGGTGCATGGCTTGCTCAAAAGTGAGTTTTAATGATCTTTTGCACTAGTTTTTGCTACTGACTTCTAGTTCTTTTGCACAGTTGTCAGAAAGGATACTTCACGTGAGTTTGGTGTTAAAAATTCGTCGAGTTTTCCCCTAACACATTTGGAGGCATTTCACGTGCTATGGAGACGGACACGTGCCCTGCTCTGGCTGAATTTGTGTTCTGTGGGTGGTACCCAGACTCATCTGGCCTACGGTACAATCAGCTGTTGATTTACTTTGTTGATTTTTCTCTCTGGATTACCTCTCTATTGTTGTACTGAAGTGTTTATCTCTGTGAATGTTTGCCTTATAAACACCTAAGTCAGCCAGGCAGTAGTGGCGCATGCCTTTAATCCCAGCACTTGGGAGGCAGAGGCAGGCAGATTTCTGAGTTCGAGGCCAGCCTGTGAGCTCCACGACAGCCACGGCTACACAGAGAAACCCTGTCTGGAAAAACCAAAAAAAAAAAAAAAAAAAAAAAAAAAAAAAAAAAAAAAAAAAAAGTGAGTCCTCTGATAGTGGGTCCTTATATTCTAGAGCTGCTCCATCTTTCTGGGGAATTAATGTATTTATTGTACAATGCTTTATTTTCTATTGCTGCTTTTGGCAGAAAGCTTTTTTCTTATCTGAGATAAATATGAATATTCCTGTTTCATTTTAGATTCCAATGGCATGGAATCTTTTTTATTTTTTAACACTTTACTATTTTCTGTGTATGGGTATTTTGTCTACATTATGGCTGTGTACCATGTGCATGCAGTACCTAGGGAGGCCAGCAAGGGCGTTGGATCCCCTGGAACTGGAGCTACAGGAGATTGTGAATCAGCACATAGGTGCTGGGAGTCCAAACTGGGTTCTTTGCAAGAGTAGTCAGTGCTCTGATTGCTGAACCATGACTCCAGCTCCACGCATTTACTCTTTACATTTTTCTTTTTCTTTTTAGTTATGCACATATGTGTGTATACGTGTGAGGGTGTACATGTGAGTGCAGCTCCCCAGGGACTTCAGAAGATGGTGCCAGCTCTGGAACTGGAGTTACAGGCAGCTGTGAGCCACCTAAGCTGAATGCTAGGAACCAAACTCAGGTCTTCTTGCATGATCAGTACATTTTCTTAACCACAGAGCCACCTCCCCAGCCCTGAGCCACCTCCCCAGCCCTGAGTCACCTCCCCAGCCCTGAGCCACCTCCCCAACCCTGAGTTACCTCCCCAGCCCGTGAGCCACCTCCCCAACCCTGAGTTACCTCACCAGCCCTGAGCCACCTCCCCAACCCTGAGCCACCTCCCCAGCCCTGAGCCACCTCCCCAACCCTGAGTTACCTCCCCAGCCCGTGAGCCACCCCCCAGTCCCTTATTGGCATCGAATCTTAGGGCACATTTTCATTTTTGGTCTATTTGTGTCCTTAGATTCTTAATGAGCTTCTTGCAAGCAAACACATTCTGGACTCTTCAATTAATTAATTAATAATTAATTAATTTTTAAAAGTCTATTTAGTCACTCTTGGTCTTTCAGTTGAAGACTTGAATCCATTTCTATTTCAGGCAAGGTGATATAGCCATGTGATAGGACAATGCTTTTATAGTAACACTATAGGCAAGATCTTACTACAATGATTTTGTAGCTTATTTCCTAGGTTTTCTCTCCTTTCTCCCTCTCTACCTCCCTTCTCCCCTCCCTCCTCCCTCCCTTCCGCTTTTGAAGTCCTTCTTTGTGGATAATCGATTCTTTTTAATAGTGTGTTTGGCTCCCTGTCTATTATTTCAGATTTGTCTGTGATCTATTTTTTTTTCTTGTGGTTGTTATAAGGCTTACAAAACCATCTTTGATTACAAAAAGTTGTTTAAAAATTATATCAACTTAACATGACTGTAGCGATAAACAAAAGAGAAAATGCACTAGCAAATTCTTGCACTCCGTTCTGCCCCACAGCTTGAATATTTACAGTTTTTAATTCCTTGACAGTTTATACACATTAATAAATTGAATTTTTGCCATTTTTACCTCCCCACACTCATCCCCCTCCTCGTCCCTCCCTTCCCTGGTGAGGCTCCCTCCTCCTAATGAGTTTCCCTGTCCCTCTGATGACTTTCCGAGTTAAATTAGGACTGTTCATCCTCTTTCACCATCTCTTGAAATATTAATGTAATTACCATTATCTCAATGTTTATCCTAAAGATAGGCCGGCATAGGCATAGCTCACAGTATTACAGCATTCCACTGTCGCCATAGTTACTCTTACCAGCGGACTTTATATCTTAGGAGGTCTCGTTTTACTCAGAGGACAACCTTGTGAGTTCTCCTTCCACCATGTGGGTACCAGGGCTCGAACTCAGGCCATCAGGCTGATGAGCCGAGTGCTTTAGCCGCTGGGCAATCTCGTCTGCCCTCCCTTTCGTGTTTCTTGTAGGACAGTAGCATAGGGATAGACTCTCTCAGCTTCTGTTTTTCTGGAAACGTCTTCATCTTTTCTTCACTTCTAAAAGATGGCTTTCCTGGGCACATCATTCTCAGTTGGCGTGTTTCCTTTTAGTAGTGAAATATGGCAGAAATCTCACATGTCTCTCCCAGCTTCTGCTCACTGCTGAGTAATCTGCTGTCAGGTGAATGGGCACACCTTGTACACTATTTGTTTTCCCCTCTCCCTGCCATGACACTCTTCTCTTGGTGATGATGTCTGTGGTAGACTTGCTTAGGTCTGACCGCTGACCTCTGACCGCTGACCTCTGACCGCTGACCTCTGACCGCTGACCTTAGAGCTTGAGGAGTTTCCTGCATTGCTTCTCCCCCATTGGCATTCTCAAGTCTTTCTTAAACTCCAGGTCCCAAACATGCCCTTTGCTAACACTGTCCTAAAATCCCCGCAAGCCTTTTCTGCTTGTCTTCACACTCCCCCTCCCCCATGCCCCCCCCCCAGCCGTGGATTTTCACACGGCTGGCCTCGGGTCTTCCTTCTATCTCATCTGTACATCTTGTCCGTGCCACCTACAGGATTTATCTTGCTAGATGTGTGTTCAAACATTTCTGCTTATTTTTTTAAGATGGTTTATCTCTGTGTTAAGGCTCTCTGTTTGGGTTTATAACCATTTCTCTGTTTCCTTAAACCAATTGCTTTAAATTTCCTGTTACAGAATCTACCTAGCCTGGTTGTTATTTAGTTGTTGTCTGAAGCCTAATTGGGCCACTAGGTGATATTAATGTTTCCTGAAGGTGTTCTCTCTTTGTGTCTGTCTGTCTGTCTGTCTGTCTGTCAGTGTCTCAGTCTCTTTGTGGGTGTGTGCACATGTATGTGCCGTAAGGTCCACGTGGAGGCCAGGAATCCACATTGGGTATCTTGTTCTATCACTCTTTCCTTAATACCCTTTAAAAACAGAGACAAGGCATCGATCACTGTGTGGTTTTGGCCGTTTTGGAGCTTGTGGAGAACAGCTAGCCTTAAATGCATAGAGTTCTGGCCGCTTCTGGCTCCCGAGTACTGGTGTTAATGGCTTGTGTCACTACCCCTGGCCTTCCGCTTTGTCTTGGGTTCATTTGAGGTAGAGTCTTTCATTGAAGCTGGAACTCTCCAGTTCAGCAACAGAGCTGGTCAGTGAGACCCGGGCTTCCTCTGGTCTCTGCCCACTCTGCACTGGGATTGCAGGGCACACTGGGCGCTGCACTCAGCCTTTTATGAGGGGCTAGGAATCTGAACTCACGTCCTCACAGTTGTACAGCAAGCACTTCACTGAGCGAGCCCTCTCCCTGAGAACTCTCCATGCTTGATGTGTGCCCCCATCCAAGCCCAGGAAAACTCAGTATCTCCAAAAATCTTGCTGTTTGTCCTTCTAGGAAGAAATGGGAAAGGTAGTTATATTTTCTCCAAAGCACAGTCATTTCTGTTATTTTAGCACTAGATGGTTGTCTCCATCCAGGCTTGCCATACTTTTGCTACGGATGTGTTCAGGACTAGCACTAGAGGGGAATGGAGGCTCACATCTGTCCCAGCCATGAACTGGGGGAACGCAAGAATTATTTCTACAAGATTTTCCTCAGAGCTGGGGCAGATCCACAGCACCATCCATAGTGCCCACCTTACAGTGGGATTCAAATCCCTGCAGATTGCAGGTGCACACCTGGGTGTCAGGTCCACAGAAGGACAGGCCCCAGGCTTCTGTGCTATAACTCCGTGTATGCCTCCCTCCCCCAACAAGCAGTTATTCTAACTTGCACGGCAAGAAGTTGAGGAGAAATGGTGCAGGTAGTTCTGTCAAAGGTGCCGCACTGCTGTGCCATACCCTCACACCACGGACACCGGTATTGTACCAAGGAGGGGTCAAGACCAGTACCACCGTGACTGAGGTAGACTCTGAGCTCAAACCTGCTGCATCTAGCCACTTATGGTAATGTTGGTGCATAGAATAGAGCCTGCTAGGATGGGGCTGCACGTCTTTACCTGACATTACCAGGCTTGATTTAGCACCTCCATTCACACTCACTAGATTGTCATGAGGGCTGCTGGGATCTGCCCAGCGTTAGACTTCATTAGTCTTGCACTAAATGTTGCTTAAAGGTGGTGGAGGTTTGATCTCAACAGTGTGGTGCACAGGAGACAGTGACACCTTTAAGGGACAGGGGCTAGAGGACGGGCTGTGTGCCTTTAAAGGGGTCTCAGCTCTTTTCCTCTCTCGGTTATTTCTCATTCGTGAGATGGGCAACTTTGCCCTGCACATTTCCATTTTACCTCACGACAGGCCCAGAGCAATAGAGGAGTAGAGGAGGGGCCTCCTCAGCAGCCTTCTTGCTCCCAAGGTCTCCCAAGGTCTCCCAAGGTCTAGGCTTTTCATTGTGCTAAAGTAGCTTCCAGAATCAGAAATGGAGTTTTAAGCCCTTGGTTCCTACTTCTCTCTCTCTCTTCCTCCTCCCTGCTTTTCTCTCCCCCTCTCCCCTCCATTCCTTCTCTCCTCCCCCCATTTCTTTTACCTCCCTGTATCAGCAGAAACAGTCTGTCACTGCTATATTGCTTACTTTCCTTCTTTGGGTGATAGAACACCCCAAGGAACAATTAAAAGAGGGAGAGGTTTAGTTAGACTCATGGTTTCTTGGGACTTTAGTCTACCATTGTTGGGAAGGCATAGGTGACAGGGTTAGGGGTTAAGGTTGGGGTTTAGAGAACATGAAGCTGTGGGTCACATCCTGGTGATAGACAGCAGACGACAAGCAGGACAGAACCAGACATGGGTACAAGCCTCTAAGATCCACTCCTGTCACGACCGCCTTGACCAGCAAGAACGACGCAACCCGAGAGCTCTTCTTTAAGCAGTTTATTCAGGAACCTTGAACAATCTACTTCTGACCCCCAGGGCAACACCCTAGGCCCTTAAATGCTCTATGCTGAGCCTATCCCATTGGGCCACGTAGCGAGTGCAGATAGGCCACAGAAAGCAAAAGCGAGCCAAGCTAGCAAGCATAGCCAAATAAGGACTTGTTTAAGAGAGCGCCCACTTGCTGGAAAGCAGAACCAGGCACCATCTTCGGGCGTGGCTCTAGCGGCTCTCCACAGTTTTCCCCTTTTGTTTTAAAACGCAACAGGCAAGAGTAGAGGTCTGATCTCTGATGCTGGAAACAGGGACATTGTACTGGCCCACACCCAGATTCACCCGGGGAGTGCCAGACCCATCCGATACCTTTTTCTCAGAGACGGGGCCTTGGGTACCAACCCATATGCAATCAGACATGCTCTTCTCTGGGCCACTAGAAGCTGACCCAGAGTGCTTAGCCTCGCATCCTGAGCATGACAATCATTTCTGCATGACTGCTAGACACGCTTGGGGTGACTGCCCGGCCTCAATGGCTGTAAAGGCTTGCACTATCATGGTTGCATTCCACTTCTGAGTAAGCCGCATCTTACACAAGCACCAAAGGCCCAAGGAACAAGCCAGGAGTAAAGTAACCATTATGGCTCCCATGCCCGCCCATTCCTTGAGATGATTCATAGCGGAGGTGATCCAAGATGATAATCCTTCAGCTACAGAAAGCGCTGGCATGAATCTGCACAGTCAGGAATGACAGGCACTTGCTTCCTTAAGCAGATGTCGAGAAGTGTCACACCTTTAGGGCATTCCTTGGACAGCTCATTCTGAGTGTGTGAGCACAGTGGGTCCCATCTACGGATGACACTTCACTCGGGCCTTGAAATCGGGGTTTCAACTGACACTCTGTACTGATCAACTCGGGTGGAATTCACATGCATGATAACCAGGCGAAGATCCCTCATAGTGTTTCGAATTCTTGGGACCAATTTCCTATAAGATGTTCAGACAACCTCCGAGATAGATTAGCAGCCAAGGTATAATTATGATATTGCACTGATGTAACACAAAGGCCTCGTATCTTCCATTCACATCCCAATTGAGCAATTACCACAAAGTATAAAATAACCTTTAACTGCCCAAAAGGCCTTTCTAGCCTGACATCCCGTCCAGGGGGGTAAGGTCTCTTCTCTAATTCCTGTACAATATGGTGTCCATCTTGGCTGATTAGGAATGGTGGTATTCCCCTTCTTGTGAGAAGCGGGCCACCAATCAGTAACCCAGGTTCCATTAGCACTATTAACTATAGCATCATGAGCTGCACTATTAAGACCATCTAACCAAGCAGCAGTTTGATTCTATATCAATACACATTTACTTCTATCACTAACATTAAGCACTACATGCATACAAAAACTACCTTCTAAACTAATACTCATATTTCCTTCTATAAGGCTTATCTCTTTATCCTCTGGCAAATAGGGAACACCTAAACTTTTATTACTAGCAAACAAGTGGGGAAATATTTGCGCATCATGACTAACTGAAAGAGGCTTTGGAAACACGGACATTATCCCCCAGCGGGGTTCCATCAGGGCTGGCATCCAGCTCAAGCTCAGAATTGGCAGCAGAACTAGGATCCACATTTTGACTGTCAACCGTTCAGGAATCCACAGAGGCTCCAAACGATCCTGGGGAAAAACACAAAAGGACCCTCTTGCCCACACCAACACTGGATCAGGACCATGCCATATGCCCATGATCACATCACAAAACCTTTTAAGGATCCTCCACTGCGCTGATGACGGTCAGCAGCAGAAAGGCCATCCACATCCAAATTTAAAAAATTTAAGGTGAAAAGAGCAAGAGCAATTCTTTCTTTTGGGGTACGGCCCTGGCCAATTCCCCCTTTTTGTTTTTGTAAAATTTCTTTGAGTGTGCGATGAGCATGCTCTGCAATGCCTTGACCTTGAGGATTATATGGCAATCCATGGGAAACATGAACTTCCATTTGTTTACAGAAAGACGTAAAGGTTTGAGCCATATAGGCTGGTCCATTATCTGTTTTGAGCTGCTGGGGCTTACCCCAGGCAGCCCAGGCTTCTAGGCAATGCAAGATCACATTGCATGCCTTTTCTTCACTCAAAGGGGTGACATATATAATCCCAGAACACGTGTCTATAGACACGTGGACATACTTTAAAGTGCCAAATTCAGAAATATGAGTAACATCCATCTGCCACACCCATAAGGGGTGCAAACCGTGGGGGTTAACTCCTAACGAGGGAGGATGCAGGTGGGTAACACACTGGGAACATTTTAAAACAATCTCTCGAGCATCAGCTCTAGAGATATGAAATTTAGCCTGTAAGGTTCTAGCATTAACATGGAATCTTTGATGGAAGTTCATGGCCTTTTCCAAAGAAGAACTCATAAAAATGAACTCAATTCTAGTAATTTTATCTACCAATGCATTTCCTTCACTCATTGGGCCTGGAAGGCCTGAATGTGCTCCTACATGTTGAATATAAAATGGATTCTTCCGAAGCCATATCAGATTTTGTAGCTGAAGCACATATGGCTGAATGGGACTACTCAATATTAATTTACCAACAACTTCAAGCATCCTTACCAAATTAACTACATAGGCTGAATCAGAAATTAAATTAAAGGAAAATTTGCAATTTTTAAATACTTCAATTACTATTTGAAATTCAACAATTTGGGGAGACCCGGGCTTAAACTGACATACCACTGGGTCCCCTTCTCCAATTACATAGGCTCCACAGCCAGTCTTGGATCCATCTGTAAAAATATTTGGGGCTCCATTAATAGGACTTTGAACAGTAATTTGTGGAAAAATCACCAGATGTTCCTTAAAAAATGACAATAAAGGATGCTTTGGGTAATGATTATCAATTACACCTGCAAAACCACACTGCAGGATAGCCCATTCATCCACAGTTCCACATAGAACTCTTACTTGCTGAGCAGAATAAGGGACTACAATCATGGTGGGAAAAATACCAAAGTATTGCAAACACTGTTGAATACCTGTATTAGCCAAACTTGCTACAACAGTGGGATAATGCTCAACCGATTTTGCAGGAGAGATCTTAGGATATATCCACAAAAGTGGGCCATCCTGCCATAACAATCCAGTGGGTTGGACATAAGTTGGCAATATACACAACACAATTTCTTTACCTTCATCCCATCTCTTTAAAAAGTCATTCTGTAAGCCCTCTTCCACTTTACACAAGGCTTCACGTGCTGCCAAATTCAGACTCCTAGGAGAATCTAATGCTGAATCTCCCACTAAGATATTATATAGTGGCTTTAATTCATAATTGAGAAGATTCAAATAACAACGTACCCAACTGATATCTCCTAACAACTTTTGAAAATCATTTAATGTTTTCAATTTATCTTTTCTCAACTCAATCTTCTGAGGAACTACATGCTTGCTTTGAATTTTTGCACCCAAATAATTGACAATATCATTCTTTGGAACCTTCTCTGGGGCTATAAATAGCCCTCTCCTTTCTAATAATTTAACTAAATCTACATAAGCTCTACTCAACATCTCCTCAGATTTGGCAGCCAGCAGGATATCATCCATATAATGAACACACCTGACACTTGGATATTGTTGTCTCAAAGGGGCAAGGGCCTCGCCCACAAACAGCTGACACATAGTAGGGCTATTTGCCATTCCTTGGGGCAGAACTACCCATTCATATCTCTGGCCTGGTTCCTCATGATTACAAGAAGGAACCGTAAAGGCAAATCTCTCACTGTCTTTTTGATACAAGGGAATAGAGAAAAAAACAATCATTAACATCTATTACAATTATGGGCCAGCTAGCTGGCAATGATGATAACAAAGGCAGACCCCTTTGTACTGGGCCCATAATTTGCATCTCTGATTGATTGCTCTCAAATCATGTAAAAGCCTCCACTTCCCTGACTTCTTCTTGATGACAAAGATGGAAGTATTCCAAGGAGACACAGAGGGTTTGATATGACCCAAGGATAATTGTTCAAAAACCAGCTGTTTAGCGGCTTGTAATTTTTCAGAGGAAAGAGGCCACTGAGGAACCCACACAGGCTCCTCTGTCTTCCAAGTAATGGGGATCCCCTCCTCAGTGGCCATTAGGGAAAACCCAATCCTTGTTGTCCTTTTCTGGGTGAGGCTTGGACAGGACTCCCACGTCTTTGTAGATACTTCCCTAATCCAAACCCCAGAAAGTAGCCCATGTCATGCATCATTTTCTGGATGGCTCCTGAGTAAGGCAACTCATTGGTCAACTTAAAGCCCATGTCTTTTAATAAATCCCTCCCCCACAGGGAAATTGGCAAATCTAGCACATAGGGCTGCATAACTCCGGAATGCCCCTCCTGATCTTGCCATTTTAGCTGTCTTGCACTCATATCCGGAGCCTTTGCATAACCCAGGCCTTGTAAGGTCTGTGAGGAAGCTTGTATTGGCCAGCCTGATGTCCAATCCTTCCTAGCAATGATACTTCTATCTGCTCCTGTGTCCAATAGACCTAAAATGTTTTTTCCTTCCACTTTTAATTCAAGCACTGGCCTTTGATCTAAATCCAGGAACAGGAATGTAAGATCAGTTCCTGACGAGCCAAACCCCTTTTCGCCCCTTTCTTGTGGCTTAGCTGCATATTTTGCATGTAAACTAGGGAGAATGACTAACTGGGCTATCCTATCTCCTGGAGAGATAGCTGTGGTGTCTCTGGGGGAAGCCACCATGATCTTAATCACTCCAGTGTAATCAGGATCAATCACACCAGGATGGACAATCAGTCCTCTTAGGGCAGAAGATGATCAGCTGAGTAGCAATCCCATTGTTCCTGGTTCAAGGGGTCCTTTAAAGTTAGTCTCTATTAACTGGACCCCCATCTGAGGAGTTAATACGAGTCTGGTGGTGGAGCGGAGGTCCAACCCTGCTGAACCTGAAGTGGCTCTCCTCGGTTCCTTGGATGGCGGAGGGTTGGCCATCTCTCCTCTCTCTGTTCTCTGTCCTGATTCTCTACTGCCCCATATATTTGCGGGCCCTGGGGACGTGAGCCCCTCTGCCCGTTTTTTGAATGGGCACCACCATATCCCTGGGTCAGGGGCTGTCCATTAATATCCTTAATGGATCTATACTCATTAGCCCAATGGTTCCCCTTTTTACACCTAGGGCAGAGTCCTGGCTACTTGGGGAGTTGGCCACTTCCTGCATTAGCCTCACTCCTTCTTTCAGGGCATTGCCTTTTAAGGTGTCCAAATTTCCCACATTTGAAACACGCCCCTGAGTTTCCTCTTTTGTTCTGAGTCAATTGGATCATGGCTGCCGAAAGCCCAGCATTGGTCAAAGGAGCCCCAAGTTCTCGGCACACTTTCATCCAAGCCTCCAATCCCTTGTTCTTATAGGGAGTAATGGCAGCACGACATTCTTTGGTGCACTGTTCATACACTAATTGCTTAATCAAAGGCAAAGCTGCATCAGGATCACCAAAGATCCTTCCGGCAGCTTCTACTAGGTGTGCCACAAAATCAGAAAATGGTTCCATAGGGCCTTGCAAAATCTTTGTAAGATTCCTGCTCACTTCCCCTTTATTTGGCAATGATTTCCAGGCCTTGATGGCAATCTGATTCACCTGTTCAAAAACCTGGGGTGGATATCCAGTCTGTTGATTGGCAAACCTCCCCTGGCCCAACAACATATCACGATCCCAGGCTTGGTTGCCAGCAGCTCGATTGGCATTAGCCTGATCATTGGCAAACTCAATCAGAAATGCCTTCCAGTCCAAAACTGGCCAGGAGTCAAGCAAGCCTTGGCCAAGCTGCTCCAATCTCCTGGAGTCATGCAATGTCTATTTAAGGCCTCTACTTGAGCTAAGGTAAAAGAGGCAGTAATGCCATAGGTACGGACTGACTCAGCCAGGGATTTAACTACTTTAAAATCTAGAGGTTCATGAAACCGCTGCCCTGGAGCATCCTGGAACACTGGACATACCAAGTTCAGTTCCGAGCACACCGTACGCCATACCTCAGGGCAAAAAGACCTCCCCGAGGGTCCACTCTCTGATGGATTATAAGGCGGAGTGGCAGACGCTGAAGACTACGGGAGGACCTGGATCGTGCACTAAGCCCTTCTTCTTCCTCTTTTCTTTAATAGTAGACTTCTCCAATCTTGCTACTAAAGCCTCTAGTTCCTCATCTGTATCTGACTAGTCTGTATCCGTGCTATCTTTTCCTGATTTGACAGATCTCTTTTCTTTTATCTGTTCTAACACTGCCTGCTCTTCCTCTATGGTCTTGTAATATCTCTGATCCTTTAAGCACCCCTGGATCAACTTCCATACAAGTCTTACTCCTCTTTTCAATATACCTTGATCCCAGGCAAAATCCAAATCCTTGCCTAGCTTATCCCAGCAGCTTACCATGAGATCACCTGATATTGCAAACCAGGGGGCTATGGTATCGCACTCACTAAGAAACCCCTCTAATGTGCTTTTCTTCAATTTAAGTCCTCTTGACTGTAACAGCTCCTGAACAGCCAAAAAAATTGGGTGAGAATGAGAAGCGCCCATAGTTACTCTCACTTTTCCTCTGGTCCACTGTACTGTGAAACTTTATTGCTCCAACTCGGAGTCCTTATGGCCTCTACTTCTGAGGGCTTTCCTTCCCACCTTATCTGGGAACTTACCAGCCAGCTGCCCTGACTGCAGAAAGTTCTGAGCTCTTTGCGTGAAGGAGGAGTGAGTTCCCCGTGCGGGCCACCAGCAAGAATGACGCAACCCGAGAGCTCTTCTTTAAGCAGTTTATTCAGGAACCTTGAACAATCTTCTTCTGACCCCCGGGGCAACACCGTAGGCCCTTAAATGCTCTATGCTGAGCCTATCCCATTGGGCCACGTAGTGAGTGCAGATAGGCCACCAGAAAGCGAAAGCGAGCCAAGCTAGCAAGCATAGCCAAGTAAGGACTTGTTTAAGAGAGCGCCCACCTGCTGGAAAGCAGAACCAGGCTCCATCTTCGGGTGCGGCTCTAGCGGCTCTCCACACACTCCTTGAGAGCTGCTTTCTCTAGACAGTCCCCAAGTCCCAGAGACTCTGTAAGCTTTTAAATCAGAACCATCAGCTGGGGACCAAAAGTTGAATGCAGGACACAGCAGGGGACACCTCATCTTCAAAACCCTCATGAGCAACATCATCACAACTTCGATATTTTTATTATTTTTTCCACCAGACAGTCTAAGTCTGTTGTACATACAGATGTGTTTATTGTATTTTCCCTCCGCCTCGCATTTTCCCAGGGTGCATTCTCCGCTCCACTGAGTAGACAGTTGGGTGGGGTTGGGGTGGGCTGAGGGTGGGACTTAATGGAGCGGGACTATCCCGTGGCCCACCTGGCAGTTACATTCTACTTCCCCTACATATAGCACTATGCCCCTAACTATTTCCATGTCACTTACACTGTCCCCATAATTATTCTTAATGTCCTCACAGTCTTCTATCCTGTCTATGTACCATAATTCCTTTCAGTGTAACATCGGTGCTGAGCGATTGCTTTGTCTTGGATTATTTGCTATTGTAGACAACAGTCCTCCTTAATCATTTCCCAAAGAGAAGAAGTGCAGATGATCCTGCAGGGCATGTCTTTGTGCATGTAGATTTCCCCCTCGTTAACTAGAAAAGATTCCATACGGGGCAATGGGCAAGAGGAGAAACACACTTCTCTGACCTTTGCAAGTTTTATTAATGGGGCACCAGATGTGAGCAGACCCCTCCCGTGCCAAGTCTGCTCTCTCCATAATCTCTATAGTAAACTCGAAAGGCAGGTGAGAGACCGTCATCTCGCAGATGAAGAAGCTTCAGTTGCAGAGAGTGTGATTAGTGATTATCTTTGCACCATGCTCTGGCATCCACATCTCCACTCAGTCTCCAGTGAGTGCCAGCTCCTTCAAGCTACTTGCTTTGCCTCATGGACCAACGGCAGACACCTTTAAACCCACCTTCTAGGAGCAGGGCAGGGTTCTGTCTATCTGGTGAGAAGTTTATCTTTCTAGTGGTTGAACTGAAGCACCAATCAAAGGGGTTCAGCCTTGAGCAGTCCACGCCCATCAGAGACCAAGCCCACCGGGCCACGCCCACACGAGACCAAGCCCAGAAGAGACCACGCCCACTGGGGCCATGCCCACACGAGACCAAGCCCATCTGAGAAGTGTGGTCATGTCAACATTTTGTCCTCTGTTGCCTAGTGCAGACTTGAGCTGTTCTTCCCAAGCTCCCTCTCCTTACTCAGCACTTTCACAGAGCAAGGAGCAGGCACTTCCTGGGACTAGAGGCTACACACTCCCCAAGTCTCTTCCCTCCCTCCTGGCCTCTTTCTTCTTTCTTTTCCCTCTCATCTGACCTTCCCTCCTGTCCATCTTCTCTTCCTCCTACTCTCCTCTCTCTTTCTCTCCCTCCCTCCCTCCCTCCCTCCCTCCCTCCCTCCCTCCCTTCTCATAATTACTGAGAGCTGTCTATAGCCACACACTCTTTTATTGTTATTTACAAGTATAAAACCTACAGCAACCCCACAGGGATAGGCAGCATTGCACTTTTCCTTTTGCAGATGGCAAACACGAGGCACAGAGAGGTAAGATCTAGACACAGGCAAATTTACCCGTGAGCCAGTGATGTCTAAGCCTGGTGCCCTGGGCCACTGTGCATGAGCCACTGTGAAATGGGAAGTTGCTGCATTTATAGACTATTCTAGAGAAAAAGGGAAACCAGGGCAACACCAGACAACTTTTGATATGTGGATTTTTTTAAAGTAGCTTTTGAGAGATCTTAGAATCCAGAGTTGTAACTAGCTGAGCATCTTACAACCCATTATA
Organism: Mastomys coucha; assembly: GCF_008632895.1. Classification (NCBI taxonomy): domain Eukaryota; kingdom Metazoa; phylum Chordata; class Mammalia; order Rodentia; family Muridae; genus Mastomys; species Mastomys coucha. The sequence goes on along the minus strand of NW_022196897.1, from coordinate 158,382,600 downwards.
ATTTCCTTCCCCACTCAAAGGAAATCATATTTGTTGGTAATTTTGTATTCTTTAAAATATGCACAGGTCCCAGAATTGTACGACTTTCAGGTTTGCACATACTTTATAGTCTCCTATGACAGATGCCACTGCATCTTCTGCCGTGTTTTTCAGGGAGAATAGGATGGAAGTAGCCGTTGCTGCACAGGGCCATTCTGTTTTGCATAATGTCTAGTGAGGGGGGGCTGTCCAGCAGTCCCACTCTCAGTGGGTGTTCTCCAATTGGGATAATTGAGTACCTGTGGAAATAAGAGGGTGAGGGAGGAGACAAAGAAACCACACCAAGAAGATTTATCAAGGTGTGTCTTTACTAGAGAAAAATGGGTTTATATGGCACAGGCAGGATCCAAACCAAAACAATTCTTGCTTTTTAGCATAGACGTGATAGCAGGAAAACAGCACCCCAGTCTGTATACAAAGCAGCACTTCAAACGGAGTTCTGGCAGGAACAGGCTGAGTTTCATTTAGTTTCAGTTCTTTTGAGGTTCCAAGCTGCAAAGTCTGCGTTTGATCTCAGGGGCCGCCCGAAATTCACGCCACAGGCGGGTGGTCTCAACCCCGGGTCTGTCACGGCTTTCTTTCGCTTCTGGAACCCGCAACGGGGCAGAGGGGCAAGATACCACAGTCTAGTATTCTTAGACTCTGTTTTCTAGACTACAGAGTTACAAACTCCTCAGGCATTGAAGAAACCCCCCCTCTCTCTGTATGTATATATATGTGTGTATGTGTATATATATGTATGTGTATATGAATGAGTTTATGTGTAGGTATGTATATGTAAGTATATGAGTATATGTGTGTGTATGTGTATATGTGTGTGAGCATATGTATGTATATATGAATATGTGCATGTATGTATATGTATGAGTGTGTGTGTGTGAGTGTGTATAAGTGTGTGTGGGTATATGAGTGTGTGTACATGTGAGTATATGAATGTGTGTATGTGTGTTTATGTATAGTTTTGCAAAGGATATTACTATGTTACTCGGGCTGGCCTGGCACTTCCAGTCTGGGCTCTGTGGATCCAGAGTGGACCCAGATGAGGGGGGACCAGCTGGGAGTTCAGCGCATGCTCACTTCCTAGTCTTGACCTCGTCTGTAGCTTTCCTGGTTCCGTAGCACGGAACACGTCATGAAGCCCTTCTGGGTCTCCTGGGCCGTCTGTGAAATGAGAATTTAAACAGAGTCTCCTTTATAAGTTGGCTGCTGTGGACATGAACTAAGACAGTCCACGGAAAGCACTTGGCAGATGCAGATCTTTCAGAAATAGTAACTTTCATCAGTTGTTTAAAATGTGTAAGATAGCCACCTCATATGTGGTCAAGCCTGAGCTGATTGGCCAGAACGGTTTTTCTAGTGGCTTTATACATATGTTAGTACTTCCACCTAAAATAATAAGTAATAAACAAACAAATAAAGCAGCAGAGTTTGTATTAAGTGCCTTCCTTGCTCATGTGACCAGACTCTTCCCGAGGGAAGAAGGGTTTAGTTTTGCTTACGAGAAAAGCTGGGTGGGAGGTGTATGTTCTGGGTTCCTCACCCCTGGGAGGTCCAGGAAACAAAACTAGCCTGTAGAGCATGAGGTGGGATTTTTCAAAGACTTGCCTCAAATTAGTGTCACCAGCTGGGGACCAAGTAGTCAAACACAGGAGCCTGTAAATGACAGCTTACATTCAGACCACAACAAAACCTTAATAATCCCCCTTCCCTCTCTCCCTCTCTCCCTTCCTTCTTCCCTCCTCCCCTCCCTCCCTCCTTCCCTTCCTCCCTCCCTCCCTTTGTCCTTTCCTCCCTCCCCCTTTCTTCCTTCCATACCTTCCTCCCTTTCTTCTTTCCTCTAACCAAATATTCTTACCCTGGACTCTGCTGTTGTGCCCTCTGTCTGGTCCCACACACACCATAATTTCTTTTTTATTTATGCATGTTAGGGGCTGTGTATGTGCATGTCAATGCTGGAGGTGGTGGACATCATGAGAGCTGTCTGATCCCCTGGAGTCAGTTGTGAGTTGCCATGGGTGGAGAGCAAGAGCAGCAAGTCCCCTGACAGCTGAGTCAACCCCTGAAACCCCTCAGGTACTAAGAGCAGCAAGTCCCCTGACAGCTGCGCCATCTCCTGAAACCCCTCAGGTGCTGCTTTTAGGAAGGTTCCTCTCTGTACAACCTTCCTCTCTGGATCATTTGGATAAACAAATATTGATTGAACCAATGGCCATTGGGTTTGATCTCTCCAGACAGCTCTGGGTGATTAACCCTGGGGTCAGGCAGAGACTTGGCATTCAGCACTGAGTGTTCAGCATATCTCAGAATTGTTACGGATGTTTTCTTTGGGTTAGATTAATTAAACACTCTGCAAGAGAAGAAGCAAGAGCCTCATGTAACTGCAACACAAAATATTTTCTGCACTTGTCCTGAAAACAGACATCCTGCTGGAGGAATGGAACCCTCCCGTCTCTCCCCTGCTGGAGGGAGCACGGGGCAGAGCACTTTTGAGAACCAGACTCAAGCCAGAGGGTACCATGTCTTTGCTTTGGCTATTGTTGGATGGACTTTCCCTGGTGCTCCAGCTTCTCAGAGGAGAGTCTCTGAGAGAATATATTATTCTCTGTGTTGTGCTGAAACTGCAGGGACTTCAGAACTCTAGGAAGAGCATGCTTTGTGTCTTAAAAAAATCTAGATGCCAGAAAGATAAATGCCATAATAATTTATTACGGCAATGGTTTTTCTTGTCTACATTTCTGTGGACAGTCTGGAGCATAGCCCGATGAGGAGTCCCATGGGTTGTTTTTTAGGATTGTGGCTTTTATCTTAGCCTACAGAGAAGCCCAAGCAGGCACGGCCATGAGCTAGGAAATGAAACTTCACTGTCACCCTGCTACCGCATGCCTGGGACTTCAGTGTGGCTTAGCATTGTCTGAACACTTGTGAAATCTGTTATCATAGGTGAGCTTTTGAAAGGGCTCTTACGTTGTTTGGATAGTCCTTGTGAAAGACCCCCGGAACTGGG
>NW_022196897.1:158358855-158373534 GCF_008632895.1 Mastomys coucha | reverse complement strand
ATTTTCCATGCCTGCTTTTAGGTAAAAGTTATACATTATACATTCTACGATTCTCCAGCCTTTCACTTGGATCATAGATTTAGCCACACAGGCATCATGGGTCCTCATGTTTGCAAGCTAAGCACTTTACTATGGAGCCATCTTCTCTGCCTCTTCTAGGAAGTGTGCGTGCGTGTGTGCGTGCATGTGTGTGTGTATGTGTGTGTGTGTGTGTGCATGTGCATGTGTGTATGTGTGTGTGCGTGTGCGTGTGTGTGCATGTATGCGTGTGCGTGTGTGCATGTATGTGTGTGTGTGTGTGCGCGTTTGTGTGTGTGTGCATGTATGCGTGTGCATGTGTGCATGTGTATGTGTGTATGTGTGTGTGTGTGTGTGTGTGTGTGTGTGTGGTGATACACGTGAGTACACATGCATACAGAAGCCAGAACAGGATGTTGAATGGTGTTGGATTCCTTCTTCTATAACTCTCCCCCTGACTGCCCTGAGACAGGGTCTCTCACTGAGCCAGGGTAAGCTTGCCATGTTACATAGGCTGGCTGGATCTTGAGGTCTTGGGATCCACCTCATTTCTAGGGTTGCAGACATCTGCAGCCACATTTGACTTGTTATATAGGTGCTCAGAATTTCAACTTGAACCCTTATGCTTACAGGGCAAGAGCCCCTCCCTACTCGCTAATGACACCTCTTAACCCTTCCTCTCCTGACTCTGGATTCTTATGTGTGTTTTAGAGTTTACATACATATTAATTTTTTCATTACTTTTATTATATATTAATTTATTTTACATACAAACATATATTTTACACTTTTAATTTAATTTTATGCTTTCTTATGCTTTCTTTTTATTTTGTTTTGTCCTGGGACTAGTTCCATAGTCTCCTTACTAAGCAATGTATTATCTGCCTGGTAAAGGAGACGGCATCAGCTTGTGGTTACCCAACATAAAGCTTAGCATAAACATATCCTCCATATATGTACAACTTCTGAAGTACGAGAGTGAAGGGTACCTAATGACAGGAGGTTAAATTGGGACAGACAATAGCTGCCTTCTTCCAATGATCAGCTTCCCAGGGTGAGTTAAATCAATTCCAGAGAACAAAGGTGTTCCTGCTTCCTTTTCTTCCAACAGCCGGATCTGTTGAGATATTTCACCTGTTAGGCTTGTGCTAATGAGGCCAAGGCTACGGGTTCAATCCCGACCCAGGGCAATTAGTTCACCTCAAAAGAACACCCAAACTCCACTTTCTACTTTAGGCATCTAGTTCACGGTTCTCCTTTTCTTTCAGAAGCAATCGCTTCCCTACCACCTGCTTACTCTAGGAGTGGCCACTAACAGACATAGACACCCTGTGGTCACCATGACTGACCGGTCAGAAACTCAAACTCTCTAGCTATGCTGGCTGGTCTATGTTCATCCATTTGGAGTACATCTCAGAACCTGTGTGAGAGGGACAAGCAGAAAGCTGTCTGAGTTACTTCTGCATCTTTGTGCCCAAAACACCTGATATGGATAAGGTAGGAAACGAGGGTTGATAGCAGGGAAAGCATGCTGACGGTGGTGTGAGGTGGCTGCGTAGTCACGTGATGGCCCACCAGGAGATGAATAAGAAGCTCACCTGTAAAGCTCCAACTCCACCAAATAGACCCTACCTCTGAATGACTTCAAAACAGCTTTACAATCTGGGGTCCAAGTGCTCACACCATAAACACAATGGTGGGTGTTTCTCAGATTCAAGACATAAGAAGAGTCCATTTATTATCCTGGTGCCTTGGGTTATTGTCTCTCCGTCGCCATGGTAACTCACTATGAGAGGCAAGGCTGAGCCAGTGCAATGGCAGGCAGGTCTGGGAAAGAGGGAAACCCAGTCCTGATGACGTCATTGAGGCCTTGATATAGCTATGCCTGAAGCCCACCCTACTTGCAGGAATTGTCTTTTGTGCTTAAGCCAATTGGAACAATCAATAGGAATGCTAAGTTGTCTAGGCAAGGAAGATAACCGTGTAAAGTCACAGGAGAACAGGATCTCGGGAAGCATTTCCAGCATCATCCATCTCAGGCTTGTGCTCTCTGCTGAGTTTCTGGGGTATTTTTATAAGGTTCATCAGTCCTGTGGTGTCCCCAGTGAAGAGATCAAACTGAAAAAGATGTGGAAATCCAATACACTAATCAACACTCTACAGTTTTTTAAACTGGCTGGCAATTTTCTGTGGATCATTAAATCCCCGAATATGAGACTCCCTCATTGATATGTGGGTCATGCAAAACAGGCTCACACACAATCACTATTTCCATGGTCTCTCCATCCCCGAGTCCCTGAACAGCATTTGTGCTGGTCATGATAATTTTTCTCATTCTACCTTTGGCTCAACTCTCTAACACTGAGTGGTCTGCTGCATGCAACACAATGATTTCTGTAAACCTGCATATGCATGCAAGGATAAAAATATTTTCTTTCCTTTCCAGCCTGGCTTTCTCGAATATATCCCATGGCAGTAGAAAGACTCTCCTGTGCTCTTCGGGATCAGGTCCTTCCCAAGGTGCTGGAGAGCAGACCACATTCCCAGGAGTCATGGCTGGGTGTGGTCTTAGGGAAATCCAGGAGATGGATGACAAGATGAATTGCTTTTGTAGCACCCTGAGACATTATACTGTGTTCCAACACTTAAAGAGTCACAGGGAAGACATGTGTGTCTGTCTGTCTTTCTTAAAGGTAGCAAGGGGTAGGATGTTGAAGCATGAACACATTTGTCTGAATCATGCCAACTTTCCCTTGGACTCAGTCCAGTCTCCCAGAGTTTTTGCTTGGAGCTACCACATGTCTCATAGGAAGCTGTTTTAATGGTCCCTGTATTAAAACTCATCAAACAGAGCAGGCAACTTTCTGAAATGTGAATCTATCTATCATCTATCTATTTATCTATCTCTATCTATCTATCTATCTATCTATCTATCTATCTATCTATCTATCTATCTATCATCCATCCATCCATCTATCATCATCTATCTATCTATCTACCTATCTATCTATCATCTATCCATCCATCTATCCATCTATCCATCTATCTATCTATCTATCTATCTATCTATCTATCTATCTATCTACCTCCCTTTCTGTCTGTCTGGTTTGTTCCTTGATATGTGCTTTAGTTAGTGTGTACTTGCTTAGTTTCATCACCATGACATACTGCCTGACAAAAGCAAATTAAGGAGGACAGGATTTTTTTCTTTTTTCATGGATGGCTCAAGGGTGTAGAGCATCATGGCAGGGAAGACAAGGTGACAGCAGGGAGACAGGGACACACCGAGCCCATGGGAAGCAGAGAGAGATGAATACTCATGGGGACCATGTCTTAATGCTCTCTTGAGGCTGGTCCCACGTTGGACCAAGAACCACAGCATCCTAAGAAACCTTTTCTCACTCATCTCCTCTCAGGCTTTTTAGGGCTTCCTGAAGATGTATGACAATGTCCCATGGGTGCTATGCTGGCCTTTTGATGGCTTTGTTCCTAACAGTATGTGAAAATAGCATTTCTATAAACCTTCTCTTCCTATACCTCATCTGCTTGACCATTGGATAGTGATGGACTATCATGGTTTAAGGGTGGTCACATGATCAACTCTTAGCCAATCAGCACATTTTATTATTTTGGCCATGGTTCAAGGCATCTCCTGAAACCACTAAGAAGGAAGATGGGGATGAAGGAGTCAACTGTATCAGCATTGTTGGAAACTGCTGTGAATCAAGTCAACCCAAAGGAACACAGAACCAAGAAGTATAGAGATGTGGTCCTGATGACAGATTTGAAGCCCTGATCTAGCTGTTCCTGAAGCCATACCTAGCACCCTAGACTGCTTAGGTAGGTAAGCCAATAAGTAACTGCTTTCCTTACAAGCTGGTCTGAATTGGATTTCTGTCACTTGTGGCAAAGAGAGCTCTGAGTTATACACACAATCAGAGCTCCGAGCTTATTTGCCCAGGTCTTTCACCTGTACCAGCATCAATAAGGCAGCAAATGAAATACTCTGGTTCCGCAGGCGGGAACCAGAGGAAATGTGAAAAGCAATTTAATGCAGAAAGAGTGGAAGGACTCCACAGAGGTGGCTACGTTCAGATGGACGATCGAAGCGAAAGAGATGGCCTTGCTTTCTCCCAGAGCAGCTGGGATTCTAACAAAAAAGTGCCATGCTTGGCACATATGCAAATTCTTCCCCAGGCACCCAACTGCTCAGGGTTTCACTGAAAAAAAAATCTACGTTCAAAGATGCTTCATTGATGGGGTTCTCCAATTCTCTTAGAGTAATCGAAATAGATTCACATGCTGGGTGCGGGGTAGCTCAAGTCATCCTCAGCTGGCCTCCTGTGGGGAGCTGGATGCTTTCTTAAGATGGGACTCCAGCTTACTCAGCACTGTCTCCAGACAGCTACTTCAGCTCATTGCTTGAGACAGCTTGTGACCTAGGAAGATCAAGTTCACGTTCTTGTTTTGTTTCTTGTAGACTGCACACCATCTTTGATTTGATATCTACTGTCTTTCCGTTTGGCTTGATTCCTTTTAGATAACAATCAACTAATGACTTATTGTCATGGCTGCTTCTACTTACGAATGCCAGCTCTTTGGCAGACACTACACAGTGGCCATATTCCAATCTTACCATGGTCTCCTAGGTTCCCCCCTCACCAGACACCAACCGACAGATGAGCACGCTAAGCTACAAAAAGGGTAGATCAAGGTCAGATTACCAGGAAGTGGTAGGGCTGGTGTTCAATTCCAGGCTTGTCTGCTTTGGGAGCCTGTGACTTCTCTATTTCCACAGAGAGAGGTCCTTGGGCCAATGCACTGATACACTGACATCATCTGGAACCTCACTGGGAAATCTGAGCCTCTTAACGGGACCAACTACATTGGAATATTTGCTGTAATATCAGCTGCCCAGTCTACCTCAAGGTAGTTTTTTTTTGTTGTTTGTTTGTTTGCTTGTTTGCTTTTGTGTATATGGGTATTTATGGATGCCAGAAGATATCGTTAGGCAACATTCCTCAAGAGCTGTTCACCTTGTGTTTTATAACAGTCTCATTGGTTCTCAGCTCACCCAGTAGGCCAGGCTGGCTGGCTAGTTAGACTCCAAGATGCACCTGTCACTTTACCCATAGCATAGAAATTACAAGTTTGAGCCATTATGCAGACTTTAAAGAATATGTGTCTTATGGGGATGGGGCTCATGTCTCCAAGCTTACATGGCAAGCTTACTGACAGGCATGTTTCCAAACCTTTGTGTGAGTCTTGTATGTGTGTGGGAAGCTCTTTGCCACTCAACCTTTCTGCAACACACAGACTCACTTCAGGATGCTTTTTACTGTGGCTTGGGACTCGGCTGTCAAGTTCTGGTCATTGTATAATTGGGTCTGTGTTTGAAATAAGCTTAAGGACATGGTCTGCAGCCAGCACTTCATGGTCTGCAGCCAGCGTTTCTTGTTCCTCCATGGCTCCTTTTCTAATTGCTTTACCAATGAGTCGAGTGGCTCTGGAGGCGCCTGTCAATGGCTGTCCAGTTGATGATGATGCATTTTGAAAAATGAGATTTAGGGGGCCATTCTGGGGGCTGATCCAGCTCCAATGTGTAGACGTGGCTTAGGGGTCAGAACTTTCGACAGGTTCAGAATTACTTTAATAATGTGAAATTGGAAGCTATTGATTGAATTCAAGTCCCCCACAAATACAAACACTTGTTGGGGAAATTCTGCACCAATTGGAAATGCCTATCTGAGGGAAGGGAAGGAGAGAAGCTGCCCTGATTTATGGAAGCTTGTGCTCCTGCCTGCTAAGCGATTATTTTTCAGTATTGTCAGTTCTAAAAAGTATTCATGGATTAAAGGCTCCATGAATGGTCTGTCCTTTGAGCTGCCTTAGATGAGGAAAGAAAAGGCTACGAATGAGAAGTCACCACAGAGGACTGCTCTAGGTGTCAGCCTGATTGGGTGAAGGATTGAAATGTGCTCAGGGCATGAGTGCAATGCGCCTTTGCTTACTTTTATAAGGAAGTTTCTAGAAAGGACTGACTGAAAGTGGAAGGCCAGCCCTACATACGAGTGTACATCATCTTGTGGGCTGGGAGCCTGGACTGAATAAAGTGAGGGGAAGGGAGACAACCAGGGGAGCCCCTGAGTCCAAGCCTCCTCTGTCTGTCTTCTGGTCTATGTGACATCCCGGTGGCATGCTCATCCCTGCCGGAGAAATGCCACGCCCTCCGTGATGGACACTCCTGGACTTTGAGTGCAACAAATCCCCCCTCAGCTTACGTTGCTCTCTCAGATATTTTGTCAGAGCAATGGAAAAGATCATTCGGGAAGCTGAGGTTTGTCAATGGGGAGGACATGGGGGAGGTGTGGGCTCTGAACAGGCTTCATGGGTTAGACTCCTGTAGTCTTTCTTGCCAGCTGGCCAAACTGGGACAGGTGACTTCATTTTCCTTGCTTTTGTCTCCCCAGGAGGAAATAGGATGTAACCTGGGCTAGGGATAGAGCTCGGTCTGGAAAGTGCTTGCTGTGAAAGCATGAAGACCCCAATTTGATCCCAGCACCCACATAAAAGCCTGGGTGTGGCTGTGCCTGCTTGTAATCCCAACCCTTGGAGGTGGGGCCTGGTGCTTGCTGGCTGGCTAGTCTAGCCTAGTCGGTGACTTGGAGCCAGTAAGAGGCCATGTCTCAAAAGTGGTAGACAGATATCCTGAGGATGATATCAGAGGTTGACCTCTGGTCCCCATAAACAAGCATATACCACATGGATGCCTTCCCAGCACACGTGAACATACACATGTATACCTACACATGCATACACACACATGTATGAATAGAATTACCTGCCCATTTGTGTGATGGAGAGATCAAAAGATTTCACCAAGAAACTAGAGAAATGGCCCAGCAGCTCCAGACTCATACATGGTGTACATCCATATATGTAGGCAAGAGAATATGCACATAAAATACATCTATCGAATGTGTGTACACTTAGCACCAAATGCACGCACAAGCTCATTATTCTCTCTACTCTGGGACACTTTTAACATTGACTCCTGCTGCCCCAGGCTTCGGAGTCTAAACCTCTTAGCTCTAACAGTCTTGGAAGAATGACACACTGAATACAGGCATGGAAACCTGGGAGCAGCCCCCAGCTAGCCCGTTATACTTAGCTGTATGATAGTTCTGAGGGCATCTATTTGGTCAGAGTGCTTGGGTTCAAATCCTGCCTTCACCACTTATCAATAAGCCTCTGACTCCCGGAGCTTCAGGTTCTTCTACTTACATTACCAAAAGGATCTCTGAGATGGAGTTGTGACCAGGATAGTAAGAAGATATGGATGACACCCCCTGAACATGGTGGATGCTCATTACAAGCTTTACCGATATGTGTCTGTGAAGTTGGACCATAGTTACTCTCCTACCTCCACACTTTAAGATGTTTGCAGATTAATTTTTAGCTAACTTTGTGATGGAAAACGGAACTTATCACACTGAAAGAAGAGACAGAAGACAGTGAGTGCCCACCAGTTCAAGAGGGTGCTCTAAAATGTTCCACAAGCCTTCCAACTGGCATCTTTGCTATCTACTCTGACCATATGAGCTGGGAAATGGGAGGATGCCTTGTGAACAGGAAGCAAATGAGGGGGAAACGGACAGCTACGGAATTATCTCCTCTGAAGTCAGCCTGCAGATGACTTAGACTCGAAGCCGCAGGAATAGCCAGACTCAAGCTCTAAGATGCAACACTCTGGTTAGACAGTATCACAGATAAACGGGACAGAGCCATAGAGAGTCACTGTGGAGAACGGTCTCTGTGAAACCCAGGCTGCCCTTCAACCTGTGACCCTTGTCCCCAGCCTCACAAGTGCTGGAAATACAGTCCTATTTTGACTAGTGTTGTTTGAGACAGTCACTCTGAGAAATCATCTTGAGATACTTAGATGACAGAGTGTAGTCTATGCATACCTAGAGAAAACAGCCTAGCCGGGCGGTGGTGGCGCACGCCTTTAATCCTAGCACTTGGGAGGCAGAGGCAGGCGGATTTCCAAGTTCGAGGCCAGCCTGGTCTACAGAGTGAGTACCGGGACAGCCGGGGCTACAGAGAGAAACCCTGTCTCAAAAAACCAAAAAAAAAAAAAAAAAAAAAAAAAAAAAAAACAGCCTTGGAGGCCCAAGGAAGTACAAAGGCCCTGAGATAGTGTGGTGATTTGCATATGCTTGGCCTAGGGCGTGGCACTGTTAGGAGGTGTGGCCTTGTTGGAGTAAGGGTGTCACTGTGGGGATGGGCTTTGAGAGCTTCCTCCTAACTGCCTGGAAGCCAGTCTTTTCCTGTTTGCCTTCTGAACAAGATGTAGAGCTCTCAGGTCCTCTAGCACCATGCTTGCCTAGACGTTACCATGCTTCATGCCATGATGGCAATGGACTGAACCTCAGAACCAGTAAGCCAGCCCCAACTAAATGTTACCCTTTTTAAGAGTTGCCTTGGTTATGGTGTCTGTTCACATCAGTAAAACCCTAAGACAGGTAGGATGATACTGCTGTGTGTGTGTGTGTGTGTGTGTGTGTGTGTGTGTGTGTGTGTGTGTGTTGAACATTCAGGAGGAGGCTAAGTTAGCAGGAGTGGAGAGAGTGACGGAATCCGCATGGAGTGGTGGAAAAAGAGCGTACTTGGCAATCAGACAAACTGTTTAACTGCTTAGTGCCATGGAAAAGCTGTTTAATTCTCCAAAGCACCTCCGTCAGCATGACTGTCATGAGCAACCAGTGTGGCTAGGATGCCTGATAAAAAAACCTGCAAGATATGAGCTTTATGTGGTGGCTCAGACGGCGAAGTGCTTGCTGCACAAGGACCCGAGTTCCATCTCCAGCATCCCTGTAAAAAGGCAGGCGTGGCAGTGCACTCTTGGCATCCTACTGGGCAGGGAGATAGACAGGAAGATCCCTGGGGTTCACTGGCCAACCAGTCTAACCTACTGGGTTAACTCAGGTCAGTGAGAGGTGCTGGGTTAACTCAGGTCAGTGAGAGGTGCTGGGTTAACTCAGGTCAGTGAGAGGTGCTGGCTTAACTCAGGTCAGTGAGAGGTGCTGGGTTAACTCAGGTCAGTGAGAGGTGCTGGGTTAACTCAGGTCAGTGAGAGGTGCTGGGTTAACTCAGGTAAGTGAGAGGTGCTGGGTTAACTCAGGTCAGTGAGAGGTGCTGCCTCAAAAGGCAAGGTGGATGATGTGTGCCACCTGACACCTGACACCTGAGGCTGACCTATGGCTCCCACATGCTCATACATATACGAACATGTGCATACACACAATATCTTAAGGGTAACAAATACTCAAAACATTGTAGCTGGAAAGCAACTTGAAACCCCACAGATTTAGATATTTGGGAGTCCAGGGAGTCAGGCTAACCCATACCTGCCGTGCTTAAGACATCCAGTCACCAGGGCATGCCTCTGGCCTTGGGCAGGTGGGTCTGCAGAGATGACAAGCAGGGAGGGTTTTGTCTAGGTCAATAGGATTGTAAGCTCCATACATTGACTGGGAATGTCTAGGTTTCTCTTTGTTTCGTGGAATCCTGTTAAATCCTAGGCAGCCACATTTTGCAGAAACTGATGCTATCCGCTCCACCCCGGTCCCAAATTCGGTCTAGACTCTAATGGAATTTGTATTGATGGCTTAGCAATTTAATAAATAACCTTTGGAATTTTCTATCACCAAGTTGGGGGTTGACAGCCTCCACTACTTCTTATCTCCAGGTTTATCCCGGAATTAGGTAGAAGAGTCAGAGGCATTGTAATGAGACTTGGTGAGCAAACAAAAACGCATTTGAGTGACACCAAGGCTGGGGACCAGTAAAGGGCGCTCTGCAGAGCTATATTTAATATTCACGGCTCTCTCCACCCATTATTTGATGTGTTTTTTTTTTTTTTTTTTTTTTTTTTTTTTTTTTAAAGCACAATACTGAGGCTAGCAAGAACATTGTGTGCTTTAAGACAGCACTGTCTGGGAACATGCCAAGGATGGGACATGAACTTTGCAAATAAACACTCTCAGAAGGCTTAAGCTTGGAAACTGTGCTGTCCCCAATGTCCCCAAACATGTACTGCTATTGTGGCAATGAATTGTGATTATGAAGCAATATGACTTTTTAACGAGCATTGCAAAATTTAAACATGAATGAGAATGCTGAGACTGGCATGTTGATCTGGAAAGCTCTTCAGCTCTGTCCTTTGTCCTGCATGTGGCACTGGTGTTGAGAAGAGAGAGAGGCTCTGAGCTGAGAGGGACTTAAGCCGTCAGGTGTAAGTCCATTTCCTGAGCAGATGAGCCTGTGGGTTTCCTGGATTATAAACGATAATTAAAAACACTCACTGGAAGATGAATGTGGCCAGGGATGGATTTTCCCCCTCTTCTTTGCAAGCGAATTTGACGTTTGGAATGTTCTAGAAGCCATGTAAGATCTTTTCTATGAATCCAGATGCCTGGTGGCTGTCCTAAACACTGTACAGCTAGAACAAACTTATTTCTATGCAGTGCTTGTTCCTTGAGTCCAAGAATGGAGCTCTGACCTATGTGGTGGCAAAACTCAAAGCCACAAGCTGGTAGATTTTGAGTGTGTGTGTATGCATATGTATGCGCATACACTCGTGTGTGTATAGGTATGCACATGCATGGTGCACATGTGGAAGACAAAGGACAACCTTGGGTAGGGTATCATTCCACCTTTTGTTGGGGGCAGGGTCTCCCATTGGCCTGGAACTTCTCCATGTAGGCCAAGGTGATCTGTGTGCTTCTGGGACCTTCGGTCCTGGCTTCCACCTCACCACACTGGGGTACTGGTGCGTACTGTCATGTTCACTTCTTTCACGTGGATTCTGGGGATCCAAAGCCAGGTCTTCACACTTCTAAGGTAAAGTGTTTTGCTGACCGAGCCGTCTTTTCTGCCTGAGGCTGAGGTTGAGCAGTCTGATGCTTGTGTAGTTTGAAGACAATGATTTCCACATGTGTCCCTTAGCAAATATCAGGAACACCATGGCTTTATGAATTTAGGGTAAAAGTTCTCCTCATCTAAGCCTTGGGTGGGGATTGGCAATCAGAAGAGGCTCCAAGCTGAGGCATCACGGCTTCATGGTGAGTCTGCCTCCCTACCCCTTAACCTCAGCTTCCCAATGTTGTCCCCTTTGTTTCAAAACTACCTCTCAATGGTGTATCTTTTTCTATGCTATTCCAAGGCATCTTTTTCAGACCCTGGCCATTGCTTGTGCTATGTCCCTGATGGACTCTCTGGCTTCTCATGGACACTTGTCCTTTATTTCCTTAGGGCAGCCTACGGGGCTTAGACTGTAAATCCAGGATCGTTATCCCCCAGCTTAAAACTCTTCAGTTGTTTCTCTGAGGACTGAAAGGCTGTCACCTGCTGCTCTCTAAATGGGGGTGTTGCCAACGATCATTTTCTGTTACTCTGTCATGGCCGGAACTTTATATAGCATTTGTCAAGTGAGGTCATCTGATGTTTGTCTCCCTACTATGCTGTAAGCACCAATGTCGGGACTGTTCCGTTTTTATTTGATATACTCAGTTAAAGACAGCCTTTCATGCATAATAAAAATTAAGTCGAATATCGAATGAGAAGGGATTTGACAAGCACAGTGTGCCTGTTTTTGGTCAAAGCCGGAGATGCCTACAAAATAATGAGAAGTTTTCCTGGGAGAATGGTTGGGCTGAATGGAAGGCAGTGCCCAGAATGAACCTTCTAGAATGATTTCAAAGATGGATTCATCATGTGGAGTAAGTGGGCAGCCTCCACACATTACTCCATGTAAGAAAAAGAAATCCACACAAGCTGGTTATTAGATAGGTTTTGGCATCTGTTGAAAATTCAATTTTATGTCTACAGTGGCACCATCTATCATTAGAGAGCTTTCAAAGGTGACGTGAGTCAGGGTGCGTGTGGAAGACCAGGGGACTTGTGAAATCACCGTAGTAATAAGAATGACTGTGGAATTCACTGGATCTGTGTAGTACTTGCCCAGCTTGCCCCAAGCACCAGATTCCATCTGTCTCACTTCACAAATCTGGGCATGGTGATACTTGCCTGTATTCCCAGCACTCAGGCGGAAGAGGCAGGCAGACCAGAGATCAGAAGTTCAAGGTCATTCTTGGCCACATAGAGAGCTGGAGCCCCTCTTGTGATTCCTAAGTCAGCTTCTACCCAAAACCCGAAGGCAGAGCAAACAAAGGAGCTCTATAGAATGATGCGTGGTAACATTTGCCCCCTCTGTTTGCCGCCTGGCAGAGCCTCAGGTGCCTTATCTATCCTTCCACCAATCCTAAGAGGTAAACAATTTTCTTATATCCACATGGGCCAGCTGGTTCTTGTGTCAACGTGACACACACTACAGCCGCTGCAAAGAGGGACCCTCGATCGAGAAAAAGCTTCCATCATGCTGGGCTGTAGGCATGTGCATGGGGGAATTTTCTTTTAAAAAATTGTACAAACTGTATTATGAAAAAAAATCTTGCTAGTCGATAAGGACACTACTCATCAAAAGTAACCAGACCCAAAATCTATAGAAAGTAATGAGCTTCAAAATCTATAGAACGTAATGAGCTTATATATGTGCAAGCGGAAGCCGTGTGGCTCCAGATTTAATCTTACACTCTCAGTATTGAATAGATTTTTATGTACTTACCCATCACCCCAAACAAAAATAAGTCCACCACAGAATGAGAGGTAGAAAACAATGAACTGGTCTCCTCTCTCGTGTGTGTGTGTGTGTGTGTGTGTGTGTGTGTGTATACACAAAAGTTTTCATTATTCATTTGTTGATGGATAGCTAGGGCGGCTCCAATTCTTCGCTATAATGAATAAGTCAGCTTTCAACACAGGGTTGCAAATATCTCTATGATAGGTGGGCAGTTCTTTGGGAGTGTGCTTGGGAATGAAAGAGCCAGGTCATACAGCCTGTCTATTATATACTGTTTTGAGGAATCTCCAAACTGACCTCCACAATGGCTGTATTAATTCTCACTCCACTGGCAGTAAACACGAGCTCCTTTCTCTCTACGCACTCCCGGACATTTGTGGTCAGAGTGTGCCGCGCAGGAGCTCTGCTTGTGCCGAAGGGATGGACATTCTCAAAGTACTTCTCATCTGAGTTTCCCTGGTGGCTAGGGATTTCTCAGACGTTTACAGTAACATTTGTGTTCCATTTTCATGGAAGCCACCTCTTCAGGTCATTTGCCCAGGTGTTGATTGACAGTCTTCCCACTTCCTTGCCCATGTGTTGATTGACAGCCTTCGCACTTCCTTGGTCTGTAATGCCTGCAGTTCTGTGTGAATTCTTGTCTCAAGTGCGCGTGGCAGGGATTCTCTCCAGCTCAGTGGGCCGCCTGCGTGTTCCTTCGCTGTAGAGAAATGTTCGGTTCTCATGAAATCCCATCAGTTGATACTTGGGGCATTTACTTGGGTGATGATCGATGTGGGAGGAGCCAGCTCACTGTAGGCGGTGCCACTCTGGGCAGGTGGCCCTGGGTTGTATAAGAAAGCAACAAGCCAGAGAAAACAAGCCAGTAAGTGGCATTCCTCGGTGGCCGCTGCCTCAGCTCCTGCCTGAGTTCTGGCCTTGGCTTCCTGACAGGATGGACAGTAAGCTATGAGGAAAGTTAACCCTTCCCTCTCCATATTTCATTGCTCTGTCTTACCATAGCATCAGAAGCTCAACACCTCGGAGGTCTCCCTCTTCTAGAAGAAGATGTTAGAGTTCAAAGAGCGTAAGAATCTGAATCTGATCTAAAACTTCCTGTTGAAGTCTTTTGGTGCCCTGTGAGAAAAACATCACATCCACTGGCTTAAAATTCTGAGCAAGTAATGAACGCAGGCTATCACTGCTCCCTTCACATATTTGAAAAGTTCAGGCAAGTCCTTCTCCCCAAGGCATCGCAGTTCACGTGGTGAACGAATCCCCACAGCCTGCAATTTTCCAGTTACCTTCCCGTCAACTTACTCCTTATACAAAAATATCATGCCCCACAAGACTGCTGGTCTTTCGGTTGTGCGTCATTAACAAGAAAAATTGGCCATATTTTAAGAACTCCCTTCTGATATTGACAGACCTGCTGTCTTGGCTTCAACATCTAATTTCCTCGTTATAAACATCTCTTGACTTCCCTTTCTCTTTTAAACTTCCCCTTTTTTAGTCTTGGAATAGCACGCTACCAATGCTGATGGAATGACGCCAGGTACAGTTATGTCATTGCTTCCAATGACAGTCCTAAGAAGGCTAAGAACAAAACAGATATCTGGCTGAACAAGGTGGTCCTGTGACCTTTGTTAGGGACCAGGCAAGAGAGTGACTCTCTGTTCCATCTGTTTGCCTAAGGAATTCGTCATCTTATTTTTTGAGTCAGGGTCTCTTACTAAACTAGGAACTCATTTGCTAAGACTAACTGGCAAGCGAGTCTCAGAAACTCCTCATTTCTGGGCTCCTTGCCCTGAAGTCCAAGTGCCGCGGTGCACACCTCTCTGTGTGAGTGTGAGCAGAGTGTTTGAATCCAGATCCTCCTGTCTAGGCAGCAAGCAATGCAGCACCTGAGCTGTCTGCCCACCCCCAGATAATTATTTTTACATTCATGTAGTGTGTGTGTGTGAGAGAGAGAGAGAGAG
>NW_022196897.1:158342689-158358755 GCF_008632895.1 Mastomys coucha | reverse complement strand
GGGAGAGAGAGAGAGGGAGGGGGGGGAGAGGGAACATATATCATGGCATACACATGGTTACAGGGCAGCTTACAAAAGTCAGTTTTTACCTTTCTCCGTGAGGGACCCTCAGGAACTGAACTCAGGTTGTCAGTCTTGGCAGCAAGCTCCTTTACCGGAGCCATCTCACTGGCCCCAAGGACTTCTTTTATGTGAATTACAATATAACTTGCTTTCTTACTGAGCTGTTTGGATTTTAAAAGCCCCAGATGGAGACAAGAGCAAAAATTGAGCGAGCAAACAAAGAATCCCTTTTGGTTTTGAACAGTCCACTGCCTGGGTTTCTTTTACCAAAAGATAGGAAGAAGATGCTTGTGTTTAACTTCAGGAGGTAAGGGGGTACAGGCAGACTTGCAGACCACAGGCACATACACAGACTCCAGCTGGACACACAAAGGCCTGCACAGTCCTGTTGGCAAAAACAAGAGGCAAAGTGAGGTGAGGGTCGACGCCTCTGACCTCAAAAGATGAAGGCCTGCACCCGAAGCCTGGACCTGGACCTGTTATGGTCCTTTGTCCCCTACATTCATGTTGTCTTGTGAATGCTTTGCACAACCCCAAATTGCCTGGAGAATTAACCTCCTCTTCTTCACGTGGTGGATGGCATGACCTCTCTCCCTGAAGAGGTCCAAGTCTGAATCCTTGTGATCTGTGAGCTCATGGCCATCTATGCTCTTAGATGGTGCCATGGGGCTAGGGTCTTGAGATGAGAAGGCTGCCCTTGGGTGTCCCGGGGGCCTGCGATCATTTCAAGAATTCTTCAGAGGTGGAGACAGAAGAATGGAAGCCATAGAAAGGCCAGCAGAAGATAGCAGGGGTTTCTCCTCTCTCTCTCTCTCTCTCTCTCTCTCTCTCTCTCTCTCTCTCTCTCTCTCTCTCTTTCTCTCTCTAGATTAGCTTTCACTGCATATCAAGTTCCATGGTCTAGACCTTGCTATGGAGATCAGGCTGATCTCAAACTTCAAACTCACGGAGGTCTATTTGCCTCTTTCTGCCTGCTGGATCAAAGGCATGCATTACTTACACCCTGCTGTCCAGAGGAGGAAGTGGCCTGGATCCTGCAGGGGGCGGGGCAGCACAATCCTACTGGCCCATTTCAGACTAGATCATCTGTTCTCAATCTGTGACTCTCAGAAAGGTCACCTATCAGACATTTACAATTCATAACAGTAGCAAACTCACACTTACCAAGTAGCAATGAAATCATTTTATGGTTGGGGTTGGCCGCACATGAGGAACTGTATTAAAAGGTTGCAGTGTTGGGAAGGTTGGCAACCACTGGAGTAGATGTTCATTTTCCAGAGGTGGATGTAGGGGCTGCTTGGCAAACAATGTGAGTGCTCCAGGGCTGCAAGGCTGTACTGTGTGTCGTCTCAGTTCCCTAGGGTTGTAACCCAGGGCAATGAGTCTCTCCCAGCCGCGCCTTCTGTGGTCAGTGGGCCATTTATCCTTCACCATATTTGGTCTTTCTCTAGGTGGATGACGCCTGTAAAACTTGTCTTTTACAATATGTAGATGGGAATCATATCATGCATGCTACTTAACTTGTTTTTTTCCCCCTTAACAACATCTCGGAGCTATTTCCACACGAGTGCCTGTAGGGTCATCGTATTCTCTTTAAATCTTATTATGTAGAACGGAGATTCTATAATGCATTTTACCATTTCTCTGTAAATGGACTTTTCGATTGTTTCTAGCTTTTTTTTCTCTTCTTCTATTATAGACAACACAAAATTGAAAAATGACTCTTTAGGTGTCTGAGTGTACCTCTGGGCTACCTTTTAAGACCGTCTCTGTGTAGTGGGCTTTGTTGTTGGCTCCTCTGCCCACACTGACTTGTTTGCCATGGCGTGGCTCCACTTCCTTGTGCTGCCCGCACTGGCTTGTTGGCTCCTCTGCCCGCACTGGCTTGTTCGCCTGGCATGGCTCCGCTTCCTTGTGCTGCCCGCACTGGCTTGTTGGCTCCTCTGCTCGCACTGGCTTGTTGGCTCCTCTGCCTGCCTGGCGTGGCTCCGCTTCCTTGCGCTGCCCGCACTGGCTTGTTGGCTCCTCTGCCCGCACTGGCTTGTTCGCCTGGCGTGGCTCTGCTTCCTTGCGCTGTTTTTGTTAATTGTGCATGGGTTTAGCTGAGAGTCTTTCCACCGTCTTGGAGTGAAGCCATCGTCTCTTTACAATGACTTGTTTTTATTCATCTATTTTCTTCTCTACTTCTCATTATTCACATTTCCCCTTAAAATACTTAAATAAGTTCTTTTGAGAATTTTTTTACAGCGCATTTTGATCACGCTCATCTACATCCCCCAACTCCTTCTAGACGCTCTTTCCTTTCTCTACCCACCCAACTTTATATTCTATCTTTTAACTTTTTTTTTTAAAACTTTTTTTTTCTTTTTTTTTTTTTTTGAGACAGGGTTTCTCTGTATAGCCCTGGCTGTCCTGGAACTCACTCTGTAGACCAGGCTGGCCTCAAACTCAGAGATCCGCCTGCCTCTGCCTCCCAAGTGCTGGGATTAAAGGCATGCGCCACCACCGCCCGGCTATATTCTATCTTTTAAAGATCCATCAAATTCAAGTTGTGCTGGCCAGTTACTTCTGAATGTATGGTTCCCCTCTGTGGCTCACTTGCTAGGGCCTACCCACCCAGAGCCCAGAGAAAACTGACTCTCCTACCCCTAGTAGGTAACAAAGCCAGTGACTTCTAAGGGCTAGGGGCAGGACTTCCTGCCTACCTCCCCTCTCCATGCTGGGCTTTAGTCTGGCTTGAGCTTGCCCACGTTCTGTGCATGTGAGTTCATACGTGCAGCTGCCCTGCTGTGTCTGAAAGCTTCCTGTGGTTTTCCAGCATCTCCACATCTTGCATTCTCCTCCCCCCCCCCTTTTCTGTGATGATCCCTGAGTCTCAGAGAGCTCACAGTAGTTATGCTACACTCTGAGCTGAACATTCGTCAGTCCTCCGTTGTCTGTACCTTAACCCACTGTGGGTCTCTGTGTTAATCACCTTCTACTGCAAATAGAAGCATCTCTGATGACGGTTGTAAGATACATTGATCTATGGATAGAATGATAAGTAATTGGGAATTTGGCTTAATAGTATGTCCATTTAGCAGAATAATAATAGTAGATTCTACCTTAGGACCTATGGTTTCTCTAGCCACACATTCTTAGCCTTATGCTGATGCCGGGAATGGGTTTCATCTCATGGAGAAAGGCTTAAAAGAAAAGTAGCTGGGTATGTCATGAGGTTTGTGCCACTATTGTACGAATGGGCATGTCCCGCTAGGCTAATCATAGTTACAGCCAGGGTTCCTAGCTGGGTGAGACTGATGGCAGCCAGGGTTCCTAGCTAGGTGAGACTGGTGGCTTCTTTCCTCCTTCGGTGGTGTGTCTTCCAGCACCATGGAAGCTAAACTGTAGAGATCAAGCTTCCAGGTCAGTACTGGATTTATTTCTCCACATTTTAAGACTCTGTGTGGTGTCTTAAGCAATAAGGTCTTACCACCAAGTTGTGGAAGATAACCAAGATCATTGACAATAGCTAGTGATGCTTGAGGGTCAGTGGGGTCTCAGTAACCAACAATGCCAAGAGAAGTCACTCTATCTATCTATCTATCTATCTATCTATCTATCTATCTATCTACCTACCTACCTACCTACCTACCTACCTACCTACCTATCTATCTATCTATCTATCTATCTATCTATCTATCTATCTATCTATCTACCTATCTGAGCTTTATACCATTGTATACTCTTGGCTGTCCTGGAACTCACTCTGTAGAGATCTGCTTGACACTGCCTCCTAAATTCTGGGATTAAAGTTTTGCACTACCACTGCCTGGTGTTCATATAACCTGAAAAAAATGTCTTTATTGTTTATCATTCCCTACACTCCCTCTCCTACCCTGTCCTCTAATACCCTGCTTCCGTTTAACCCTCCCTGTTCCATTTTTCCCTTTAGCCCTTTGTACAAGTCCATTCTATTTCCTCTTCCTTCTATGCCCCTCCCCTCCAGCCTCTTAATAATCCTGACCTTTATGAGCATTCCAGAGGCAGGCATATATATGAATAGTCAAAACTAGCATGCATACATGAAAGAAAATATTAGTGCAATATTTGTCTCTCTGGGTCTGCAGTACTTCACACAGAGTACTTGTGTCCAGCTTCATCTATTTATCAGCAAATTCCTGATCTCATTTTTCTTAATAATCCCCCTGGGAGGGGGCATTCCCTTTATGGTGACCTGATGATGTGCCCAAGCTTATGAAAGCCTTGTGCAGGCAGCCACAGATAAGGTGAATTATTCTTGAGGATAGCAGCCAAGTCGTGTCTGGAAGATATCTTTTTGCAACACACCTCTCCATTCTCTAGCTAGTTGGTTCCATCTTCAACAGCATCTTAGCTACCTTGGGTGTGGCTCTTAGCAGTTTTACAGGCTTTGGACTTCTCAGTCTTAGAAGATCTGAAAACACTTCCTGCCAACTTTTGATTTGAACCCACCAGCTCCATTTCTTTCCAGAAATAGAAATGTACTTTTACTGTTCATTTTGCTTTTTGTGGTGAATAGAGAGGAGCCACTGGCCTATTATGACCTGCTGCAGCCTACACAGAAGTGAACATTTCCTCTGACTCAGTAGTTTTCCAGCATAAATAACGAAATGGTTGGGTACTTAAACAATAGCATTTGTTGGCAAATTATTTCCTCCATAGGGAGAAACTTTCTGAGTCTTCCAGTGGGGTTCTACTGGTCCTGGGGAGCATGGAACGGTAAAAGGCTTTCTTTTAGTGAAAACACAGTGTCTCTGAGGGCTGGAGAAATGGCTCCACTGCACAATGAAAACACAGTGTCTCTGAGGGCTGGAGAAATGGCTCGCTCCACAGCACAGTGAAAACACAGCATCTCTGAGGGCTGGAGAAATGGCTCGCCCCACAGCACAGTGAAAACACAGTGTCTCTGAGGGCTGGAGAAATGGCCCCACAGCACAGAGTTCCTGCTGCCTCTGCCGAGGACTCTTAGTGTGTCGATCTTAAATCCAGAGTTTAGTCTGTTGGGGGGTTCTTTCTATGCATTTTGAATTTAACTTGCTTGTATTTGGTATGGGTTCTTTATGGCTATATGAATAAGAGACAATGGATCATGTTTTTGATTTTTATAATTGAGTCTTGGTTGAGTTTTTGGACTAGGGCACTGCCGGGCTTGTAGGGTAAATATTCCCTCTGTTCCTGCTTCCTTCAGTAAATTGTAGACATTTGATTTAATTTTTCCTCATGGATTAGATAAAACTCATTAGTGAAATCATTCTGGGCTGGGTGTGTTTTAGAAGTTTATTAACTTGTGCACCAACTCATCATTACAGGCCTGTTTTCAACTGGTCTATTATTACCTTTTGTAAGTCTTAGAATGTTTTATATTCCGAGGGATTGATCCATTCTTATCCAGGTTGTGAAGTGCGTTGGCAATCCATAGCAGGAAATCATATTTTTATTATATCTAATTTGAGGTTAATATTTAACTGTATTTTCTGGATTCACCTATTGTCAAATTTTTCTGCATGGTCTCTCTCTCATTACAGGTAAATCAATTTACAAATTTTGTTTTATTTCTTTGTTTAACCTGGCATGATGAAAAAATAGAAAGACTTTCTTTTTAAATAAACTTCTGAGACAATAGTGGAGTACAGAGAAACTTCTCTTCACTTAGAATACTTTTTGGAAGCAAAGGCCATCAAAAATAAACCTTGTTAGTGACCTTATTGTCTTACAAGCTGTAAGTCTGTCTTAGATCAGCTCTTGTTCCCAAGCATTAGAAAACCAAAGGGCAGTGTAAACAACCCTAAGGCAAAACCAGAGCCTTTATGCTCGGCTCTGTTCAGCTTTTGATTTGACACCTCTGTGGCCACATGGTGAACTCTGTCTCCATCTTTCCAGTAAACCTGAAGCTTTCAGCTCAGCATAAAGTAATAATGAAGTTACCCGTGCATCAGGAAGTAATCGTCCAGGGAGAACTGGCTGGGTAGTATGTAACGGAAAGGACTTTCCCCCAGTCGGAGTCATTTCTGTTTCTATGTACCCACTCCCAATTACGGATCTATGGAATGCGATTTAAGATACACAAGAAGCTCATTCATACCACCAACAAGGACCAACAGGGCTGGGTGAAGAGAATCTACTAGTCATGTGGCAAGGACTTGTGTTTTGTCTCATCCTATGGAGACAGGTTGAGACGGGCTGTGTGCTGTGCTCAGTTCATAAACTGTGAAAATGCAGGTTGAATGGTTTGAGCTGTCTATACCTCACTACAGGCCACTGAGTAGGATGAGCATCAGTGTTTGTAACTGTGGTACACTGTGAAGATGGCAATGACATTCTCCCCACTGCCCACAGCTCCTATCCAAGACTTTGCAACTTCTCTTGCAGTGAAGAAAAAGTCTCTTCTCCCATTGTGACCCAAGGCTCACTGCATCAGTTACCTTGGCTGATCTAACACAGTAGGTGCCATTATATACCTCTTCCGGCTCTACTTTGAAAGGCATTTATTGTTTCCACCTCAATTTCTCAGGCCCCTGACTCTTCTGGGATATCAAGTTGAGGCTAGCCCACTAGCCTCATGTATATTTGGAATGTAGTCATCCCACTTGAGGCCAGCCTAAGGCATAGATGAAAGATCCTAGCCAGGGAGTACGATGCACGTAACCTTCAAGTCATCTCAGAAGTGTGACTAAGTATGGCACTGACTGATTGACTGTCTGTTTGATGCATAAAATGTAAGTGATTGTATTTGAAGAGTTGGGGTGGCTTGTTACACAGCAAAGACTAGCTAGTACAGTAAATGTCTTAAGATAGTGTTACTAGTTTAAAGCAAATTATGATGAAGTGAGTTGAAGCAGATTATCTTCATGAGAAGATAACTTTACAAGCCATCACCTCTACTCCTCTGCTGACCATACTTCTGACTTGGCTTTGTTGAAACCACTGATGAATATTGAGTTATATGGTCTTTAAAAATTAAAATCAATAGCAGGAAAAGGCTCTACAGAAGCCAGGATGAGAGGTCTGCATGCTGGTATAGTATGACTCAGCGGCCATCTGACACTGGGTCAGCAACGGAAGATGCAGAGATCTTGGTGAGTTGTAGTAGGAAAAAAAGGCAGAGGCCATGCTGGAGTGAGCCACAATGCATGCAGCAAGTATCCACTATGTGTAACTCTTCACCAGATAGTCCCCTAACCCTGATAAACATGGAGACTTTCACCACGAATACCAAGTATTCATAGGATCAGAGACACCATTATGAAACACTGCCTTCTGACATGATATGGCCATGGTCCCCTTGAACACTGCACACGATCACCTACATGACACCTGCATAAAATGGGGCTCATTAATAGTCTGCTAAGTTGATAAGAGAGATTCAAGGCTCCTCCCATTCCCGAGGCATATAAGCAGATAACTTGTTGGGAGAGAGACATTTTCTCAGGAGCACAGCTAGTCATGCTCTTGCATGTAGCTCCTTTCTCACACGCCTATAAGTAACCTCAAACTCTTTGCCTCGCAAAGCTAGACGTGAGCAGAGTCCTTTCTTCCGTGCCCTATTTGGGGCCGAAGTGATGCTTCTTCATCTCCTCAGGGAAATTTCACACAACTCCCCAAAACTATGAGAAACCTGTGAGTCACAGGGGCAATGTGCTGAAAGGCATATATCATTTCTGTTTGTATGGAAACAGATCTGCCCTAAGGGTGGAATATGAATGCATGGGTTGTAAAACTCGGCTCAGAGGTGGCTAGGAGCCTGGAAGGATAGAAGGAGGTACAGATAAAGAACTTGCTGTGCAATCATGAAGACTCGAGTTTGGATACTCAGCACTTAAATAAAAAGCCAGGCATGGAGGATGCATATGTAAGCCCAGACCTGATGGTGGTCATGAAGACAGGTGGATCTCTGAAATTTCAGTATCTAGCTATCCTTGTCAGTTGGTGAGCTCTGGATTCAGTGGAGAGCAATTGAGGGAGATACTTAGTGTTGACCTCTGGTCCCCACACTTATGCACACATGTACACATGCGCATACACACATGCACACACATGCATAACACGCACACATGCATACTACACACATAATACAATGAGCACACACACATGCATACTATGTATACACACAAACATGCATACTACACACACATGCATGCTACATACACAAGCATATGTACTAAACACATGCATACTACACATAATCACATATATACACACTCATGCACGCACATGCTACACATAAGATAAAGCTTGAGTATGAACAGTCTTCCTGTAGTTCCTGCACTGCCAAGCACTGATGTGGGCAGTGGACATTTGCACTGTAATCATTTATTAAACATCTGTCTCAGACAAAGAGGAGGGATGGGTCTGGGTGTGGGAAACAGGGAGGAAGATGAGTCTGTAAACCTGAAGGTGAGGATTTCTCTAAACACAGACCTTTCATCATAAATGATTAACCTCAGACTGAATGTGAGACTCTTGCCAGTTTGCAGTGGTTCGAAACCATGAGGTCTCTATGTAAACGTCTACCCGTCCACTTTTTACACGCTTCCCTCAACAGCTTGGCCAAGTGCAACGTTCTGCACTCTTCACGCAGTTCACTTTGCTCAGATGGAAGACTACGCTGCTGAGAAAGTCCTAGAAGTTATTACCTAAAGTAATAAGGTGTAAAAGATAATTATGAATTGATGCTAAATCTCTCTGATCCTTATTTTATTAGTTGCTCCATTGCATAAATCGGAGGCAGAGTGATTACGGGAAGCACCTCTTGTATTTTTGAGCCTCAGCCTTTACCTTCGAGTGTGGAAATCTTTTCAGTCCTGCAAAACCTTCCGTGGTCATCTTGATGAACAATTTCCCTCAAGTACAGGTTGTCTCAGTTCTGCGTGTCTTAACGAGGTGGCAGAACGCGGCACTGACAACGTTCTGGAGCACTTTGGATCTTATGACCACAGATTGCTGCCATTTTCTGACATGATTTGGGAAAAGCCATCATGGGGACAAAATAGCCCCAGGTAATACCTAGACCTTGCCACCTAGCTCTACCATCTGGAAACTTGTTTGCAGAAGAATCCTACAAAATGTCCAAACTCGGAGGAACCCATGTGCATTACTGACAGGGAAAAAGAGACTCAGAGACGTTTAGGGGTCCAGCCATTCATCCATTCACAGATATTACTGTTCACCACACAGCAGGCACTTGGACTATGTCTTACGGATTGAGAGCAAACAAAAAAGTCTGGACGCCAGATTTCACAATAGTTGCTGACTAGTGGGCAAAACTGAAGGAAAACAAGTCATGACAGTTTTGGCATATAGATGATATGTGCTAAGCCCTGTAGTTTAAACATATTGGTTTTTATAAGACTGGAGAGAGGATGGAGCAAGGCGTCTGAACCGAATCCTACAGCTGTGTCATCTAACGTGGTGGCCACGAGTCCCGTGACATCACCAAAGGGAAACGAAGCTAAAACGCAGACCCTCTGCGGCACAAGCAATGTTTCTATTTTAAAGTTTGAATTTTATTCTTTAAAATAATGTCGTTTTATTCTTTGAAGTGTCTATATACTAATAAAATTTATATTAAATCACCACTACTTCTGTCCAACACCACCTTGTGTCCCTCCCAACTTCTTTATTGTTATAAATAATTCACTAAGTACAATTAGCGCTGCCCATATGGGGCATGAGCAACCTGCCATTGGTCACACTTTCAAAGGTAAGTGAGCCACCACTCTTAGCTCTTCCAATAGGAGTGGAGCCTGGGAACCCTCCTCTATCCATGTTGCCACTTTCACTCCTCCTATCCACATTTCAAGGGCTCATGGATTTCAGCTGCACCATTAGATAAGGCTGGCCCAGAACATTCCTGCCTTCATAGGAACTTCAGTAAAGCAGTGATGTTCTGAGGAGTGATGTCGATGTAACCACATGAGGCAGGGGTTGGGATCCCAGGATGGGAATGCTTCCCATGTGAAGTTCCTGCTGTGACAAGAAGACTCCCTTGGGGACCTTGGGGAAGGTTATGATATGATAGCAGGGCCATGCGGTTCAGCACAGGGATGGAGGGACAGGAGCAGGACCTGGGAATCCTTGTAGAGAAGGGCCATGCCTTCCTTCTAAGAGCAACAGGAATTGGTCCTCGGCTCTACGC
This sequence comes from Mastomys coucha, assembly GCF_008632895.1. Lineage (NCBI taxonomy): Eukaryota > Metazoa > Chordata > Mammalia > Rodentia > Muridae > Mastomys > Mastomys coucha. The sequence continues at coordinate 158,348,536 of NW_022196897.1, read as the reverse complement.
AGTGGGGAGGCATGTCAGTGCATGGACTATCTTACTTTCCAATGAGAAGAACATGTCATAGGAAGCAGGATATATTATGGCTTCCACAGCTGCTAAATAAATATGGTGCAAATGGCGGCTGAATGGCTTGAATGCATGGACAACCTAAGAAGTATAGGAACCACAGGCCAGTAGTTTTAGCTAACTTCATTATTTCATTATTAATCATTCAGTATTTCTTATGAGCACACCATAGTTCACAAAAATGTGATATATAACAAAATGCCTGGTAAATGAGAGGGCTTGACTTTTTCATGAAGTCGAAGAACCTACAGTTAAAAGGCGAGGGATGCTTAGTATCTGATAGAGAACGCGTTGGCTCTGACATGGGCACGCCTTGTTTATAACCTGAGAACAAGGGTAGGCTGAGTGCGTTCATTACACAACGGGAAGCAAGACTGAACCCCTGTTCTACTGTATCAGCATGAAGGTCTGTGAGGGTGTTTGAGCACAGGGGCACCCTGAGAGAATATAGACAAACAGGTTTCTCATTCAATCCTTTTCCATGTGGTTGGATCATTTCTGGTAACTGTGTGACTTTGACCAAAGCTGAATGTCAGGTTAGAGCAAATGTTCTCTTAAATTAAGTTCACAGTACAGAGCTTATTTCTAATTTTTGTCCTTGCTCTGATCAAATATCTGACCAAAGGAACAAAGGGCAGAAGGAGTTATTTCCCTTTGGGGCCTGAGGGCATGCAGTCCATCATGGAGGGGAAGAGTTGGTGTCATGGTGTGGAAACCACTGGTCACAGGAAGCAGAATGCTGAATGGTTTGTCCACTGAGCTTATCCAAGCCAGCCCAGGACCCTAGCCCATGGAGTGGTGCCAACTAAAGTTACAGTGGGACTTTCCACCTCAACCAGAGGTTTGTCTTGTACGTGATTCTGGTTAGCTCAGCAATCGGTATTACCCATCATGGGGAGGAGGGAATTTGAACTGGCAACCTTGATTCAACTCAAGCCTATGCCCCGCTAGCCAGAGATCATTTTGGAGAAAGTGTGTAGATCATTTTGAAAATCTTTCCACCCCATGTGAAGGCCTTGTACCTGTGTGCAACCAGAACAGATGGTAATGTTAGGCTAGAGACTAAGGCCACATTTGGCAGGGTTATTTGCAGCTGTACACACATATATACCAGAAAGGAGTCCCTTCCTTCACACGGTGACCAGCCATGATGTGATCAGTCAAGTGCAGTGACAGATGTAGGGAGGGCCTTGAGCAATGTCCCACCAGCACCAGTGGTCCCAGGGCGGCCGTTGACACAGGTCTGAGCTTTTGATGGTTTAGACTACACAACTGTGAATGTTTGTTGCTCAGCAAGCCTGCAGGCAGAGTGGACACTGGGGTTGGGTACAACCTCCTAGGAATCCGACGGTTCCCCAAAGGAACCTCCGAGAGAGTGAGAAAGGTCAGATTTCCTCTCCAGGAGGCACCGGTGTTTAATATTCAATCATGTGCAGCCATTGGGGTGTGTACACAGGAAATGTAGACATCTGAAGAGCTGAGGGCACTGACGGGCCTGCTTGTCTGTTATTTATCTTAGGTAACCTTCACAAGAACTCCACAAAGAAACTGGGGAGTTAGAATCCCACTCTCTACATGCCACACACTGACACACGGGGCTTGTCCTTGTGGGGCTGAGGAACTCGGGGGTAAGAGAGATGGATGAAGGGCACTCCTGGGACAGGGAGGATACACTTAAAAGACGACATGGACCTGAATCAGAATGCACACAGGACAGTGGACGAGCGGTCCCCATGTTGTCTCAGGCTTTTGGAGAAAGAGATTTGATTCCAGCTAAAGGAGTCAAGGAGTCAATGAGTGACACCCATGTGGTCACCTGATGTGGTTCACCTCTGCCAGTGCTCACATCTGGAAGCACACCAGGAGAGGAAGTGCACAGAGCTCTGATTGCAGTGCCTTGCTTGCTGAATTCAGCTTTACCTCCTGCTCAGAAGGGACTTGGTGGTTCCCCATTGTGTCACATGACCCTTGATGGTATATTAGCATTGTGGCTATGTTTCTTCTATTATGGCTACGACGTCTCTTGTGAAGGTCAGGTTTGTCTTCGAACCTGGAAGGATTCTTGACTAGATTTTCTTTGAAAAAAAAAATGATTTATGGCTCAGTGGTTAAGAGCACTGACTGCTCTTCCAGAAGTCCTGAGTTCAAATCCCAGCAACAACATGGTGGCTCACAACCACCTTTAATGGGACCTTGGTGCCCTCTTCTGGAGTACAAGCATATACACAGGCAGAACACTGTACATAATAAATAAATAAATAAATCTTTTAAAAACAAGATTTAGTTTTCTCTCTATATGTATCTATCTGCATTATAGTGTGATTGTGTATGTGTGCTTTGCAGGAAATATTAAAAAGAACAGCAAGGTCCCACACTACTGCCAGCCCCTCTCTGCACTGGTGGGCAATGGCCGACCTGTTCTTATCTCATGGAGACTCTCTGACTCAGAGCTCCAAAATCTCTCCACCTAGCTTGCTAAGTTTCCACTTGTGGGTCACTACCACACCTGCCCCACGCTTCAAAACTCCTACAGCCTTTTGTGGTGCACATCAGGCAAACTCATGCTTTGTCGCAGTGCCTTTCTCTCTGGAACCCAGTCCAGCCACAGTGTGAAGGAAAACACCACAGAAACTTAGTTCAGAAACAATGCTAACTCAATCGCTGGGCACAACAACTAGAATCCTAATCTTGTAAGCTATTTTAAATCTACATCCTCCAGTGGCGAATCCTAGTGGGTCTGCCATTGAAACCGGAAGACACTAGTAGCCACATCTTGTCCTCTGGCTATCCCGGTCCAAAAGTCCACCTCCTACCCGCCCCCTACTCTCTTCCTCTGTCCAACCCGGAAGTCCCACCTACTTGACCAGTGATTGATTCCTTTATTCATTAGGGGATGGTTCATAAGAAGTCACCTGAGTACGTGACTCATTCCTTACAACCCCTCCTGAGAAAGCAGAATTAACATCAAAATACAACAGCACCAGGGTCATCAACAATGTGTGTGTGTGTGTGTGTGTGTGTGTGTGTGTGTGTGTACATATGGGGGTCAGAAGAGAGCACTAGACAACCTGAAGCTGAAGTTGCAGGTAGTTACAAGTGGTCTAAATTTGGTGTTAAGAATGAAACTCCTTTGGAAGAGCAATAAGTTTTCTTAGCCACTGAACCATCTCTCTAGCCCCCTCCGGCAGGATTCTGAGGGCTGCCTTGCATAGCATCACTTCCTGATGAGGTCCTGGGATATTTCATTCTCAGTTCTAAAGTCATTCCCCCAAGATAACTTCACAACCTAACCAGGGATTTTGGAGGAGAGTTTGAACAACATTTAAGCTAAGCCTTTGACATTTGCATCCTGAATAAGGAGCGGTCTAGGCAGGGCATTTATTGTCATGCAGATTTACACGTGTGCACCGTATTATACAAAACAGACAGCTGAATAGCCCAGGAATTCCCCTCCAAAGAACCTGGGTGCTAGTTTCCAAAATCTATTAGTTAATTCATCCATCCATTCAGTGAAAAATAATTGAATTTTCACTATGTATGAAGAACTGTGGCAAACAGGGGAATCACAGTTCTGAAGAGGATAGATGGGATTTTCAGTCTCAATGATCAAGAAAGACAATATCCTGTGTAATGATAATTGTGTCAGTTGACAGGAAGAATCCACCTGGATGATCTGGGGTGAGGGCGTTCCAGGGCAGGAAGGAACAATGTTTAAGAAATCCCAATGAAGTGAAGAAGTGCCGAAGGGAAGGATGGAGGAGAGGAAGCAAGGAATCATTTCAGGAGTGAGAGCACAGGCTTTGAGGTCAGAATAGTGCAGACAGAATGCAAAGAACCAGTGTTTGTGGGCGCACTAGGAAGAGCTAGAAAGCAGAGGGGAGTGAGGAATGAGGAGTGAGTGGAGGCTGGGGAGGAGGGAGGCGTCGAGACCACATTTTACAGGTAATTGGTGTCTAATATGACGTTTCATCAGAGAAATGATATGTTAGCTTAGCTTTGAGTTTTAAAAGATAGCCAGCATCGGCAAGAACAACTGTGGAGAGAAAAGTAACAGGACTTTTTCAGAGAATATGGAAAAGGTTTCAGCTTTCCTGGAGGCCGTGGTGTGGTTAGACCATGGATGTGGCGGTGAAAGACAGCGGAGGCAGAAGCCGCGTTTCTAGAGAAGTCCTTGAGCTGTGGTTCTCAACCTGTGGGTTGTGATCCCTCGCAGGGGTGGGAGCAGGGGGCAATCGATCCTTTCACAGGGGTCACCCAAGACCATCAGAAAGCTTACATGTTTGTATTATGATTCACAACAGTAGCAAACTTACAGTTACATAGTAGCAATGAAAATAATTTTATGGCTGGGCTCACCATGACAGGAGGAACTGTATTAAAGGGCCACATGCCACATTAGGAAGGTTGAGAACCACTGTCTTTGAAGGTCATTAGAAAACTGTCCTTTTCACTTCTAGCTGAGGCAAGCATGGTGTGGCTACTCTGACCATAGCATTCGGTGCTGTGCTATGGTTGGTTTGTACAGATGCTTTATTTACTCCCAGGACGCTTGAAATGTCACAAATTTCCCAGCAGAGCAAAGCAATTGGGACATCGAGTGCTCGAAGGAAAGGCATAAGACAGAGGAATGCTGGAAACCCAGGAAAAGGACCGGGTGGGGTGTTTCTAAAAGAGCAACAGAGCTACAGGATATTTCTTCTGCATTTCATCCATCGAACAGGAGCCTGGAACCTCAGCACCAAAGAGAAACTGATCTCTATAGATCCCCTTTGGGAAGACACTTCTGATGGTTTCTCTTTGGGAAAAGCCACGTTTCTGTAAATCTGAAGCTGAGAGGACCAGCACATGCTGGACTATCCGCGATGTGTGCGCTCACTCACGAGTAGGTGCAGATCAACAGCTTGCACAGAACTTGAAATAATTGCTTATGCCTTTTCCTTCCTGTTTTCCTGTTTGACGTGACAGCGTTTCCATAGCAATGTGAACTTGAGTTTTTTAATCTGGCTACTTTTTGGCACTAGCTTTTGTTGTAAAGAAAAGTCTAGGGAAACCGGATTGGTTGGGCTTTGGAAAGGAGTCAGTAGGTCCCTGTACATCTACGGTTGAAACACATTCTGTACTTGTGGCTTAGTTTCCTCACTGTGCTCGCCAGTCACGTGGCACAGTTGTATGGGTAGAAAGATCTGCTGTGTTTTCTCTTTTTGGCCAACAACTTGGGAAGTGAATGTGTTTTCCAGGGCAATTGTTAGTTATGTTGTGTCATTTACATTGTTTTAGTTTATGGACATTGGTTCCCAGCTCATTTAGTCTATGTCCCTCCTCAATTGCTTAGAAAGGTCCTGTTGAACCTCAACAGTCCATTAATGTCATTACATCAAGTCAGTTGATTTCTGTATTAGTTCTTTCTTGTAAGTTTAATTAAGATATTCTCATAGTTGAAGCCGAGGATATTAAAACGTGCATAGACAAATGTCCTTTTCATACTGATTAACCTTTTACCAAGATAGAAAACCCATTCACCCCTACATTCTCCTCAAAGGAAGAGTAAAACTGCAGAGGATTGTGTTGTAAGGAATGAATGCAGCTTCAACTGCATCACACAGAAGAGGGAAGAGTGTGCTCCATCACAGTCAAGTGTGTGTGATCCTCCATGGCCAAGTGTGTGCACTCCACCATGGCCAAGTGTGTGTGCTCTGCCATGGCCAAGTGTGTGTGCTCCACCATCGCCAAGTGTGTGTGCTCCACCATCGCCAAGTGTGTGTGCTCCACCATGGCCAAGTGTGT
>NW_022196897.1:158341291-158341669 GCF_008632895.1 Mastomys coucha | reverse complement strand
AGTGTGTGTGCTCCACCATGGCCAAGTGTGTGTGCTCCACCATGGCCAAGTGTGTGTGCTCCACCATCACCAAGTGTGTGTGCTCCACCATGGCCAAGTGTGTGTGCTCTACCATCGCCAAGTGTGTGCATTCCACCACCGCCAAGTGTGTGTGCTCCACCATGGCCAAGTGTGTGTGCTCCACCATCGCCAAGTGTGTGTGTGCTCCACCATCGCCAAGTGTGGGTGCTCCACCATGGCCAAGTGTGTGTGTGCTCCACCATCACCAAGTGTGTGTGCTCCACCATGGCCAAGTGTGTGTGCTCCACCATGGCCAAGTGTGTGCTCCACCATCACCAAGTGTGTGCATTCCACCACCGCCAAGTGTGTGTGCTCCAC
>NW_022196897.1:158317796-158340594 GCF_008632895.1 Mastomys coucha | reverse complement strand
CAAGTGTGTGTGCTCCACCACCGCCAAGTGTGTGTGCTCCACCACCGCCAAGTGTGTGTGCTCCACCATGGCCAAGTGTGTGTGCTCTGCCATGGCCAAGTGTGTGTGCTCTGCCATGGCCAAGTGTGTGTGCTCCACCATGGCCAAGTGTGTGTGCTCCACCATCACCAAGTGTGTGCGTCCACCATCACCAAGTGTGTGTGCTCCACCATGGCCAAGTGTGTGCGCTCCACCATGACCAAATGTGAATGCTCCATCATGGCCAGGTCAGATACAAAGGTGGCTTCCTGTGGCATCACTTTCTAACACTCCAGACAAGATAGTTGATCACTAGCCTCAGCTTCTACCCTTCTGGGTGTGTGACTCTAAAGACAAAGGTTGACTGCTCTCGTTGCAGTCTCCAAGCAGAAGACCCTAGTGGAACAAGTCTGATTAGTTTTACTTGAGTTACACATTCCTTTTGGAATCAGCCACCATACTCAAGTAGGTAGAGAATGTGAATGGCTAGATGACATGCCCATTCCTGCAACTAGGAGAACCATATTATGGCAAGGATTATTCTTAATCATGAGATTAGACTGCAGTTAAAGAAGCCTCTGGGGGGTGGAAAGGTACATGCTTATTATCAAACAACCTCAGCTTTACTCCATGGAGCCCTGCGTCATCTCCGGAGTGGAAAGATACCCACATGAGGCTAAACATTAAGTCCTGGAGGAGGTTTTAGAATCAAAGATGTTCAGGAATCTATCTTTACAATATTTTATTGAGTGGATTGGAGTTTATGAAGTGTTTAATACTACCTGGGTGATCCCAATAAGGAGCGTGCTTTGGGAGCAAGGAGTGTGGAAGTCAAGGTGCAGAATCTTGTGAGAATAATAAGGTGAACTAAGTTAGCATACAATACAATATTTAATGGAATTATAATGCTTCAGGAGTTACTATCTATCTTTAGCAAAAGCCATCTGATTGGGCCTGTGTTGATGGAGTGTCAAGAGAGAATGTGGCTTTAAGTAAAGATCAGACCCTTGTTTGAAGGAAGGCATTATACAGATGTACTCTGAGTGCGCGGGAAGTGGGAGGGTATCACCTGGCCTTCAATGTCAAATCCCATCTCTCTGTGTGAACGACATTTCATAAATATTAGTGACAGGACTATCTTCTCAATTTATAAGCTGAAAATGTTAAAACCACCATTTATTTTCTTCCTTTATATGTATGGCTTAGAAACAGGCCCTGAGGGTGAGTCCTACCACCCCACGACTGACCTATGAGGCTGTGGCACTGTCCTATTCAGGGTTACTCTTGCTGTGATGAAACAGTGACCTAAAGCAAGCTGGGAATGACAGGGTTTATTCAGCTTAAGATTCTGCACTGTAGTCCATCATTGAAAGAAATCAGGACAGGAACTCATGCAGGGCAGGAACCCAAAGGCTGCAGCTGCTGCAGAGGCCGTGGAGGGGTGGCTGATTACTGGCTTTCTCATCATGGCTTGCTCAGCCTGCTTTCTTGTAGAACTTCTTATAGATGGGCCAACTCACAATGGGTTGGGCCCTCCTACATCAACCACTAATTAAGAAAATGTGCTCTAGATGGATCTTATGGAGGCATTTTCTCAGTTGAGGTTCCCTTCTCTCTGATGACCCTAGCTTGGGTCAAGTTGACATAAGACCACCTAGCACAGTGACTAAGCAACAAGAGCCAAGAGCAAGACTTTGTGAGTTAGAGTTGTGAAGTCAGGGCTTTCACTAAGTGGGTTTGGCCAGGCAGTGTTTTGCTGTTGGAGAATGTTAACTTTTCATCAAGGCTGTCCAGACTCCATCAATTTTCCTATGAAACTGTGAAGTGAGCGATTCATTGTAAACTATAACACTCAAATGAGATACAGCAAAGTTCCTATCGCAAAGACCCAGAAAGCAAGTCTTTATTATTTTTTAAATCATATGCATATGTGCATGTCTGTGTGGATTTGTCCACATCGAGTTCAGGTGTTTCGGGAGTCAAGAAGTGGGCATTGAGTTCCCTGGAGCTCAGAGTTACCACTGAACTGTGGGTCCTGGGAAGCAAACTCCTCTATAAGAACAATGGCTGCTCTTAAGCACCATTTCTCCAGCCCCCAGATCAAATCCTAAGGCAACCGTACAGTGCAGTCTTGGAGTCCATAGCTGTATCTTGAGTGGCTCACTTGAGCATTCAAATCAGTTGCTAACATCTGTAAGTGGGATTTTTGCCAATAGATTCTGGAATTTATCTTCCTGTTGAGAGCTAATACCTGTTACCATAAGGTTCACCTTGCACAAGATTCAACAGCAGAAGTGTTCAGGAGGCAAGCCCCAGCTGACCCAACCCTTCAGTTATTTTCTCCTGGTGTCACCCTTTAGGATGCTTTCATGATGTCTCTGTCCATTTAGATCTGTATTTGCAAAAAATAAAAGTGGATTCTGACAAAGTTCAGTGAAAAGAGAACTGTATTAAAACATGTTTGTGGCTCGCAAACCATCTCAGTGAGTTGGAGAGTAGAGTTGTAGTCAAGAATGTTGTCTGATCTGAGGCTCTTGAGTAGGGACCACTGAGGCAGAGTGCTTGAGCTCCTGAGCACACATCCTGTGGTCTGAAGCGCCTGCCCTGTCCATTCTGAATATTTGATGCTGGTTATTGCTCCAGATCACTGAGCTTATTGTTGCCTTCTCTATGAGGGGTTCTGGAAAGTTCCTGTCTTCTCTAAGCCTTCTCCTTCCATGTCTGGCATGGACATGCCTGGTTTGCAAAGCTTTGCTCTGGTGCTTGCAGCCTAGCTGCAAGGGAAGCTGGAAAATGAGCATTTGCTCTTTAAGCTTTGGTGGCACAGCTCTGGTTTGCAAAGAGGAAGAGTCCCTAGGGATAGGAAGGAAAAAAATTTTGTCTTTTAAACACATGGGGGAACTGTCACCACAAGTCCTGAAAGCATTTGAGTTTGCTGCCCTGGGTCTGGTCCTCATTCAGTATTGGCTGAGTGATGTCTTGGTCAAAGAGCTTTTGAAAGCAAAAATAACAGAAAGAAGTAGAGGCTTGGAGAAGAAAAGAGGGAACAAGATGAGAGAATGAAATAAAGCCATGGGGGGTCGCCATATAAGACACACGCCTTAATCCTTCTGGTCGGAAGGCAGTTGCCTTCTTCCTTCACTATTCTTACTTCTGGTTGGAAGGCAGTTGCCTTCTTCCTTCACTATTCTTGCTTGCTTTCTTCATGAAGACTCAGAAACCCATGCAAAACTCCAAAGAGTTCTTTTTTTTTTCCAGTCAGGAAATATTGGACCTAGACCAGAAGTGGTTCAGCTCAGTCAATCTCTAAAACAGCAGCTGCCTAAGTGATGAGTTGGTCTATCCAAGATGAGTTATTTAGCCAACAGACAGATGGCCAGGAAAGTCCAGTTTGTTGGCGCAAGTGTTCATCATTTCAGACAGCTCTTGGCCAAATAGCCAGAAGTCAATGGATTCGGAAGCCAGAGCCTGCCATCTTGGATCTGCTTTGGAAATCCTACAGGTACCCAATTAGCAGCAGAGGACAAAGCAGGACAGGCTTTGCTCCACTGAGAATTCAGCCCAGTGAAGGAGTATTCTCAGAGCCCCAGTGGCAGGCTTGATAGAAGCTGAGTTGGTAGCTTGTCTGAAACTTCGACACGCACAGCCCAGTGTGAAGGAGGTAAGGGTGGGGCAGCTGGGAAGCAGGTACCCAGGGAAGGAAAAGGTCGGCTTACGGCAGTTTCTCCAGCAGCACATGAGTTTCCACACAAAGAAGGATGGGTTGTGCCATATTATAAATAATTAGTGAGAATTAGAGAAAACACAAGTTCATTTTGGGGACTATCAAGACTATCTAGTATTATAATTGGAAACACACCCAGAAAATGTAGCCGAGGTTAGATAGTAAGTAGCCCAGGTTAGAATCCATTCCATGACAATTTATTGTTTACTTTAGCCACCATTTAAGGTGACTAGCTCTGTATTAGGGACTCTTCTGGGAAGGGGCTTATGGTAAATGGAGATCAGCTCACCTCTACCCCCATGGAGCTTATGAAGCACTGGAAAAGTGCTGGATGTTTGCAGACAGATCACAAGAAACTATAACATTGTATTGAGGGCAACATGGAGAATCATGCTAAGGTCAGAGGAGTATTTGACCCCCTGCTACTTAATTATGTACTATTTATATTTATGTATTTAACTATATGCATATACATTTACTATATATGTTTATTCCTTACCTTGGTTTAAGACCAATGCTTTTATTTATTTCTTTTAAAATTGTGACTTGGGCCTGATTATCCAAGTCTATAAATCTCAGCTATTTGGAAATCTGAGGCAGGAGGATCATAGGTTCAAAGCCTTCCTGAGCAACTTAATGAAATTGTGTCTCAAAATAAGAAGTAAAAGGAAGGCTGGGGATAAGAGCGTAGCGTGCCTGAGGCCCTGTGTTCAACCCTCAGTACTGGGAACAACACAGAACAAAAACAGCCACATACTACACCAACCCACCAACCAAACACAATCCAAATCCCCCAACCAACCAACCAAACACAATCCAAATCCCCCAACCAACCAACCAAACACAATCCAAATCCACCAACCCACCAACCAAACACAATCCAAATCCCCCAACCAACCAACCAAACACAATCCAAATCCCCCAACAACGACATCCTATGACTGGAAGCTCATCCTCTTCCTCTGTCCCCCAAATTCAATTCTTGTATGTGATGCTGTCACCTGACAAGCACATGTGCTGGGTCCCCACCTCCCAGGCCTCATCTGCTCAGCTGTGATTTGGAGGCACTGAGAGCGACTTCTTACCGTGGTGGCAGCCATTCTGTGGGCTGGTTGCCAGTAACCGCAGCTCTCTGGATAACAGGCACTTGCAAAACTGTGAATTTCAGTCTATCCAGGGTCAGATTCGGAAGTGAGAGTCATGGGGAGAGTCACCTACAGTCCTGCTCATCTTGGACTATCCTTGGGAGGCCGTCTCTGTGGAGGGGTCATACCCAGCACTCAGCCCCAGCCAGCTCTTGTCTCAGAATCTGAAGAAATCCCTGGTTTCCCAGCTCAGTGGCAGGTTGTGTTGATGGCCCGTTTTTTGTGGCCTTGCTGTTGGAGCACACTGCTCCTTAGTAAACACCAGAATGCTACATGCTGGTGCCAGATGCTCTACAGCAGAGGTGGCACCTGCAGACTGTCACTTCCCTTGTTGCTTGTGCTGTAGATCGAGGCTCACTGAGAATAATAGCAAGGGAACCCACATACTGGGTGGACGCTCTTTCTCTTTCCTTCCCCAAATGCGTGCTGTGAAGGCCAGGGTGTTCACAGTTACCTAGGGTCTTCCGGGTGTGGAGAAAACAAGTTGAGTGTTAGTTTCTAAAGTGTCCTCTCTGGCATTTAACCATTGACGTCTTCTCTCTTCTCCCTAGCCTCCCCTCTGGATCCCTCTGCTGACCACTAGCTGCTCATGACTCCCGTGTCATATCCTTTCATGGAGACTCTTTCCACCTCTGTTCAGTGCCTGCGGTGGTTTGAATAAGATTGGCCCCCCTGGGCTTATGTATTTGAATGTTCAGTCATCAGAGAGTGGCACTGCTTGAGAAGGATTAGGAGGTGTGGTCTTGTTGGAGGAAGTGTGTTGCTGGGGGTGCACTTTATTGTTTCAAAAGCCCATGCCAGGTCTGGTGGCTCTCTCTGCTGCTTATAGACCTGGATGTAGAACTCCCAGCTACTTCTTCAGTATCGTGACTACTTGTGTGCCTCTCTGCTGCCCATCATGATGACAATGGACTAAACCTCTGGAACTGTAAGGCAGGCTCAATGAAATGCTTTCTCTTGTAAGAGTTGCCATGGTCATGGCGCCTATCACAGCAAAAGAACACTGACTAATATGGTGCTTTCTGCAGATGAGACCCAGGAAGAGGGAGGAGGGAAGAGGGAGGAAGAGGAGGAAGAATGGAAGAAGAGGAGGGAGGAGGGAAAAGGTCTGGGAGATGGCCCAGCTGGCAGAGGACCTGGTGCACAAGCATACGATTCTGAGTTTGAATCCCCAAAACCTACATAAAAATCCAGGCCTGGGGCCTCCCATCTTTAAGCCTTGTGCTGGGGGTAAAGGGAATGGGGACAGGTAGGTCCCAGGAGTTTTCTGGTTGGCCAGTCTAGCCAGCGGATGAGCTCTGGGTTTGGTAGAATATCGGTCTCAAAAAGGTCAGGTGGAGAGTGATAGGGATAGATACTCAGCATTGCCCTCTGGCTTTGACTTACACGTGTGCACACATGTACACATGCACACTTGCACATGCACACACACATACACACACACACACACACACATTTACACATAACACCTGCATGCCCCATGCACCTAACAAATGTACCACATACAAAATATAAAAAGGATGGAAGAAAGAAATAGAAAATTAGGCTTACTCTCTATTTATTCCGTTTAGAACACTCAAATATCTTCCCAAGAGCTTAGCTTCACTCTGGAACTTTCCATGTTCTGAGTGGACAGGCCCTCATCTACCCAGCTTTGGTTAACGTGTGGTGGCTAAACTTTGATTCTCTCTCCTTCCTGGGCATGGCTCACTCTTCCCTCCTTTAGTATCCAGGAGACTGAGCTGGGACTGCTGCGTGCCAACAGTTAATGGCCTCTGATGTTCGGTACTGGGCGTTGAGGCTCACTATTAGCAGTGAGTAGATTCCATAAATTAATTACAATTATCGCAGCATCTAATTAGCACCTTCTGTGTGCCAGGGACTGTGTTTAGTGCTCCATTACATGTCTCCACTCAATCCTCCTCAAGCCATGCACTGAGTATAATTTTTATGATAGCAATCTTGGCTCAAAGAGGGTTTGTAACTTGCTCCATGGTCATGGTCATAAAGCTAACAGGAGGTAGAGCTGACCCTGAATAGACTTAGAGCTAACAGCCTGACTGCAGATGGACTTCTGCTGGCTGCACCTCTCCATCGACATCTACAAAGGCAGAGCTGTTGATTCCTGTGGGTGCCAGTTCATAAAACAGATCCCCCATTCATGGCCGAAGCCATCAACCCAGCATAGGCTCAGTGAATCTGCCTTGGAAAGAAGCCTCCCAGGTAATTGCACAGGTAGCAGCCATCCATCGGGACCTCACATCCACTTCCTCTCTAATTCTGCACAGCGAAGAAAAGAGCCTGGGCATATATCAGGGTTTCCTGAGCGCTAAACACGTTACATAAAGAACTGAGTTGGATCTGAAATACAACCAGGACTTTGATGTGACTCATAAGCTTTACCATTTCCAATTTTTCCTCAGATGTCTACTGTGAGTCTTTTTATGTCTGAGACTCTTCCAGAATAGAGTGGGTAATCCTGTATTGATGAGTTGGATCAATAACCAAAGAAGGAAAATTGCTGCTTCCCCAAGATTGTGTATGAGACTTTAGGTCTCCTTCTCTCCAGACTTTATGAAGTTTAAATTATGGGTTGAAAATGTTACTGTAACAGGTTGCTATTGGGAGATCTGCCCAGCAAGATTTTCCTTTTTAAAAATGAATTGACAGGCAGTGGTGCTGCACACCTTTAATCCCAGCACTTGGGAGGCAGAGGCAGTCAGATTTCTGAGTTCAAGGCCAGCCTGGTCTACAGAATGAGTTCCAAAACAGCCAAGGATATACAGAGAAACCCTGTCTCAAAAAACAAACAAACAAACAAAAAAGAGTTTATTTAAAATGCATACAGTATAATATGTGATTCCTGGGACCATTCAGATAACAAACATCTGAAGCAAATTTAATGGCTGCTTTCCCCTGTGCTCCTCTGAAGTGGATGAGTTGCTGTCAAGGTCTTTCACATTTTCCGTCTGTTACTAGTATGTAAGCATTTGTGTGCATTTACAGGGCACTAACATGGAATCCCACAGTATAGGTAAACCCACAGCTTGCTCTTTTCCACATCATCACATGGCATTTGTCATACCTTTCTGGGTCTTCTCTTTTCCCCAGCTTATCCCAGTCTTCAAAGCCTGTGTAACCATGGAATCAGCTGTGTTTGTGTTTATGTGACGATCCATCCTCAACAGAGAGCACGGATACAATTTGGGCACCAGAGTCCATGAATCTTTAGGATTCTGACGCAACTTTGGGGTGGATAGATCTCTTGCGTGTATAATTTAGGGGTGTCCACTGCTATGTTTCAGCATGTAGTTGTTAAGGAAATAGATTTCATCAATCAAAAGAATAATGCAGGTGTTCTGAGGAGGAGAAGGGTGTGGGAGGAGAAGAAGGAAGGGGAGGGGTAGAGGCCAGAGGTATTTAGCTGTTTTTCTGCCCTTGGGAATATAGGATGTGGCCTTTCTTTTCTATATCACAGCCCCTCCCCAAGGCTAGGGGACCATGGCAAAAGAGGAGGTGGGGCGATCCTAAGAACCAGAAGTCAGGGAGAGCCAGCCTCAAACAGTGTCTTCTGGACATGATGGGACCACAGCTCTCATGAATTCAGGGAAGCTGTGGTTGCTTGCATAAGATCTACACAAGACCAAGACAGTCAACATTCATTCCCATTAAGGGGGACAGGTAAATGAGCCCCGCTCTGTAACTGAAGAGCTGTAGAGAGTTGGTGGCCTCTAAGGGAGGGAGACTCCCTCCCTTAGAGGAGTTTTCTTTAAGAGCGTGGCTCCTGGTGGGTTGATCTGGCTGCACTTGTTGGTCCCATGCCCATATGTATATGGAGAGCACAAACTGCGCCAAGTGGGTCTATCTAATAGATAAAGCAAACAAAAACTGGAAAAAACAACAAATCATATTGTCTTAGTCGGGGTTTCTATTGCTGTAATGAAACACCATGACCAAAAAGCAAATTGAGGAGGAAAGGGTTTACTCAGCTTACACCTCCACATAGCTGTGCGTCACCGAAGGAAGCCAGGACAGAAACACAAACAGGGCAGCAACCTGGAGGTAGGAGCTGCTGCAGAGGTCATGGAAGGGTGTGGCTTCCTGGCTTGCCCCTCATGGATTGCTCAGTCTGCATTCATATAGAACTCAGGTTCACCAGCCCAGTGATTATACCACCCGAAATGGGCCCTCCAGCATCGATCACTAATTGAAAAAAATGCCTTACAACTGGGCCTCATGGGGACGTTTCTTCAACTGAGGCTCCTTCCTCTCTTATGATTCTAGCATGTGTCAGGTTGACACAAAACCAGGCGGCACACACATTAATTCTCTATAAGTCAAAAGGATACAAGTGCTATAGAACAAACAGGCAGGCGTGGTCCTTCCGATAGTCCCCCTTGTCCTCCTTTGGGTTTCCATTCTTAGGGAATACCTCACTGGGAATAGTGCTTGAAAGTATATAGCCATGTCTCTCTTCAGGTCTTTCTATCTGTGTGGCCTTGATGATGCGATCTCTTAGCTTCCTGCTCTCAGGCCTTCTCCACCGTTGTAGACTCACTCTCTGGAACTGTAAGCCCAAGAAACTCTTCCAGAGTGTGCTCGTATCGCAGCAACAGCAATGCCACCAACACAGGAGCAGAGGAGACTCAACATCTTACGCTCCTCTCAATTTTCTGAAAGGTTTTCCTCTTACATTGGCAGTGGTTTCAATTGATACTGTTTGCACAATGAGAACTCTCAGAGCAGTGGTAAGTTTTTTTTTTTTCTTAGTAAACATTTATTTAGTCATCTCCATTCACCACTATATCCTGTGTTCCTGGGGGAGTTCACAGCCCATGGAAAACAATAAAAGAATCAATAACTTGACATTGTAATGAATAGAATGGCCAGGGCAAACATAGAGCGCTATGGGGAAGCCAAAACGGGGAGTCAAAACGTGACCGTCACAGCAGACAAGTCACTGCACCGCAGCGCACTGCACATGGACAACTTCAACACAGATCTGCTTGGCTGACATTGAGGTGGGAAGAGGAACATCTCAGACAAATTTTAAACTATAAATTAAATTGAAAGATCATGAAGTCATCATCTAGTTTTCTCAATAACTCCATCTTTACTAAATTATCTACCACTTCGCTGTCTCCAGCAGAAACCATGAGGAAAGACCTAGCATAGCTCTGTAACTTTGTGGTCCTCACATTCTTCTTACTTCTCAAGGCTTTACTCTCCTTAAGCCATTTGCTTTCACTCAAGAAAACAAAACAAAACAAAACCATTTTCTTGGTCAGATACTATCACTGTAGAGAAGGGGAAATTAACGGATGCGGAGAGCTTTGACTGGCTGAGATGTAAACCTAGGGCTTACGTGCTCTCGATTCTCCACACCTACATGACTGACCCAAGGCTGTCTGGACACCATGCTTGGAGTCTTCAGTCACTCAGATCCAGGCGAGCCCTTCGGAACCCAATGCCTCGAGTGGCTGTCCACCTTCTCACAGACACCGTCTTCTGAAGCAGCTCACCCCAGGACCCTGCCTGTCTTGGCTCTCTCAACCCTAAGTTCCCATAGGAGAAGACCAGACAGGCCATCCCTGGGTGTGTTGGGGTGACACCATCTCCATGGGAGATCAGTTCCCATTTTAATTTGCTTTGACATGGAGAAGTTGAGCCCTGCTACAGAGATGTGAAACAGTGTGATGCATTCAAAGGGGGCGGCACAGGCATCCAAGTGAACCTGCGAACCTCAGCAGAGGGGCGCATTTGAGTCCCAGGTGGTAAGTTTTCTAGTACCACACTTTAAAATATTTTTATTATTTTGAGCATGTCGTACAATATATTTTGATACTTTCCACCTACAGTGTTCCTCCCAGATCCAACCCCATCTCCCCATGCACCCAACTTTGGGTTCTATTTTTAATTGTTTTTTTTAGAAACACACGGGGCTCTCATCAAGTCTGATATGTGTTGCCCAAATACTCTTGGTATGGGGCCTGCCGTAGAGCATGGTCAACCTACTACGAGTCACATCCTCAAAGGGAACTGGCTCTCCTTCTCTCAGCAGGCATTAAATGCCAAAAGAACCTCACCACGCCATGCTGGCACTTTGTCTGCCTTGAGCTCCTGTGTCTTGCGCACCCTGTCACAGCCACTGAGAGTTCATTTGTGGAACTGCCCGAGATAGACCATGGCCCTGTAGTCACCCACCACCTCTGGCTCTAAGGATCTTCTCAGCCATCTCTGATACCATATTTTTAACTGAAAAAAAAGAAAAAGAGACAGGCTTGTGTAGCATCTGGAAAGCAACTTGGACTTGATTTTAATTCTTTTCTCCTGAAGCAGCTGGAGGTGAAGGAGGTGCTGGCACGAGGGCTAAGGAGACTTATTCAGAAAAACCTGCCCCAGGCAGAGGAAGGGCTTTTCTAGTGTCTCTTGGCAGAAGCTGCCTATTGCATATTTGACATTTCCCAGTTGGCAGTTCCTTCTCCCCAGCCTTCTGTGGTCTGAGTTAACAACAGTGGTTTCAGCAAGCATGCTCTGTGACAAGAAGCAGGGTGCAGGACAGCCTCAGGAAGTCCAAGGTCAGAGGGTCGCTGACCTCTCCTGGCAGAAGTTAGGGACTGGAAAACTCCGCAGCCTCCAGGCGTGGCTTCAGTCCTCCAGTATGGAAGCCTCCTGCCATCCCAGTGAACTCTGCTGCAGCTTCCACCACATACCTCCCACATGGTGGTGACCGCTGAGGAGTGTACTGACCTTGCGGCTGTAGCATGCAGTGCTTCCCCCACAGCTGTCTCAGCCTTGAGGTCCAAGCCCAGACAAAGACAGTCTGGGAGCCTCCGCTCAGCGGTCTGTCCTGGGTCTGATGTCTGATGGACTTCTGGTGTTAAACGGATTGCCAGTCCTAGAGCCTTGAAGCTCTCTCAGTTCAGTCTTCCTTCCCATCGGGGAGAAAGGTATGACTGATTGGCTCACAGTGCCATATAACTTTTCTTAGCAGGTGATTGCAGGAAATGCCCCATCCCACACCTACAGGTCACCTTGAATAGCAAGACTTCTTTTAACAAGGAACCAAGACTTCCACCCAGATGTTTGAAGCTTTGGATTTATAGTTCATGGAAGGCGTTTCACTCCAATTAGCTTGTACTATAGGACAAATGACTGATATGTTACGTTCTATTTAGAAGTGTTCAGTCACTGTTCATTTATCCATTGGGTCTGTAAAGCAGTCACCCTCCTGAATTTGGGGCCTACAAAAATACTCTGTAAATGACAGAAGAGAAAAATTAATTCAGATATCAACTTCTGCCGGGCAGTGGTGGCACACGCCTTTAATCCCAGCACTTGCAAGGCAGAGCCAGGCGGATTTCTGAGTTCGAGGCCAGCCTGGTCTACAGAGTGAGTTCTAGGACAGCCAGGACTACACAGAGAAACCCTGTCTCGAAAAAACCAAAAAATAAAAAATAAAAATAAAAATAAAAATAAAAAAAATAAATCCTAAGGGAAGAATACAGAGAGAATATGTTTGGGCTTGTGAAGAAGATAAAGATTATAGAGTTAACAACTCTGTCAATAGAGTTCTTTCTCAAACTTCTCCCATTTGGAAAAAAACAAACAGACAAGGTTTAGTTAGCTAGGATTCTTCATGTTGGCCAGAGAAGGCACTCTACCCTTACAGGAGAAAAAGTGGAACCAAATTTCGTCTAGTGTCTGGTCTGAAACCCAGCCCGGGGCTGGGGAGATGGCTCAGCAGTAAGAGCTCTTGCTTTGCAAGCACAAGGACCTGCTAAATCCCCAGAACTCACACGAAAAGCTAAGTGTGGGTGCACGTGCTCAAGACAACAGCAGCAGCAGGGAAGGGGAGCCAGGAGGCTTGCTGGGGCTTGATGCTCACTGATAGCCAGCTCCAAGTTCAGTGAGAGACCCTGCCTCAAGAGAGAAAGGTGTAAAACGATAGAGCAGGGCCCTGGCGAAGCCATTCTCACACACACACACAACGTGCACACACATGCACACACATGCACACACAAAACAATATGTACAGACATACACATGTACATACCCATGCATACATGTACACACACACATGCACACACATATACACACACAAACACACACATGCACGTGCGTGTGCGCGAGCGCGCTACGGAAGGCACCACAGGCGCTGAAATCACTAGTGATCAATGCTTGAATAAGGAAGTCAGAAAAAGTCAGATGAGAAACTATGTGAAGTTTACGGTGGTGTCAAGCTGGCCCTCTCCTAAAGGCCTGGCTACCTTTTCTGATTCTTTTCAGCTTAGATGAAAGATATGCAACATTATTACGAATAGCATCTCCCTCAAAGCCCCAGCTCCTCACAAGTGGCACTGCCTACCTCCCTCAACTGTGCTTCTAGATAGCAGATCTTTCTACCATTAAAGGAAGTCCCGGCTAAGAATCAACCCTAGGAGCACCTTGTATCTTAATACTTGGAGTTTCAGCATGAGCTTGCGGCACACATCCCCTTGGAGAATCTTAGGAGATCAAACTAAAGACGTAGGTCTGGATTCTGCTGGAGAGGAGCGTGAACAGCATCCCAGGAATGCACATGACCATCTGGGGAGCTTGATTTGACCCAAGGTCATGACTCAACCTGTAAACACTTTGCAGCCAGTACGTACTAATCGGGAGGTCCGAGTGGCTGGTGACTTCCGTGGGGATATTATTTTGATTTAGAGAATAGCTGCTCTGCTCTCCTGCAGCTGAAGTCAAGAGAAGTCAATAAGAAATTTGAGAGGGTCTTGACCCCAAAGGGTACAGACCTAGAAAGCCAGGGCCCTTAGTTAAGTTAGAACTGACCACTCATTAAGGTATGTGTCTTAGTTAGGTTCACACAGCCAACTCCAAAGCCAAGCCTTGCTTCCCCGCTTCCCTTCCGTGGCTTCCGAAGAGGAAAATAAGTTGCCAGTCAGAGACCAAGATGGCAGTGGAGTGCACAGGGGAGGAACATCAAAGAGGGGGAGGATTCAGTACTCTCGGGGTGTGTATTTTAATTGTTACATTTAAGGGATACTGTTCACTGAGATTTTTCCTGGCCCTGCTTGGAGTGGATGCACAGCGTGAGTGGGAAGGCGCACCCCTGCGGGTTCCGAGGCTCATCCTCTTGAGCGGAAGAAAGAAATCAGGCGCCTCCTCCGTACCCGCCCCGCCCAGGGCACAGGACAGCCCCAAGGCTTTTCTAGGCTCTCCAGGCAGGAGGGCTACGTGGCACAAGCTCTGGACCAGGAGCAGTTGGAGGACACTGGCTGGTCCTCTTAGAGTCAGGCATCAAACCGCCCAGATCCGCCGCGGTCCTTCCATCTCCACATCTGAGCTGGCAGCGCCACGTTCGGTTCAGAGAGTCTTGCGCAGGGCAGGGTGAGGGGACCCACAACTCCCTCTGCGGGTTCAGGTGGAGCTGGCGGCGAGCCGCCGCGGAGCCCCGGCAGGCACGGGCCGGTGGGCATCATCCTCTGCGTACACACAGTGCGATTTCAGGGGACCAAGTGGCCTCAGACTTTGGCAGCCGGCAGCACGGTGCGCCCTTGCTCGGTCCGGGTGCGTTCAACGTCACACAGGCGCTGCTCCGCTGGGGTCACCGGACGCCTTGTCTGCTTTCCGGGGATCCACGGGATGAGAGAGCGAGCTAAAGCCATCTGCAGGCAACACACCTATAAATAGCGCGCGGGTGCCCTCTTGGCGCTGTCCCTCCCGGCTGCACTGCGCTCTGAGTCACAAAGTTGTGAGCAGGGACGCGGGAACCCAGGGAAGTCTGCTTCCTGCACCTTAGAACTGCTTTTGGCGACGGGCACTCAGCTGCCGCCTACCTGCGTCGGAGTAACACCGGGCTTTGGGTGAATTTTTGACCAAGTGCAAGTGGGAGTCGCTAGCATCCTGGCCATGGACACAACCTGGCGTTCTCCTCATCCCCAGAAACACCTCCTGCCTCTGTAATTTGAACCTGCGCCAACCAGAGTCCCTCGGACAGGACCGACACCGCGCCGCTCGCTCCGCACTAGCCACCGTAGCTAGCGTTTACTCGCGGAGTCCCCGCTCTGTCTTCAGCTCTGTGCTTCACTCGGAGTGCTCGGGTTTGGGGTGAGAATTTATTTTGCTCTTTTGAGGTGTGACTGCGAGGGTCTGGAGACTTTTTAGATGTCAAGAGACAAGTGTGGGTGCAGTAGCCTCAGGCAAAACTGATTTGGGGTGGAGGAGCTAGGGTTGGAGTTCTGCATGAGCTCCTTAAAGGACAAAGGTAACAGAGCCAGCCAGCCAGCTCGAAGGGAGACTTCAGCCCTGAGAATTGGTGGAAGTGCGCGCGCCGCTGCTGCCGCCGCCGCCGCTGTTCCTGCAAGCGCTGTCGATCTAGCCAGTGGCATCGTCCCGAGCTCCCGGATCCCGGGGTAGCTGGCGCCGCCCGCCCGGGAGCAGAAGAGCCAGGCTGCCGCTTGCGCACGCGGCTCACCATGGGCTCCGCGCGCCGGGCGCTGTCCGTGGTACCAGCCGTTCTGCTGATTCTAGTGCTGCCTGTCTGGGCACAGAATGACACGGAACCGATCGTTCTGGAGGGCAAGTGTCTGGTGGTGTGCGACTCGAACCCGGCTACAGACTCCAAGGGATCATCATCGTCTCCTCTGGGGATATCGGTCCGGGCAGCAAACTCCAAGGTGGCCTTTTCGGCGGTTCGGAGCACCAACCACGAGCCATCTGAGATGAGCAACAAGACTCGCATCATTTACTTTGATCAGGTCAGACCCTCCCGCCCCCCGAGGGATGCCGAGCGCACAGGGAACGGGTGGTCTCTGGGTATCGTGGGGTGCCTGCCCAGATTAAGCTAGTATGAATAGGAGGTGTCGAGATCATTTTATCAACTCCCTCCCTGAAGGTATCAGTTTGAAACTCAGAGCTGCCTCGCTTCCCCAGCAACCACAGCCTCCTTTCAATCCCCTTAGTCTTCCGTAGAGGCCTGCGCGGTGGGTGGCTTGGAAGCGCAGAGGAAGGCACCTGGAGCTCAAGACAAGTTTAACAGCAACAGGTCACCAGGGGCTGAAGGGAATACTGTCCCTGGATGCTGAGATCTATTGGTAGGGAAGTTGGGCTTCTGGCTCAGACTTATCAGCAGGTGCCCTGGAAGCGTTCCTGAGGGGGCCCCACTAGACAACCTGAAATGTTTGACTTGTGTTTCAGGGTGGAGGTTCATCTCCTCAAAAGGCTCTGGGGCTCCACAAGGTGCAGGGACCCTTTCAAGTGGACATAGACGATTAGGGGTGTGATTCTGGGGGGTCAGAAACCATCTCTAGAGCTCTAGCCTGGGTGCCTCTGCAGGGTCAGGGTAGCTGGATTAACAGCACCCTGCCTGGTAGAGACCAAAAGCCTTTCTCACTATTGCTCCACTCAGAAAAGTTGTCCAGGCAGGAGGAAAAGGGAGAGCTTGGGCAGGTAAGCGCTGGGGAGCTGGGTTTCCCTTTCCGGTACCCCCAGGGCATCGTAAATTGCTGAGAAAGCACAGATTTTGAGGTTGCAGCCAGGGGATGGGGCTGAAATTGATGAAAGCTGCAGCTTCTGCTCAGGGCTCTGTAGACTGGAGTGACGAGCCCTCCCCAGGATTCAGCTCAGCAAAGCCCTGACTCCAGCATTTTGGTTCCAACCCCAACAATGCCCGGAGTCTGTCTTATTTCAAAGTCACAGTTCACAGTTGTATGCAGAGTCCCGCAGGCGGGTTAAGTGGGGCTTCGGGATGTGCCAGGAAAGACTTGGGTGACGTTGTTCCTGCTCTTTACTTAATTCTAAGTAATACACTCACCAGCTGGCTAGAGACAGAGATGTCTCCCTAGAGGCTTAGAATGGGATAGCTATAATTTTTAAAAAATGAATTAAGTAATCCCTTTGGAGATTTTGGTGCAGTATTCAATGAAGTGATGGGAAGGGAGCCCACCCCCAGCCTGGTCTGTGACCCCAGCCTGGTCTGTGACCCCAGCCTGGTCTGTGTTTTAGTTCATTATCTAAATGTTGAAGCCGTGTGGACATTATGCTATCTTTGTTTGGGGCATTCTTTTCAATGACCTTCCCACCAATTAAAACAGGGAAGGGATTTTTCTTTTGTTCTGGGAGCTGTGCATCTTAGAGACAACGAGACACATTTAGTTATAAATCTCGACGTGTTGGATGCTTTTATTACCCTGTAGAGTCCATAGCCAGCTTCATGCTTACTAATCAACAATAATCGGCACCTCTACTTTGTTCATAAAGGATGCCTCTTGTATGAGTCTCGAAGCCTTGGCTGAGCACCTTACATTATTCTAATGTGCTCGGCAATAGATGTTTTTGTAAATGTTTTGTCATTTGCACAACGGTACACAGCTGGCGACAGGGCTTTGGAAAGTCCATCTGGTCTCAAGTCAGAGGGCAGAGAGCTGATACTAGGCTGAGCGGCTGGGATCTCAGAGAAACTGAACACAGATCTCTCTCAAGGCAGGGTTGAAGCTGCTGCACTTACCTAAGCGTTCTGACATTCTGGTGTGCTGTAAAGAGGCATGGTGCACTTTGAGGAAATGAAGCAGGAAGTACGAAATATGTTAATCTTGACAAGGAGATGATGTTTAAGACAGATAACAGCAGACTGACTCTAATAAGCAGAAAAATATATCTTTAGAGACACATGTGATTTTTATGGATTTATTTCTTGGTGAGACATGAAGGAAACCTTCCTTGTTTTCGTTGGGCTCTTATGCTCTCCCAGGAAAGGGCACACCTCTGAGACACTGAAATTTGACTGAGAATGCACAGAAATTCAGAGTTAATGTCACAACCTGATCACACATTGGAGTACAAGGCACGTTGTGGCTTACTTAGAAACAGTGTCTAACTTAACTTTTCACTTTTGACCCTTGAACTTCAAATGAATTTCAGGTGACTGATAGGAAGATAAAACAAGACACCAAGAAACACAGAAAGACCACCCAGTCTACTGTCTGCCATATTTATGCCCTTCTCTTGGCACCCAGCCAGGGCTGATTCATCACCAATGTATCATGTTAAGGCTTAGATGGCACATAAACAAAAATAATAGCCATGGGTCTGAGGAGAGTTCTGGCAGAGGCTAGGGGAAGAACCTGGCTTTGCCATCTCTGTGGTATCAATTTGTGGTGCCATGGGCTGTGCCCCATGGTGAATGGGGTACCATTCACCTCTGTGATGTGTCTAGGGATTACTGCAGAGAGCCCATGGATGCCGATTGGCTGGCTTGGTAACGTCCCTTTTGTACATTGGGAAAGCTTCTAGACTGTGGAGATGTAACTGCACAGCAGATGCCTTCCGTCCGATGCTCAGTGAAAAGCTAACACAGACCTTCACGTGTTACCTTGATGACCCCAGAGATATCAGCCTGGAAAGTGACGCATGAATACAACTCAGTCATTTTATTCATTTTTTCCTGTACTATTTAAAAGGTAGAAGGTGCTTCCATTATGCACTTAAGTCACTTAAGTGGAAATAAATTTTTATTTATTTCCAAGTCACTTAACAGGAAATAAATAGGATTAGCTGTCTTATTCTCTATTGTTTCTGAAGTTAGTTATTTAAAAATGAAGAAACAGGAGAGAAAAAGAGAGAAGGGCAATATAAAGAAATGGGGAGGGGAGGGAGAGGAAGGGGGAAGGAGGGAATTTATTTTACTTATGGGAGGAAACTCTAATTTACCATTATTTGTTGCTTTTATCTGTAGATCCTGGTTAATGTGGGTAATTTTTTCACATTGGAATCTGTCTTTGTGGCACCGAGGAAAGGAATCTATAGTTTCAGCTTTCACGTAATTAAAGTCTACCAGAGCCAAACCATCCAGGTACGTGCTCCCACGGAGTGCTTCCCACCTCTGCAGGATTCCAGCATCTATGTAGGATGTGCTTGCATCATAAACATAGTTGTCTACCCTTTGTGTTTGTTTTGAAACGCATATGATTTGCAATTTTTTTTTACAACATCCACTTGGGTATGTGATGAAGGCATGTAGAAAAATAAGCAATACAAGACAAAAACAACAACAGCAGCAACAAAACACAGCTTGGGAAAGTTTCTCGACACAAAGCTCTACAGGGGTGTGATCTTTATCTCATGCCTGAACAAAAGTTACTGAAACTTATAAGGGAAAAAAAAAATCTTACAAAACTTTACAAATGAACATTAAATAAACAAAACAAGCGTATTGCCATCTAAAAACGGTGAGATGCAATTGATGATTGAAACAACAACAACACAGCTTGGGAAAGATTCCATGCTAGGGGTCTCTACAGAACATCTTAACTTTATCTCGTGCCAAAATAAAAGTTATTCAAACCTATACAGAAAAAAAAAGTCTCCTAAAACTTTACAAATGGACATTAAACAAACAAGACAGGTTTACTATCATTTAAAAATTGTGAGCTGCAATTAACTATTGAAACCGAGCTCCCAGGAAGAGCTAATTAAGGTGCTTTTAAGAAAGGATGCGCTGAGCTTGGCATACTAGAGCATATTTTGGGGTCCTATTTTTCTAGCAACTTCTCCCCAGTTGCATGACATGCCTTGTGTTATGCATGTTTATGGAATTCTAAAGTATGTTACATTGAATACTTAGCATTTATAATATATTTTGTGTCCTAGGATTAGTAGATGGTACAGTCACCTATCGCTTTTATATCCCAGTGACTGGATCAACTGAGCAGCCTTAGATCTAATCTATTCCATATTAATCTTAACCTAGAGAAAGGGAGTGTTTAGTGAACATATCTACTTCCCTGGAAACTGATATTTCAAATGACTTTTGTTGCTGTGCAAGTTCCAGAAATGGAAACTCCTACTCAGTTGCTGGGAGCAGTTGGTGGTATCTGACTTTGTCAGTGTTAGGTCAACATTGGGAAGCTAGTGGATAACTTTGTTACCAAAAAGTTGATGCTGAACATCTGAGGCGGGTCCAGTGGTTAGCTTTGTTTCCACACTGAGGGAAAGTCGGTTTCTGCATGACTAAATGGTTCTCTGGGTGGAATTATTTTTATAAGCACATAAGGAAATTTTTATAGGAAAACACACACACACACACACACACATTAAATCTGACCCCCACACATGTCCAGTTTGTAGGAAAAGGAGAATATTTCTCAGGGAGCAAATATTTGCCCAGGTCAGCTGCCTTGAACTGTTTCCTATATACTTTTGATTTTAAAGGGAGCTTATTTATTTATTTTTTTTGGGGGGGGGGGTGATCTTCTTCTTTACAGGTTAACTTGATGTTAAATGGAAAGCCAGTCATCTCTGCATTTGCTGGTGATAAAGATGTGACCCGCGAAGCCGCCACTAACGGAGTGCTCCTGTACCTGGACAAGGAAGATAAGGTCTACCTAAAACTGGAGAAAGGTAACTTGCTCGGCGGCTGGCAGTATTCCACCTTTTCTGGCTTTCTGGTGTTTCCTCTATAGAACCCGACTTCTCCGCAATGCCCAAGAGTGAGGCGGCCCACCCCTGGGTTATCAGAAGAGCACTCTTGGATTGATGTCTCTTACTGTTTTGTTCATGGGTGACTATGGATTCTCTTTGAGAATTCTAGACCTGTGTGGACAAACACAAAGTTTCCCAGATCATTTTCGTGTGTGTGTGCCAGTTTCCTTCTGTGTGGATCAGGACTCCCAAGCTGAAAATTCCTAACCTGCTTACATGTTAACTGTCAGAAGCCGTCTCAAGGTTTGTTCTGTTTAGTTTCCTGCTCTTACAGCATTGGCTGCAGATGTGGGGTTTTTATTTCTTTGTTTTTGAAAGACTGGCTAGTGGGTCTGAAAGTTAGAAAACTTGGAAGTTCTGACGTCAGTGGGTATAGTGGAACTGCCAAAGACGTGTATACACGTGTGGATACATTGATTATTAATTATACTTTTTCAAAAATTATAATTACTTTTGAATTTGTTTGTTTTGTCCTCTTAAGGTAACTGGGATTGTATTTTAGTGACTGGCATTGTATTCTCTCTACCCATAAGGTAACAAATGTCTTGCCTCAAAATGTCCCTTAACTCTGAACTCACCCACATGACCTCTCTCCTGCCCCCTAAAATGAATGCTCCATAGTTGTATTTTAATTATATATGTGAAAGAGTCATATTTTCCAAATTATATTTTCTAATAGGAAAAACAGATCATAATCTGACAAAGAAGAAGCTATTTACCCCAACTCTAATGCTCAGCCCCAAACCTTGGCCAAGTACCTCCCCTTGGTGGGGAATCGTATACTCTATTGCTCAACTTTAATCAACATGATTGATAATAACTACTTTATTAAACCTATAAGGAATTATTTTCTCCTTCACCATGACCACTTTATTAACTGAAGATAGTATGCCCTTATTTTTAATTGTATCTATTTTTCAGATCTCCTGTTGTGTTTGAAATATCATCTGGTTTTGCCTTAATTCTTTAACTTGTATATATTTATCTGCACAGCCAATATTAAATCCAGATACTCCATAACTAAATTTAGTGCAATATCTTATTTTGTCTTTTGTATAGGTCATATGAATTCATAAAATTATTTATGTCTCTGTTACAGAATAAAGATTATTATATGTTAGTGGAATGGTTGGCTTGGTCCTTTCGGTTCTAAGGATGTATCTTTTTATGTAGTTTATCCACCCTCCATTAACCCCTCCCTTCCTGCACCCTTCCCTCTCTCCCTCCTTTCCTTCTTTCTCCTCTCCCTCTCTTCTTCTTGTTTCCTTTTTCCTGTAGAGAGAGAAAAAAAAAACCTTCCTGAGTTTTTAGGTAATGTCCTTTGAGTAAGTATAGGAAATCTTTACTCTATTTAATCTGTCCAAATCCAAGAGTTGCAAGCTTGCCAAAAAGGAATCAATGAATTTAGCAAACTCTCCCTTCACAAGGACTTGCTAGGAAAATGAAGTTAAAACGATCCCTTGAAATATCACAAGGTTGTTCCACATACGAGTGACTGGTGGACAACATCCAGGCTGGTATCTCCAACCAGAGGGCTGCGGCAAAGGCTCTGACTGCTCCAGCACTTCTCTTTGAAGGGGGAGACAGTATTTCTATGACTGGGTGGTGGTGGTGGTGGTGGTGGTTCTGTTTCCAGGTCTGTGGCCCTGTTGGGGCAAGGATCCTCTTGTAGCTGGATCCACAAGGAACACGTTATAAAAGAGCCACTTGGGCACGACTTCCAGAGAGTCTGTGACTGATCTCCATGATAGGATGTTCAGGAAGCTCTAGGAAGACTTCTCTCTTTCCTAGACAGAACTCCCTCAAGCTCCTGGCAGCGTCCTTGATGCAGGTTGTCCCCTGCTGGTTTTCAGTTAATAACCCTGATTTTATATTATGGAATACTGTTTTCCCCCCCAGGATTGCATACAGAGATAGCAAGGGTGGCTTTCCTTCATAGGGCACTGGAATGTTCTAACCGACTCTGCCTAGTGGCTACTTCCACTCCACCTATGCAAAGCAAGTCTGCATCTGCACGTCCCCGCACAACAGTCAGAAGGGAGTAGATCTGTTAGTCATTCTTCTGGCAACATGAGTTAAGAGTATGGAAATGACCAATGGACACCCATGGCAAGATGGCGAGAGTTAGGCTCTCAAAATATATCAGAATAGGCCAGTGTACCAATGTATTAGACAAGTGGACTTGGAGCCACCTTTGCGGGTGCCCCTTTTACCTTTCTTGATTCTTCTGAACATACAAATGCTGATCTTTAAGTCATAACTTATGCATCTAACTAAGTCTAACACATGCATCTTGCGATGCAGAATCCATCGTGTGTTGGGGAAGACCTGAGACTGTGGCCATCAGGTGTAGAGATCTGCGATGCTGTAGCCCACATGAAGAGATCAGGCCATGATGAGAGCCGTGGAGGCTCAACATAACTAGGTTCTA
>NW_022196897.1:158296770-158317786 GCF_008632895.1 Mastomys coucha | reverse complement strand
TGAGAGAGCACAAGCAAGAAGAGGGATGGTTTAGTCACAAAGGCACTGATAAGGTTGGGTAGATACAGGATGTAGTCCTGCAAACTTCTTTTGCTGTCCCTGCGACTCTGGCTGTTTCTCTTGTCTCTCTGAGCTTTAGTTACTTTAGTTGCAAAGAAGCAGTTGGCTGCAATTGACTACAAAGTTTCAGTCAGACACAGGAAGTACTTGGGATACAGCGGGAGTTGGGATCTTGAAGCTGATCACTGAATTTTGCGACATCCAACATTTAAGGCCCCCAAATGGGCAGAACAACAAGCAAACCTGTGGAGGGTGTAAGATTGACTTTAGGAGGAAGAAGTGTGGAGGCTATAAGGACTGGTACGAGGAAGAGAGAACACGAAGCCGGGACGGACCAGGATGAAGTACAGAAATGGTGTCACAAATGGTGTTAGGTGCTCTCTGCATATTCTGTAACTTGACAAATTGTTTTTGGAAATTGATTTGTGCAAAAAAATGCATGCTCATCAAGGCCCGGGTCTGCCTTGGCCCCTCAGGATGCTGCAATGTCTGTAGCTATTGTCTGCAGCCAGCAGTTTCCTCCTGAAAGAAACTCACGCAAACCAAGCTGAAGGAAAGAGCTGTGCAGGGAATCTGCCTGATTTCCCGTGCTTGTGGGGAGCTGCCCATGGTCCTGGACAGACTTCACCCATTTAATTAAATTAAATTAAAAAAAAATTCTTATTATTACTGAGTTAAGGTTGCTGTCCTCTTTCTTTTGATTTTTAGTTATTCTTTCTTGTATTGTTTTAGTCTCTGACCTCTACGTTTTTGTTTTAAGCAAATTACTGCTTTAAATTGCATGTCCACATTAGCTGTGTGTGTAAACCTGTGTGTATGTGTTTGTCATGTGTATATACCTGTATGTACGTGTATGCGTATATACCTGTATGTACGTGTATGCGTATATGCCTGTATATACCTGTATGTGTGTGGAGGCCAGAGGCTCTACACTGAGTCTCTTCTTTGCTTGCTCTGACCTTATTTGAGACAGGGTTTTCCAGTGAACTTGGAGCTCACCAATTGGCTACCCTGTCCATTAAGCCTTGGTGAATTTCCTGGCTGTATCTCCCAGGCCCCGGGGTTATAGATGCACGCCACTATATGTAGGTCCTGGGGATTTGAACTCAAACGCTCTTGTTTGTATGGTATTCACATCACTGCTGAGCCATCTCCCCAGACCCCACTTTAATTTCTGAAACAAACATTGTCAGCTAGCATCGATGAGTTCACCCTCATAACGGGCTGTGGGCTGCAGAGCCTGAGTTGCAGTGGGGTTGATGTCTGCCTTTCCCTGCTTTGCCGTTTTTCCTAAATACCAACAAAACTGGCTTTATGGCTCGAGCCAGCAGCAGCCTGGAGGCGTGGTCCCACCTTGCGTACCCACTGAGGGCCCTAGGCTTATTCACCCTCCTGAACTTTACAATCCACCTGTCTCCTGAGCAGCAGTGTCTACTGGGCTCAGCAAGCTCCTATATTGGTTGGCCTGGTGGCTATAAGTGTTGAAAACAGAGAAATATGGCCATTGCTCACTATTCTCACACAAATCCTGGGCACAATGTGGTCCCTAGTGACTCTTTGGTAGAGGAAAGGATTGAAGAAGTTGGCACATATTCCCTTACTAATACAGGTCAGCTTTTGGTGTGGCTTTCAAGATTAAAATCACACATGCACGTGCGTACGTGTGAGCACACACACACACACACACACACACACACACACACACACACACTACCTTGATACCCTCAACCTTTGTGAGAGGCAATAATAGCCCTATGACCTTGACCCTAAATTCTTCTGTCAGTTTTGCAAACCAACACGCTAACACATGTTAACATGCCCACACGTAAGCATCACCTGGGGACCTGGCTCAGATGCTGTCTTTGAGGGAGATCTGGGAGGGGCCTATGCTGTCACACTGGTAGCAGCCGCCTGCTGCACACTCAGCTGCTGCTGCTGACTGGGATCTCTGGTATCTTTTCTTTAGCTTTCTTACTCATAGTAACGCCTAGAAACTATACTACCTACTGGCTTTGGGACTTGTCAAAAACCCTGGTGAGGCCAAGACTCACACCAGACCTACCCAGTTGCAATCTGCAGTTTAGCAATTTTTTTTTAATAAAAGATTTATTTCTTTTATTTGATGTGCATGAGTATGTGCACGGATGTCTGTGTACCATGTGCATGTAGTGCACATGGAGGTCAGGAGAAGGAGTCAGATCCTCTGGAACTGTAGTGACAGAGTTGGCGTTGGGAACTGAACCTGGATCCTCTAGAAGAGCAACCAGTGCTCTTAACAGCTGATCTACCTCTGTAGCCCCATGTAAGGAGTTCTAGAAGCTCTGTCTCTAAGGGAGACTGCCTGCCTTGGGGCCACATGGGACATCAGGCAGCCTCAGCCCATGCAGTCCTTGCAGATGTCTGGACGCAGGCATATGAGTCTATGCTTGACTAACGGTGCTGTGGATGCTTCAACCTTTGTTAGCAGTGGTGGTCCTTCAGACCTAGGCTTTGCAGAGGACCAGTCTGGAACCATGTTCTGTGAGTGGGGAGAGCCAGGGAACCAACTGGAAAAGACCAGGCAAGGGTTGCAAGATGGTTCTGAAGAGAGGAAAGATGCTGGACCTGAGACACAGGTGAGTGAGTCAGCCATAGCACGTGGCACTTCGCATGTGGCATCTCATGGCATCTGGGGGCATCTCGTGGCATTTTGAGATGAAAGAAACTTCCTCTGCAGCAGCATTTGTTCTGAGGCACAGAGGGAATTAGAGCTTGCTTCCCCCTGTAAACAAAGTGCTTCCCCCTGTAGATGCCACTGCCTCTGGAAACAACAGCCATTTCTTTCCAGCCTGTCTCTGGTGTTTCTCTGTTTTGAAGCTTTACTGTCAAAGCATAATCAATAACAGACAGAAAATGCAGAGAAATTACTGTGGTGTGGGTAACTATGTCCACATTCTGTGTTTTCTTTCTTATCTTCATGACAAGTGTTAAAAATAAATGGCTTGACTGACCTGTCCGCCCAGGGAGTCATTTCATGGTTTTCTTTCATAGCGTTCTAGAGAAAAGAAGAATGAAATCCAAGAAGCAGTGGCTGAGCCTGCCTTGAGGAGGGAGTATGGGGAGGGCCGTTATCCAGCTGCTATCAGACAAGGTATGCTGTATGTGGGAATTACTGCCCAGCCACAGGACGGCTCTTGGCATCACTGTGTCTATATAGCTCAATGGGCAAGCTGTTGAAGGATTAATAGCCCAGTGGGTTTGCAGGTCAGAAAATATCTCCAGGCTTCAAATTACACAAAACCCCCTGTTCGCTCTCTCTCTCTCTCTCTCTCTCTCTCTCTCTCTCTCTCTCTTTGTGTGTCTTTGTGTGTGTGTGTGTGTGTGTGTGATGTGTGTATGTGTGTACATGTGAGCAGGAGGTGGAGGTGTAGATGTTGTAGGTGTGTATGTATGCATGTGTCACTGTGAGGGGATACTTGGTAACTCATGTGTGTGAGGGTGTATGTGTGTGGATATGGAGGGTGCACATGCATGTATATGTATTTGTAGTGGAGACCAGAGGTGAATTTCAGATGTCAGTCCACAGGTACAGTCCACTTTGTATTTGGAGACAGGGTCCCTCTACAAAGCGCTGTCTTTCCCAGATCTCACTATGAAAAGAAGGCAGGGCACAAAAGAGATCCAGCTTCCTCTGCCTCCTGAGTACCTGAGTACCGGTATTGAAGGCATGTGCCTAGGAAAATGTGTAGCCCAGGATAGCCTCAAACATGTGATATCCTGCTTCCACCTCCTTCAGCAAACCCTGTTGCCATATATTGCTACAATCAGCTGCTTTGCTTTTGAGATAGGGTCAGTGGGATCTAAGATCACCCATCTAGATAGGCTAGGTGGCCAGTTCCTATCTCTCTGTAGGGTTGTGTTATAAGTGCAGCTACCATACCCAGCCTTTAAAGGTCAGTTCTGTCGATCAATCTCAGGCCCTATGGTTTTGTGGCAAGGCCAGTACTTGGTTCACTGAGCCATTTCTTCAGCCTCTAAAAGAACATGGTGTGTGCTTTATGCTCTGCAGCCCTCTGTCTCATGGACCTTGGTCCTAGTTCACTACCATAATGTTTAGCCTGGGTGATGGAACTCTCAGGGTAGGGCTGGGGACTCTCTGTGTCCTTCTTTGTCTGTGAGGAGTAGAAGGCTATGTTCTGCTAAGATCCTTTCCTTTGCTGTCTTAAAATGCATAAAGAGTCACACGTGTTCCTTTTGAACTATCTTTGCTTTTACTGTTAGCATTTTTAACATAACAGTCAAGCACTGTCATGATTTTGCCCCATGCAAGAAAACAAACGGAGGAAATGCCAACAAAGGACGCAGTTGATCAAAATAGCAGCATTCAGAGAGAAAAATTAATCCAGCAAAAAAAAAATACAAGCAGAAAAACAGCCATTAAATCCTTGCTGGTATCCGACTTGATGATTCAGTGGGAAAGAGTTAGACTGATGTTTTGACATGATATTATTGTTATCATACTACTGTGAGAGCTCAGGGACCGTGCTCTTTAGATGCAGTGTTGTTTCTCCCCTTCTCTTCAGAGAGGTGAGGTCTGTTCTCTGCAGGTAGAGGGATAATGCCACAGCAGAGAGGACTCAGCTCCGTTGGTGAGGGGTGACTTCTGAACCAAGGCTGTAGCAGAAGGAACTCTAAATCTACCCTCCTGTTCTTAGGCTGGGATAATTGGAAGGAATAGTGCTGCTGGGAGAATCGTAACTGCTCTCTGGGGAGAGGATCGCCCTGCATTTCAGCCATCCAAGGGGGCTTTTGTCTGAGCTCCACAGGAAGCCACATTCTGCTCTCTCCCTAGCCTGAGAGCCAGTCTCCCGCTAAGGGCTTCCAGAGGCTGTAGGACTTCAGATTAATATCAGAAGCACTACCCCTCCCCAGGCTTGTGTCAGGGGCCAGAGGACTTTCTTGTTTTTCCTTCTTGGAAGATGGTAAGACAATATTTTATAAGCACTCATAAAGGGACCATAGAGTACACAAGAACCATTAAAAGTCCTGTTGTACAGATTCCTCATTTTCTGAATTGTTAAAAATAAGAGGAAAAAGTCCCAAGTCCTCCTTTACAATGCTTGTTGGCACAATACCATGGAGCTGAGACAGAACTAAAGCCACGAGGTCATCCATGAGGTTTTGAGAGTTCAAGGCCATTATCTGTTAGGAAGAAAGGAATGGAAGAGCCTTCTCTTGAAGTTTAGAATGACCATTTTTCTTCCTTTTAATTTTTCCCCCTCAGTGCAGGTTTTTAAAGAAATTCTATGCTAATTCTCTGGACTGTCCTGCCACTGATATGACTGGCTAATAAATAAATAAATAAATAAATAAAATAATTCCTAATGTTATTCTGCTAACTTACAGACCAGTGCCTTGTCCAATCTGGGCTATCCAGTCACTGGTGTGACTGGCCAATAAATAAATAAATAAATAAATAAATAAATAAATAAATAAATAGTAAACAACTAAATGGAATGATTCCTGATGACATTCTGCTAACTTACAGATCAGAGCAGCAGCAGGCATATGTTAGTGGGTACAGAGACCCACAGTGGAGGAAGTCTAAGTGGGAGGTCTCCATCAGGTCCCTCCCCTCAGAGCTCAGGGAATCCTGAGGTACTGGGTGGAAAGATTATAGGGATCAGAGGGGTAGAAGACATCAGGAAAACGGCCCACTGAGTCAACTAAGTAGGGTTTGTGTGAACTCACAGAGACTACAGCAGCAAGCATGGAACCTGGATGGATCTACTCCAGGTTCTCTCTGTGTATGTTCCGGCTTTTAGCTTGGTGTTTTTGTAGAACTCCTATTAGAGTAGGAGTGGGTACATCTTTTATTCCTTTGCCTGATCTTGAGACTCTTCCTTCTATTGTGTTGCCTCTTCTAGCCTCAATATGAGGTTTGGGCCCTGTCTTATTGCACTGTGTATGGTGGTTTTAATAGATATATCCCCCATATAAACACATATAGACTCATGTGTTTGATGCTTGGCCCATCGGGAGTGGCACTATTAGGAAGTGTGGTCTTGTTGGAGTGGGGGTGGCCTTCTTGGAGGAAGTATGTCTCTATGGAGGTGGGCTTTGAGATCTCCTATGCTCAAGGTATGCCCAGTGTGGCAAACAGTCTCCTGGTGTCTATGGATCAAGATGTAGAACTCTCAGCAACTTCTCTAGCTCCGTGTCTGCCTGCATACTACTATGCTTTTTGCCATGATGATAATGAACTAAACCTCTGAAACTGTAAGCCAGCCCCAAGTAAATGCTTTCCTTTATAAGAGTTGTCATGTTCATGGTATCTTTTCACAGCAATAAGACTCTAAGACAGAAGTTGGTGGCAGGACCAGGGGTCTTGCTCTGATAGGCCTGACCATGCTTTTATTTGGAGGAATGTGGATCTGGGGACTTTGGTTTAGGAAGGTGGAGTGATTTAAGCCCTGCCTACTGGTCCATACTAATGGAAGCATAGAAGACAGTGTTGCTGAGGATGATTTGTATGTGGAGGCCTGGCTCAAGAGGTTTCAGAGGAGAAACGTTTTAGTATTTGGCCTAGAAATCATTCTTGTGATATTTTGGTGAAGAATGTGGCTGCTTTTTACTCTTGTCCAAAGAGTCTGCCTGAGGTTAAAGTGAAGAGATTTAGGTTAATAGCATTTGTAAAGAAAATCTCAAAACAACCTGTTATAGACTCTGTGATGTGGCTCCTAGTGTCCACCCTCATGAAGAACCGTTTGATGAAAAAGACCACGCTGAGCAAGGAAAAATACAAAATGTATGATTCAAGGAGAAAAGGGGTGCCAGGTAGTAGAATGGCGCTAAATCCTGTGTTAAAGGAGATCAATTAAGTGGAATAAAGATCCCACGCAGGATCCTACCCAGGTGAGCTTCCATTTTGTGAAAAGGAATTAAAGAAAGGTTTAGGTCCAGGGATATTTAAAGTTGTACTAAATACATTTTGCAATATGTTACAGCAGGCTTATGGGGGATAGGGAGTGGAATGTGGTTTTTGAGTAGGTTTGATCCACCCATAGACTCGTGTGTTTGAATGTTTGACCCATAGGGAACGGGCACTATTAAGAGAGGTGGCTTGGGTGGAATAGGTGTGGCCTTATTGAGGAAGCATGTTACTGTGGGGGTGGGCTTTGAGTTCTCCTGTACTGAAGCTATGCCCAGTGTGGCAGACAGTCTTCTTCTGGTGCCTGTGGATCAAGATGTAGACCTCTCAGATCCTTTTCTAGTACCAGGTCTGCCTGCATAGCACCATGTTTCCCACCATTAAGCTTCTGAAACTGTAAGCCAGACCTAGTTGAATGATTTCTTTTATAAGAGTCGCCATGGTCATGCTCACCCTTCATAGTCGTAAAAGTCTATCTAAGACACCTTGTTCCGTCATGTTTGGTTGTTGCCTTTTGGAGGCCTACTCTTTGCTGATGGGAAATGGAGGAGGAGTGAATAGTGGAGAGAGGGAAGGTGGGGGGTACTTGGGAGGAGTAGAGGGAGGGGAAACTGTGCTTGTGTTGTATTATGTGAGAGAAGAATTTATTTTTCAAAAGCAAAATATTCTCAAAAGGAAATTATTTCTTTACTTATTTATTATTTGCCTTTGTGTTTACATGTGTACATGTTCATTTGTGTATACATGTGTGCATGCATGTGGAGGCCAGTGGTCGGTGTGGGATGCCTTCCTTAGTCACTCTCCATCCTAATTTGTGGAGTCAGGCTTCTCACTGAACTCAGAACGAAGAGATTTGACTAGACAGACTGGCACGAGAGCTCTGGGGATTCCTGGCTCCATTCCCCCAGCATTGAGACGAAAGGCATGCTCTGCCACCCTGGGCTTTTTACATTTGTCCTGAGGACAGAATGCAGATTTTCAGGCTGGTAAGGCCAGCACTTGGCCAAATGATTCATTGCCTTGGCCTCCACCATTTTTTAAACTGAAGACACACCAAGTTAGCCAAGCTATCTATCTATCTATCTATCTATCTATCTATCTATCTATCTATCTATCCACACAAACACATATACACATATATACATATGTAATATATATTTTTATTTATAGTGTATATATATTGTGTATATATATTTATAGTGTGTGTATATATTGTGTATGTGTACACAATATATATAATTTTATTATATTTTATTTATATTAATACAAATATATTGATATTATTTGTATAATTTATGATATATTATTGATATTAATATATACATACACACTGTGTACCTACTGCATACTCTGCATGCCTATTGTATACCCCATACTCTGAACCTGGCCTCTCATCTTTGCTTTACATTGCTACCCTCTTGATACATGCTTCTGCAGTTTGTGGGCGGGAATTTTGCCATGTGAATGCAGAACAGAGGTTACCATGGACTGAGTTCATGTTCTGAAATAGACACCTGCTGCCAGCCATCCCCTCATGATTTTACCATGTGTTCTTTCAGGGTCAGGTTTTGTGCAAGGCTAAGGAGTGACACGGGGCCTCTGGGAACAATGGTGGGAGCTGAGTGCTTCAGAGGGGAAGGTCTTTATTGCACATCATTGTCAGATTTCTAGAGTATCTTTGGCGCTAGGAACAGAGCATGTCAGACTTTTGACTTGGCCTGCATTAGGCCCTTCAAAGCCCACTTGAACCCCTGTGGAGAGCAGGTCTCTGGTGGGTTCTAGTTCACAGGAAACCCTTGTTGGAACCTGTACCAGGGCAGGGGTTTTCCCTTATGAATCACTCCATTCCTCTGACCCAGCACGCAGCCTCCTTTAAAGCTCAGGTGAAGTACGAACCCGTGCATTTAGGTCTGTAAGCAGAGCAGTTCCTTAAGAACCTTGTATGGCTCCACTTCACTTTTACCTCTGAGACTCTCATGCCCACACCGTACCTAGATTGGTTGGTGAAAAATTTCTTCTCATTTATTTTTACTTCAAGCCTCTTACCCCATGAGTAATTTTCCAAAAGGAACTGTGGCTGGGCACGATCAGGATGTGGCTCTAGGTGGATGGTGACAGAGATGGCTGGGAAACTTCCAAACCATTTTCTTCAAGAAGAAAGAAGAGATGAGTCAGGAGTTGAGCTTCTATTTGGAAAGGAGAAGAGAGACAGGGCGAGTATTGGGGAAACAAGCTTATCTCCTCAATCTAGTGTTCCCATGGTGTGACCAGCCCACTGAGTTACTGTGACGAATGCTTACGATCCTGACATGACTGCGAGCCTGTCTCCCCAGCTTCCAGATTCAGCTCTGAAGCTCAGGACTGGCCCTCAGGATCCCCATACTTCTTCCAGGGAGAATCTGCTGGGCACAGAGATGAACAAGGAGAGATGGGGATGCCTTTGTTCTAGCAGGCATGGTTCGGGTAGAACTGTTCTCCTAATCCCAAGGAGGCATGTGGATCCTGGAGCAACCTCGCTCACGATGGGTCACAGAGACCTAGCTTCCTTCTGTCCTTCTGCGGGGGATGCTGCTTCGTGGTGAGGGTGGGAGGGGCTTCCAGGACCTGCTCCTGGGTGCTCTGGAGGAATTGTGCTGCCCAGTGACTGTTGGAAAACTACCGAGACTGAAAGTCCTCCAACCCTTCAGTGACCTTGGGCAGGTAGATGGTGCTGCTATTTTCTTCCTTGCTCCCGAGAGGATTTTAGACTCTAATTATCTTTAAACTTCACTTCACCTAAGACCTCATCAGATGTTCAGTACAAACGTTATATTGTTTCTGCACATGCCCCCTTGCCCCTGCCGCCATTTCTGAATCCATAATTTTAGGGTGGGAGCTGAAGATGCTGCAGTTTCCTTTAGAACCACAGGGATTGTTATTTCTTTAGAGTCTCACTGTGTAGGCAAGGCTAACCTCTACCTCTGAGCCTCCTACATGTGAGTGCGGGACTATAGCGGTCAACAAACAGGCCAGGCTAATATCACTTGCTGCTAGACTACCCTATGACAATAAGCCTTTAAATAAAAATGCATGCTGGGCTTTGCAGGCCACAGAGAGCCACCCTAATGTGAGAGTTGCTTTTAATATGATAATGAAGGATGAGTGTGTCTACATTATCATTTTCTCTTTTAAATTCTTCCAATAAAATCATTTTTAAATTAACTAATTGTCCATGTATGTATGTTTACATGCATGCATGTGTGTATGTGCATGTATGAGTGCATGTTTGCATGTGTGTACAAGTACATGTATGTATGTCTATGTGTGTATGAGTACATGTATTTATGTGTGTGCATGTGCATATATGAGTGCATACATGCATATGCATGTGTGTATGAATACATGTATGTATGTGTATGTGTATAAGTGCATGTATATATGTATATGTATATATGTATGTGTGCATGCATGCATATGTATATGTGTATGAGTACATGGATGTATGTGTACATAAGTACATATATATGTATATGTGTATATATATGTGTGTATGCATGTGTGTGTATGTGTGTGTGTGTATGTGTGTATGTATCCATGTGCCACAGCATGTGACCATAAGGAAACATGCAGGAGTAGGTTCTCTCCTTCCTACCACTGTAGGCCTTGGGAACTTAACTCAGGTCATCAGGCTTGGGGGCAAGCTCCTTTACCTGCTGAGCCATCTTGCCTGCCTCTCCTATTGCTTTCTTAATGAAACATGAAGTCTCAGACAAAGTTGAAGAAGGTCAAAGTGAAAGGCAGCCTTCATATTATGGACTTACTACATCACACCAGCTTGTGCTGCTTCCAGCTGGTTTATTTACTCTTCCTTACAGTTCCTGAGCAATCAAATTATCACCTACTCACTTAAAACAGAAGAAGTCATGCTGCATGCATGGGGCAGACCCCATTCAGCTTCATTCAGTCTCAGGTAAGAGCCTGACTGTGGCTGGCAATGTAGGTCACTGGTAGTGCCCTTGCCAACCTAGCATGTTCAGAGCAACACAGTTGTATGGAAATGAAGTTGAATTTAATGCATCTTTTCATCTACAACCCATTAAAAACACATCTGTGCCAAGTGTCAGATCTGACTCGTGGAGAGCTTGCTGAGTGTGGTCAACAAAAACCACTCAGTGGGTGCTGTCGGAGTCACTGGCAGGAGGGAGGACCTGCAGGGTGGTGCATAGAGGGAAGCTCAAAGGAACTGTTCCCTTCTCTCCATGACTGACAGGACGGGGCAGGAGGAGGCTTGTTAACAGGCTCGGGCCCTCAGTTCTGGAGCATAGGGTGATGGAAGGCCCTGTGATGAGAGCCAGCCTCCCCGCTTCTTATGTGAAGAAGTTGTCGCTAATGGCATACACGCCTGTGAAGAAGTTGTCGCTAATGGCATACACGCCTCCTATTGCTCTAAGGAAGCCCAGGGGTCAGCCGACCTTGCAGTGATCATTGCTGACAATACGCTCAGCAGCCTGCTAGTTCTTAGGCTCTGCCCTGGTTCCCTCGACGGAGCCTGAAGATGCCTTTTGTGCAAGAGGCCGAAGAAGAGAGACCTAGAACCCCTGCGGAGTCATGTTCCGTGTCTTGACACCCACTTCATCCTTATCTTGTTGCCTATGTGAGGCTGGGTGTGCTCTGCAAACCTTGAAAACAAATGTGGGGTTCCTATCACCCTAGGAACACCCAAGCACAGCAGGGAACCTGGGCACCTGGAAGAAAATGACAAGGATTCTAGACTCTGCTCCCACTCAGAGACTCTTACTATTGATGACACAGACTTGTGCACATGTGGGTGCCTTGGTTGTATGCATGAGTGTGTTTTAAGGCATCTGTGTGTGCCACTGTGTTCCCCTTTAAAGAACAAAAGTGAGCTCACACCACTTTGTAACTACCTTTTCCTGTTAACCTACCACCGATACATTTCTTTGTGTTATTTTGGAGCATTAAAAAAAAAAATCTACCACAGAATTATGGTTTTTTTGCTCATGAGTCCTCCAAAGAACCCTGGTTCCCAAATACTTACACACGTATTTCTAACAAATAAGGAACTCTACAGCACTCTCCTGGACCGTCCAAGCCAGGAAGTTGATACACGTGTAGCTGGTTATTGCTACTTTGTAGGTTCTTCTGTTTCCCACCCCGTATCCCCCCAGTTTTATCT
The DNA here is from genome assembly GCF_008632895.1 of Mastomys coucha. NCBI lineage: Eukaryota > Metazoa > Chordata > Mammalia > Rodentia > Muridae > Mastomys > Mastomys coucha. Next base: position 158,305,640 of record NW_022196897.1, on the reverse strand, counting down.
CTAGATAGGAGAGAGGGAAGGGGGCGGGGAGAGACCTCTGAACCTAATTCCTTTCTTCTTATTTCTTTGTTTATAGCTGGTATTTTGATACTTTGTGGCTTTTTCTCACCCTTTATCTTCCTGGTTTTGCCCCCCATCACTAGAAAGAAGGAGAAAGACACAGAAAGACCTGAATCTAATTTCTTTCTATTTGCTTCTTTTTTGAGCATGATTACTACTAAAACACAACCAGCCTCCCCGCTTGAAGGACCACCAGCCACCAATCCCCCTTTCTGAGCACTAGCGTTTACATATCATCTGAAACCTTCCCAGAATTCCAAACATCACACAGTGATAGAAACTATCTGACAAAACTGCACCTTTGCTAGAGCATGAAGCCAACCACAGTCAGTTGCTGTGGACAGTCTGAAGCAGCCCCTTATCTTCATATCGGGGATTAAAATGAAAACATAGTCTTAGAATATTTCTGTGTTTTTAAAGAAACCAAAAACTCCAGAATTCTCATTACACAAGTGCGTTGGTTCCCAGACTCCACAGGGTTTCAAAGTTATCTCAGCGGTGTCTCCCGTAGCAAACGATTATATGCATCAGAATCTCATTTCTTATTCTGACATTATGGGACTCAGATGTTCTCTCAGTCCCCAGGCACCGCCCGTGACCGTGACTCTTACTGTGGGTATGTGGTCATTTGTAAAGACATGTAGGACAAGCACATGTGAGTCCTAGAGTTGGTGTCAGGAGTTGTCTTAGTCAGGGTTTCTATTCCTGCACAAACATCATGACCAAGAAGCAAGTTGGGGAGGAAAGGGTTTATTCAGCTTACACTTCCACATGGCTGTTGATCACCAAAGGAAGTCAGGACTGGAACTCAGGCAGGTCAGGAAGCAGGGGCTGATGCAGAGGCCATGGAGGAATGTTATTTACTGGCTTGCTTCCCCTGGCTTGCTCAGCTTGCTTTCTTATAGAACCCAAGACTACCAGCCCAGGGATGGCACCACCCACAATGCACCCCCCCACACCCTTGATCACTAATTGAGAAAATACCTTCCAGCTGGATCTCATGGAGGCATTTCCTCAAGGAAGGCTCCTTTCTCTGTGATAACTCCAGCTTGTGTCAAGTTGACACACAACGCCAGCCAGTACGGGAGTCTTTTTCAATCTCTCCATTGTGTCTTTTGAGGTAGGATCTCTCACTGATCTTAGCTCACTTACTCATGTAGGGATCCTCTGCCACCGCCTTTGCTGCTCATGTACATTGCTCTGCCTGGTTCCATGGAGGTGCTGGGGATCTGAACTTAGGTCCTACTCTTGTGTGGCTACCAGCTTACCAACCGAGCATCCCCATCCCTGGCTCTGACTTCTCTGAGGATGGCACAGTTCAGGTGTTTTCTTCATCACCTGCCCCTCACTTTGGGTTTGCTTTGTGACTTCTCATGATTGAATTCCAGCTAGGCATCTTTGTCAGAGACTTAACAGAAGTGCTGCTGCTTGTAGCCTTGTGGGAGGCATGATTTAAACTTGTCCCCATTCCTTCTGATACACTTCTGATCATCAAGGCGGAGGCTCTGGGCTTGTCTGCTGCTGTCATCCCTCACCCCACCATGGAATTGTCATACATCTTATGGAAGGTCTATGAGGCTACCAGAATGTCTCATTCACCACCAAACTGTGCAGTCATCTGCCTGTTTCTATGCGTGTTTTCTGGTGTCTGAGTTTATTCATTGGATATAATCCATTGCTACTGTTATTTTGCTTAGTTTAGGATTGTTCCAGGATGATTAGAAGAGCCTCTTAGTTCAGGTTCAACAATAAAACATATTTCCATCCCTGAGCACGCTCTTAGCAGGGAAAGATTTTCTAAGTCCAGCTTGTACATCCTCTCTTTTCAAGCACAGGAAATAGCCATTTCTCCAAGGCAATGGCTGCTTTTGTGGATCGGCACTCACAAGCTAAGACCTGGGAGACAGGTTGCTCCTTGCTCCTGCCGTTGGTACCTTGAGAGCTCTCCCTGGACAATCGAGGGAAAACAGTGATGTACAGCACACCTACATTCACCTGTCCATCTCTCCATCCAAACTGGGTTTATCCCGACGCTCTCCAAGTCCAGTCTCTCTTCATTGTCTCTCTTTCCATGTCTGCACCCTGATTCTTGGAAATAAAGATGTATGCCCCCTTGGTTCTAAACGTAAGTACTGATGAATCCTCTGTGTTGTCCTCGCCTGTCTTCACCACCTCCAGGGGCGTCTTTTCTTCAGCCACAACACACTTTTTCACCAGTGTGAGTGACTTCTTTACCTGCTAGACACCACCCTGGCTTTGAGTCTCTTCCCCTAGGCAAACATTCTGTTGGGCTGTCCAGTCCTAGTGGATTCCTTGCTGACGTATATAGGCACCAACAATGCAGTGGGCCATTGCACACATAGGTACACACACATAGACACATATCTTGCACACATATACACACATGCATGTAAGTGTGTGCATGTGAGTGCGCACATGCACACGCACACACGCACTCACACACACACACACACACACACACACACCACAGCCCTACCTCCACCTCTCTATGCCTGCCTTGCGTATGTGTTTCACATAGCTTTATTATCCGACTCGTCTGGAGCCGCGCTTTTCCCTGGTATGTAGCATCTTTTACATGTGGCCTCCACCATCAGGCAGCTTTCTTTCTCTCATCAACACAAGCCTTGACATAGTAGGGTTTATGTGAGTTAGGAATCTCTGGATGAGCAGTACCAACAGAAGATGGGCCTCTCAAAGGACTCAGTCTAAATCAGCAGTTCTCAAGCTGTGGGCCACGATCCCTCTGTGGGTCACATATCAGGGATCCTGCATATCAGATGTTTACATGATGCTTCATAACAGAGGCAAATTACAATTATGAAGGAGCAGAGAGATAATTTTATGGCTGGAGGTGACCACAACATGAGAGACTGTGTTAAAGGGTCGCAGCATTAGGAAGGCTGAGAACCAAGGCTCTAGATTTTGGAAGCTGAAAAGTCCAATGATACGTCCTCTTCGAACTGGAGCCTGGGAAACCACTGGGTAGGTAGAAGGTTGCAAGAGTCCCGCCTGAGTCTTCAGGCTTGAAGACCAGGGCACAGGTGACAGAACAGAGAGGGAGGGCATCGGGACCCTGAGGGAGGGCATTGGGACACACGACAGCCGAAGATCAGCATTCTGCTCAGCAGCCATCAGAGAGTGAATCCAATCTTTCTCCGTTCTCTCTCCTTGTTCAGGACCTCCAGAGCTTGCATGCTGCCTGGGAAGGGCCATCTTCTTTATTTAGCTCACTAATCCAGAGACTCATCTCTTCCAGAAATGCCCTAGAGGCATGCCCAGTGCTAAAGTCAAGCCAGAGAGCCAGAGAGCCGGTACCCAATGTCCTTCTCAAGTTTATTCAGACTACAAAGCACCACAGGGGTCAACCTACAACCCCTGTCTGAAGGAAGGGATTCTAAAGCTGCTAGTCCTGTGTACAGATTCCTGTTCTTATCACCAGGCAGCCTTCTGGAGTGAGCTAGTGCATTTAGCATCTGTAGTCATATACAGCACTTCTTGAGGAAATCAATTATGCCACCCACTAATCCGTCAGGCTCTCTCCCTTCTGGGCATACAGGTAAGCCATGTGACAGGAACATGGGTACATAGCATGCCAGTAAAACAGGAGCAGAAGGGATCGGTGCCTCTCCCAGGAAGATACAGGGGGCAGTTTATCTTGTTTCAGCCTTTTTCTCTGGAGACCATGGGAAACACACACTGAAATTTTGACTGCTAATAAACATACCCCGATGCTGACTTGTGTTGGCTGTCCACTGTGAGCCAAAAATAAACACTTGATGCACTCAGCTTAGAGACCCCTATTTTGTTACTGCTACTTCTGGTGTGTGTCCATGTCTAATCTCATCCAGGGGACACAAGACTTCAAATGAATGTGACATATGATTTCAGAGTAACACTTCATTTTGGCCCATAAGAAATGCCTTGCAGATGAGCCGAGTAGCTCAGACTGTGGCCTTTCTAGAAGAAAGGAGCAAAAGCCAAAGTGTGCACTGGTTATTAATTTTCTTCAGGCCCGTAAGGAATTCAACCACATGAGGCTGTGACGTCCTACTCGATAAATTCTAAGAGCTGTGTTCAGTGCTGCTGGTGACAGGCTGCGTAACTTGCCAAGCCTCGTTCCCTTCTTTGTATCTCAGAGATTACCAAATCGAAGAAGGACTATCAGTTCACTAAAGTCCTCCTTTGAAGGGGTGACTTGTGGCTCTTCAACAGGTTTATCTCCTTGCCTTGTCTTGGTAGTTGGTTAATGCCTGAATTCCCTGTTCATATGACCTGGACAAGGACAAAGGTCACCTCCAGACATTAACTTGCCAGATCAGTTCTTTTGGGGAGACAGATTAACCTACTTTACCTGTATGGTCTTGGCTCAAGCTCTCTCTCTAGTTTTTAGTCTAGGTATCAGCCAAAATCATGGTTTTGCCTGAAGTCTGTGCAGAAAAATATATTTTCAAACCTGTGTGGTCGATGACAGAGTTCATCTCCTTGACATACACCCGTGAACCGGAAGTCTCAGTTCTTCCTGAGTAGTTGACTCTAGTTGGCTCCACCACAGCAGATTGCTAGGCCAACATGTGCCAGCCAAAGAAAGAGTGGAGTTCTCAGCAAGTAAAGTGCTAGGTGAATATTATTATTTTTTTTTATTCTATTCTAGTCTTTAGAAGTGAGTTACTTGGTCCAGCTGTGAGTTGGTGGATGCTAACTAACACACAAGAGAATGTGAGGAGCTGGGAATGACTGGGGAGGAAGGTTTATAGGGGATTGATTGATGAGTAACATAAACTAAGAAAGACAACCATTTTAGGCAAATATACACCCAAGGCAAATGGTCGCAAGAGAATTCTCATGAATCCAAGGGTGATAGCAACTGTACTAAAAAAAATAAAAATGACCCAGAGTTACTAAGTACCACAACTGAGTCACTAGGGATAATAAAAGATGCCTTGAACATCAGATTAAAGAGTTGGGCAGCCTACATGTTACAAGTAATGAAATTTCGCTGACCAGGACCCTCACTCAGGGATAGAGATCAGAAGAAGTCCCTGGCATGGAAGAGATCAGATTTGTAGGGTGTGAATGACCCATTAATTTCTAGTAGGTTCTTGCTGATGCAAGTCTGCCTTTCTTTTCCTTTCTTTTCTTTTCTTTTTTTGTTTCTTTTCTTTTCTTTTCTTTTCTCTTCTCTTCTCTTCTCTTCTTTTCTCTTCTTCTCTCCTCCTCTTTCACCCCTCTTCTTTCTTTCTTCCTTCCTTCCTTTCTTCCTTCCTTCCTTCCTTCCTTCCTTCCTTCCTTCCTTCCTTTCTTTCTTTCCTTTTTTCTTTCTTTCTTTCTTTCTCCCTTTGAGACAGGTATCCCATTCTAGTCCAGGCTGGCCTGGAACTCACTATCTAGCCTACACAGCCTGAAATTTGTGGCAACTTTCCTGCCTCCATCTTCTGCCTCCTGAGCACTATGCTTCCAGGTATGAGACACCATGCCCAGTAGTCTTCTTGTTCAGATGGAACCTAAATTGCAAGTGTGAGTGCTGTGTCACAAAGAAGAAGAAAGAAGGTGCTGTCAAATGCTGGGAAAGCCAGTCTCTGAGGATTGGCTGAGCGAGCTTGGGGGAAGGGCAACCCCCACCCCCAGAAGATTCAGTTTGCCCCATAAGGCTCCACTTGACAAAGTCACCAGGAAACTCCGGCGTGAATCACTAGCTTCCATTGTGGAAATGGAAACTTCCAATGGAGCTAAGAAACAGGACATGGAGGGAAGGTTGTAGGTCGTTGACATCCACCAGGAAGGAGATAATGGGGGATGGGGCATTGTCACTGTGGTTATCTATCCTTTCATTAAAGAAACTAGCCTTTGTTTATCATCTACAAGAGGAGCTCAGAGTAGAGATGAACAAGGTCAGAGTACAGGAAAGCAGGCTGGATTGAAAGAGATAAAGGGAGTATCTTCAGACACTGATAATCCAGGATCCAGGACAAGAATTGGCAGAAATGCTTTTAGGAGCTGTGCAAGTGTATGTGCGTGTGTGCGTGTGTGTGTGTGTGTGTGTGTGTGTGTGTGTGTGTACACTTGCACATACACATTTGAAAGTGCATGTGTTTGTGTATATAAGAGCATGCATGTTAGCATGTAGGGGAACCATTTGGTTGATTTGCTGGCACCCGATGCAGCCCATTGGAATTCTAGTGCGGGGTTCATGGCTGGGTCATCTGTAAGGGCCATGGCTGGGTCATCTGTAAGGGCCGTGGAGTATGGCTTTGGGTCTCCTCCCTCTCTGCCCATCATTAGCAGCACTGTGTCCCAGACAGCAGGTGGCAAGTGAGGTAAGGAGAGTCCCTCTGTTTGCTTCTGCAGCCTCCAGGGTTTGCACAGCCCAGCACTGACTTTTGGCCCCTCCTCCTCTAGAAGATGCAAGTCATACATTTTTAATTGGAGTTTTTCTGCCAAAGAGCAAACTGGCTTGCCGCCCAACTTATGGGTGAAGATGTCGAGAGAAACCCTCACCTTCTGTCCTGCTGGCAGCTAATGAAAACAAACGCTCCTGTCCTCCTCCAGCTGCTTGCTCTCTCTCTTCCACAGCAGTCACTCTATTTAAAGCACCACTAGCTCCTTAACTGGTTTTAAGCCAAGGGACCCAGATCTGGCTTAGGATTTGGTCTTCCCCTGGCTGTGGAAGTTCAGATTGTCAAGTTTCCCACCTCTTGGTTTCCCACCTCTGCTCTCTGCAAGCTAAACTGAAAGGGGTGTGTGTGTGTTTTCTGTCTGTGTGTGTCTGTGTGTGTGTATATGTGTATGTGTGTCTATGTGTGTCTGTGTCTATGTGTGTCTATGTGTATATGTGCGTATGTGTGCATATGTGTGTCTGTGTCTATGTGTGTGTCTGTGTGTGTGTATATGTGTATGTGTGTCTATGTGTGTCTGTGTCTATGTGTGTCTGTGTGTCTATGTGTGTGTCTGTGTGCATATGTGCATATGTGTCTATGTGTGTATATGTGTGTGTATGTGTGCATATGTGTGTCTGTATGTATGTGTGTCTATGTGTGTCTGTGTGTATATGTGTGTGTATGTGTGCATATGTGTGTCTGTGTCTATGTGTGTCTATGTGTGTCTATGTGTGTCTGTGTGTATATGTGTGTGTATGTGTACATATGTGTGTCTGTGTGTCTATATGTGTGTATGTGTGCGTATGTGTGTCTGTGTCTATGTATGTGTCTGTGTGTGTATATGTGTATGTGTGTCTATGTGTGTCTGTGTGTCTATATGTGTGTCTGTGTGCATATGTGTGTCTGTGTCTATGTGTATATGTGATTCTGTCTGTGTGTATGTGTGGGGGGGTGATGCACGTTGGGAGAGAAAATGGTCTGGCCCCCCCAAAGCAGTATGTCTCCACTTAATATCATGGTTGGAAGGCTGGGCTTGAAAGGTTCAGTGGATCAGGGTGCCCCCTATATAACCAGAAGCACCCAAGCTCAAAATTTCTAGGGCAGCGCCACAGCACAGCAAGGTGCTTACTACCAAAAGCCTAAAGACCTGAGTTCAAGCCCCGGGTTCCACATGGAAGAGGGAGAGAGGGGAATCTATAAGGCCAGGCATAGTTACCTATAACCACGGTACTGTGATGGATGGGAGCTAGGAGGATCACTCTGGCTTGTTGCCTGGCCACTAGGCCAACTCCTGGTTCAGTGAGACACCCTGTCTCAAAGACATAAGGCAGAGGGTGGAGGACCAGGATGCCCAACGTCCTCCCTGAGCTCTGTGAGTGTGCACCCTCGTATCCACCTGTGCACACACTGGAAAGCACACACATGAATTCGATGTGCATGCACATGTCACAGTACACATTTAGAAGGATGGTGGTATAGCTCCACCAGAGTAAGATGTCAGCATCATTTAAAGGCACGGCCGACGACACTTCTTTCTAATTCTTTAAAGCCATTTTTAAAAGGAAACAGAGCCTGTATCCTGTGCAGCACCCCCTCAGGGACAATCTCCCTTTGGCTCTGCTCAGTAATTCAATTGTGATGAGAAGGTTGTGCAGTCATAGCGAAAGAGAGCTGGGAAGAGAAAAAAAATAAATAAATAAAGCAGAAAAGAGGGAGAGAGCCTTCAGCAGCCGTCATCTATCTTGTGGAAAATGAAAAGTGCTTACCCGTGCCCAGATAGTAAATCCTGGCTGCTTTATTAAATAAATGTAGTATTTCACTCAAGAAAGGAGACCCTTGGAATGCTTGGAAAAGCTCACTGGCTTTGAAATGGAATAAAGATTGATTTATGGGGAAGTTCTACTGCATGTCTGTTTTTCTTCTCTCTGACACAAAGAATGGTAACCAAGACACAGAATTCATTTTAAAAGACCAAAAGAAAGAGTTGGGTGTTGGAAATTTGGGCGTTTTATTTATCTTACTTTTAAAAAAAAAAGAATTCTGAGAGACGACTGGATAGGCAGGGGTGTTTACGCTAAGTGCGATTCACTGCACAGCGCTGGCCAGTGTGTGCCACAGCCTGACTTCATGCCAGCCACACAGCTGCTGTCCAAAAACCCTCTTTTTCTGTAATTAAGGTTCACGCTTTTGAGTTATTTTGCTTTGCATTCTTCCTTTAAAAAACAAAGGTAACTGCCTTCATTAGATAGGGTCCCTTCAAGTGCAGATGATGAGAACTTGAGATTGGTTTCATTAAAAACTGAGGTTGGCTGAAGAGCCAAAAAATTCACTAGCCTCAGGCCCATCTGGACCCAGGAGCTCATGTGACACAGCAGGACCCAGGAGCTCATGTGACACAGCAGGACCCAGGAGCTC
>NW_022196897.1:158295148-158296736 GCF_008632895.1 Mastomys coucha | reverse complement strand
AGGACCCAGGAGCTCATGTGACACAGCAGGACCCAGGAGCTCATGTGACACAGCAGGACCCAGGAGCTTGTGTGATATAGCAGGGCTCCCAGCTCCTGGCTCTCCTCAAATATTCCATAGAGTTTGTTGTTCTTCTCCTCAGCTGGATTTTTGGGGCTCTCCAAGATTGACTGGGGGATTTCTCTTTTACGTTTACACATCTCTGGTTTGGAAGATGACTTTCCCACACAGTTCAAGGCTCTTAGAGGGGGGTGGGGCACAGACAAATTGGTTGATTTTACCCCTCTGGTTAAGTGATAAACCAAGGATTCTAACCAATTCTAACTACCACTCTGCAGACCCTGACAGGAATCAATCTTCTTTTCTTGATTTAATGTTTTGAAAACTTCATACTAAGATACAATGTATGGGGGTCCTTCCCTACCCTTCCATCTCCCCCTACTCCTCCCCACACTCCTCCCCCATTTCAATTTCATTGTTTTTTTTTAATAAGTAAACCACTAAGTCTAATTAGTGATGGTCATATACACTCATGTGTGTGGGATCATCCACTGGAGCATGACAACCCACCAATGGCTACTCCTACCCAGAGAAGTGACTCTCCCTCACTCAGGAGCCTCTTAGGACCTCTGTTCATAGAGTATTTAAACAATCTCTCTGCATTTATAATCTTAAATGAGCAATATAAATAGAAGCTTATCCAACAAGCACAAATAATCCAGCTCACACATATGCGTGCTCACACAGGAAGCTGGCATGCATTCTGCTTGGGACATGGGAACAGTTGTGAAGACAGGCATGGTCCTTCCTCTCCAGCTTGTGAGTTCTGAACTGTTCTGAAGTTCCTGGAATGGGAGAGAGGGAAGCAAGAGAGAAGAGATGGAGAACAAAGGCCTCCCTTGGAGCAAGAAGGTACCCTCCTGGAAGAGGCCTGAAGGCTCTGAGAAATGTCTGTCAAGAACAGCTGGGGGGAGAGTATTACTGGTGAAGCCACTTTGTAAAGTAGCCCAAAGGTTCCTCACTAAGCAAAAAGCATCACATGGCCCAGCTACACCAAGCTTGGGGGAGACTCAGAGGGATCTAAGCTGGCATAGGACATTATTCTTGCACACCATGTTTACTGCAGCACTGTCTATGGAAGTCAAGGCAAGGAATCAGCCTGCATGCCCATTAGCAGATGTGTCCTCACAATGGGAGTGTGTCCTCACAATGGCTATGTGCCCTCACAATGGCTGTGTGTCCACACAATGGGAGTGTGTCCACACAATGGGAGTGTGTCCTCACAATGGCAGTGTGTCCTCACAATGGCAGTGTGTCCTCACAATGGGAGTGTGTCCTCACAATGGCAGTGTGTCCTCACAATGGGAGTGTGTCCTCACAATGGCTGTGTGCCCTCACAATGGCTGTGTGTCCACACAATGGGAGTGTGTCCACACAATGGGAGTGTGTCCTCACAATGGCAGTGTGTCCACACAATGGGAGTGTGTCCTCACAATGGGAGTGTGTCCTCACAATGGCTATGTGTCCTCACAATGGGAGTGTGTCCACACAATGGGAGTGTGTCCTCACAATGGGAGTGTGTCCTCAC
>NW_022196897.1:158293037-158293516 GCF_008632895.1 Mastomys coucha | reverse complement strand
CACACAATGACAGTGTGTCCTCACAATGGGAGTGTGTCCTCACAATGGCAGCGTGTCCTCTCAATGGCAGTGTGTCCACACAATGGGAGTGTGTCCTCAAAATGGGAGTGTGTCCTCACAATGGCAGTGTGTCCTCACAATGGGAGTGTGTCCTCACAATGGCAGTGTGTCCTCACAATGGCTGTGTGTCCTCACAATGGCTGTGTGTCCTCACAATGGGAGTGTGTCCACACAATGGGAGTGTGTCCTCACAATGGGAGTGTGTCCTCACAAGGGCGGTGTGTCCTCACAATGGCAGTGTGTCCACACAATGGGAGTGTGTCCTCACAATGGGAGTGTGTCCTCACAATGGGAGTGTATCCTCACAATGGCAGTGTGTCCACACAATGGCAGTGTGTCCTCACAATGGCTGTGTGTCCTCACAATGGCAGTATGTCCTCACAATGGGAGTGTGTCCTCACAATGGGAGTGTGTCCACA
>NW_022196897.1:158283205-158291766 GCF_008632895.1 Mastomys coucha | reverse complement strand
CACACAATGACAGTGTGTCCTCACAATGGGAGTGTGTCCTCACAATGGCAGCGTGTCCTCTCAATGGCTGTGTGTCCTCACAATGGGAGTGTGTCCACACAATGGCAGTGTGTCTACGCATTGACAGTGTGTCATGTCTGCACAATGTAGTCCAGGCAGCAGTAAAGATGAGTGAAATTCTGTCATTTACAGGAAAATGGGACAATCTGTTAATCATCCCAAAGACAAAACATGCATACACAGTTACTCATGTGTAAAGACACATGCACCCAAATGCACACACATGCATACACACACATATGTACACACAGAGACATGTAGTACGAGGACAGAAGAGAACGCTATGGACAGCCTAGGAACAGCGAGTGGACAGAAGTTAGTGGGGAGTGAACATACTCAACAATGACTCAGTTGAACAGAACCGTCATATAAAACACCTGTCCCCTTAACCAGAGAACTCAATAACCAGAGAACTCAATCAGTGTCTGTGGCCTTTAGGGAGCTCTGCCTTTGCACTGGGGTTCTACATACACCCAGAAACATGCCTGACTCCCTGAGTTCTAAGCACAGAGGTGCAGAGAACCCTGGACTTGGGTTCCCTGCTTGAATCTGTAAAGAACTAATCTTTTGTTCTTCTGTTGCTGTGAGAAAATGCCAAGCGACTCATAGGAAAGGAGTGAGGCTCTAAACCCTCAGTGCACCTCTGAGGGACGCATCTCCTAAGGGCTCCATAACTTGTTCCATATACCACCACTTACTGGGACCAAGAATTCAAATACAGGAGCCTGAGGGGAACACTTCTCATTTTCCCACAAGAGGATGTTTCACTAGATTAGAGATACCCCACTCTTTGACATTTTGGAATGATATTGTTAGCTAATCCTCCTGTGGCTATGTGTGTGTCTAGTTGTCTTGATTACCACCTAACACGGGAGCTAGCAATAGGAGGGCCCGCCCCCAGTGGGCGGCACCATTCCTAGGCAGGTGGGTCAGGCTGTATGAGAAAACCAGCTGAGCAGGCGCCTGGGAGTGAGGCAGAGGACAAGTCAAGTGACAGTCCTCTATAACTTCTGCCCCAAGTTCCTATTTGTGTTCCTGCCTTGACCTTTGTCGATGTGGACTGTGATGTGGAAGTTTAAATTAACCCTTTCCTCCACCAAGTTGCTTTTGTTCAGTGGCTTTTTTTTTTTTTTTTTAATCACAGCAGCATAAAAGTAACAAGGGCAGCATCCGAGACAGAGTTTGGAAAAGTCGTTACTGGGTCAGAGAGAAAATGAAAATCACTGCAAGTCCCAATTTCAGATCCTCACATCTGCCAGTGATAGTTCAACCTTTCTTGTTCTATTTATTTTTAAAAAATTAAAATTTGACTGAATTCAGTGCTTCACAGTGGGGCAGTCCGTTATGATAGGGCTGGCCCTATCATAGAAGTCTACAGGTTTTGTTTCTTCGTTCCCTGGAGGCCCCAGTGATAGGAAATGCAGAGCTCAATTCTCTTCTCTAGGTCCCCCCGATCTAGGCCCTCAGCCCAGCCCCCAGTGCACACAGGGACCTACAGCTTGTTAGCAGTGTATCCTGCCCAGGGGTAGAATGCTAGAATGCCGGAAGCCTTCCTTACTGATAGAGCTAAGCTACACTGGCCCAGGCAGGACAAAGCAGAGGAGGTTGGAGCTAATTTGGACCCCTGCAGAGAGAGCAGGTGGGTGAGCCCTACCTGGGCTTCCTGGGAGGTGACCAACAGCCCAGCTTAGATTTTTGGAAGGCAAGTGTCCATCAATCTGATGTGCCAATAAAGGGATGAGGAGACCTGCCCACAGCTGCTCCCCACACGGCATGGCAAGTCCCTGGAGCACTGTGGGAAGGGAGTCAGTACACTGCCTCTTCATCCACCTGTTTGTACTGACAGCTTGCTCCCTGCAGGACTGGGGTGCAGAAGTAATGTAAACCCCTCATGTCAGGAAGCTGTGTACATGAGGGAATATAGGAACAAAACCAATAAACTGAGGCTGCATGCGATGGGAAACAGAGGGAGGGGTTAAGTAAAAGCAGGCTGTATGCCCCCCTTCTCTCCCTCCCCTTCCCTCCCTCCCTACATACTTCTCTCCCTCCTCCCATCCCTCCTTTTCTCCCTCCTCCCCTACATCCTTCCCTCCATTCTTCTTTCTACCTCTCTGCTTGCTTGTCTGCCTGCCTGTCTGTCTGCCTTCCTTCCTTCCTCCCTCCCTCCTTCCCTCCCTCCCTCCCTCCCTCCCTCCCTTCCTTCCTTCCTGCCTGCCTGCCTGCCTGCCTGCTTGTCTCTGTGTGTATGTATGTGTGAGAGACTTAATGTAGTAAAACACATAAACAAAGGCTTGAAGGACGGAGGAGAGGGAGTCTCCTGGATATTTGGTAGAAGAACTCCCTGAGAAGAAGGAAGTGCTAAGGGGTGTGAAAGGCCCTGAGGTAGGGGTGGAGTAGGCTGGAGGACAGTGGTGCAGGGGAGGAGCAAGCAGGGACAAGGAGCAGGTCAGAAACTGCCTAAGACAGCGAGAGAGGAGTTGCCATTGTAGCACTAGACTGCCTACTAGAAAAACTCAGTGCATTCAGAGAGAAAAGGGGGAGTTACTGGTCGATTTGGAGCTCAGAGGTGGTCAAGTTGGGAGTAAATGTATGGCATGAACTCATCCTGCAGCTTCTAGAAGGAATATATAGGCCTATTGAGGTTACTTGACAATTTGCTCTTGTACCTGACTGACTCTTGTTCTTTGAGAAAATGTATGTATGCTCTCTGTGTGAAAGGTGTTGTGTTCGTGGATGAAGATACAGTCATGGATGCATTTCAGTCCTGTCTTCTTCAGTCTCCTTTAGTCCATAGTGGGCAGAGGCAAGTAAGAATGCTCTAAAAAACAAGCAACAAGCAGAACCTTGTGATGGGAGGAGTTGCTGGTAGGAATGCCAGCAGGTCAGTCACTACAGTAGAGCTTGGGTACTCCCTCAAAATCCTAACACAGCACTGTCACATAACTCAGAAGTTCACTGCTCTACATGTATACCAATAACTGCAAGCATTCCCGTTAATTCTCAGAGCAATGCTATTCCAGTTAAATGGGTGGGAACATCCCAGTTGTCAATCAGTTGATGAATGGGGGAAGGAAATGCGGTCTATCCACTCAATGTGATGGATATGATGTGCAGATGTGGACTGACCTGCAAAACTGTACACAAAGGCCACATGTCAGATGACCTGATTGATGGGAAACAGCCAGAAGAGGAAACTCTCCCTGGGCAGAGCAAGGGTCACTGCCAGGGGCCGGGGAAGAAGGGAGTCCACAAGGCTGTTGGTACTTACTGGGCACCTGACGTCCTCCCCTGAGTGCTCGGGATTGTGCAGAGGCGAGGGCTTTACAGAAACTGAGAGCCTGCTCATCGACACTGTGTTCTCTGCTTTCAAGTTACTAATTTTGCATTGTGTGGATTTGGTTTTATGTAAGTGAATGTCCAGCATTGTGTTGGGAGTAAACCAGGTATATGAGAGTAAGAAGGCCAGGAAGGGAGGCAGAGAGTGGCCCACATGATGTAGGGACTGGGAAGGCTCCTGCCTGGCTGCACTTGTTAGATGAAGGAGTTTAGACAGATCCATTTGTAAACAAACGGAAAATTTCTGCACTAATACAGGCTTCCTTCCTGTGTGGGGGAAGGGAGAGCAATCTGGGGTCAGGGGAGAAGAATGAAGATTTTATTTGTCCAATCTCTTTATTTTTAGAGGACGGGTGGTTATATAATAAAATATTAAGCATGCAGTAAAATAACAGTGAGGGGGCAGTTCTGCTGTTAAGGTCTGGTTCCCCAGTTGGTTCTTGATTTGTCAGTCTCTGTGCATGGTGGGAGCCAGCTGCAGCAGCATGGACCCTCAGTCAGGTCTGCTTCCTGCACAGCCCATAATCCCCTCCCATCACATGGCCAGCCAATCCTATTCTGCTTCCATGCATTCATGCACTTCCCCCTCCATAGATTACTTCAAAGATACTTTAACTACAATTGTATATCTAACTGATTCTATTTCTTATCGCACACACACTTTCGATGTTGTTGCTTGAATACATTACTTTAACAATTAATTAAAAAGCAAGGTCGGGTTCTCCATGGTCTTTGGTTCTTTTCAAAACATGATTCTTTTCTGAGGAGCTGAATACAAACTTCACCCATCCCTTCATCATCCATCCTACCAATCACATTAGTACAGAGGCCAAGGTCAGAGACCCAGCCTGGAGGGGGCCACAGGGCAGGGAAAGCAGGGTACACTAACCCTCTCTTTCTCTCTTTCTTTCTTTCTCTCTCTCTCTCTCTCTCTCTCTCTCTCTCTGCCTGTGTATTTGTGTGTGTGTGTGTGTGTGTGTGTATGTGTGTGTATGCACAAGTAACTTTGGTTAATGTAGTAGAGAAAATACAAACATAGGCTTGAAGGAGAGAAGGAAGGAGGACAGGAGGGGAGGAGGCAGACCCTTGACTCTCTCTGGCCCTGACCACATCTCTCACCTGTTGGGGCTGAACTTGCCCCCACACACTCTATGAGCACAGTGAATATCTAGCGAGTGGGGTTTACTGTAAGAGTAAATGAACTTTCGTAGGAGAGGTTACTGGCTTTCCTTGCAGTGACAAGCAACAATAACCTCTTGACAAACTCCATTTTTGTTCATATTTTTTTTTTTTCCTGAGGAGAGGCACAGAAGACATTGAACACCCACCTTCCTGGCTTTACCTTATAACTGTTCTGTATGTAACTTCTTGGTTGCAAATATGGCTTCTGGAGCCCACAGTGCTTCTCTAGCCAGGAAGCTAATTCCAAAAGGCATTAGAAAGGTTCATAGAACATGTTCCACTCACAAGTGGACAGCTACTGCTACAACTATCTATTTAATATCAGTTTTGTGTCCAGAAAGGGCGCTTGTGCCCTGGTTCAGGATGGCAGAACATAGAGTTCCCTGGAGATGTTGAGGTTCAGTTCCCACAAATAACACTGTCAGAGTGAAAAATAAGGGTGTACATTCGCTCTCTACTGGAATTCCATGCTTGCACTCAAAGTGATAAGAGAGAAGAGAGAGTCAGCCCGGCTCCCCGAGCCTGCACACCAGCTTCGTTTCCCTTGCCGAAGGGTCGGCTCAGGCTGTGCCTGAAGGAGATCTCCCGTACGTTTCCTGTACAAAGAAAGGAGTTTGTGTTCAGAGGACAGAACTTCGGGGAAATGTTTGTATTTTCTCTCCGTTTCAAATATCATTCCTTTTGTCTTACAACTTTGGGGGGGGGGATCCTGCACTGGGAGAGGATCACATTACAGATGCCCAGAGACATCCTCAAACAGGGCAACACAGAAAACACTACAAGATGCCAGCGCTCTGCCTGCTGTACCGCACTCACGCGGGCGACTTGAGCTGAGCTTCTGCTGTCCTTCCCATGGCTGTTGTCGTCTTCACTGGAGTCTTGCTAGCCAAGGCACTCAGTGGAGAGTGGAGGTGGGGGTCTGGAGGGAGGGGGCCCGCTTTCCACCTGAATCTTCATGGCAAGCCTCGAGCAAGCAAGTGGTTCCTGGATCCATACGATATTTGAACCGGCGATGAAGAGGGAGCAAAGGGAGCCGAGTCTGAGCACAGGTGTTGTGGGGGGTGTGCAGGAAGCTCATCTTAGCTGGAGTACAGATGGCACAAGACAGGTATTGCAAGCATCGAGGTGGGAGTTGTGGGTCGTGGCTGAGCCACAGAGAATCTTGAATTCAAAACAGAGAAGCACTGGGTGGAGTCCCTGGGTCAGTGGTTGATAAACTTCTGTGATGGCATGTCTGATGGATGGTGTTCATATACATAGCCGTCTGTGGGGAGAGCCAGCGTTTTACATGATCCTGTGTAATTCAGTTCCTTTGTCTTCTATATGAGGGAGCAGATTGAAAGACAAGAAATCGGGTATGGCATTGCCATGGTGATGGCTCCCACCTGGTTCTGTATGGACAGGTGCATCCTCTCCAAATGCGGAGACCACAACTACCACGCACACACTGGAACTACCACGCACACACTGGAGACGAGGCCAGGATCCAGACTGACTGCTGACAACCTTGGGCACATCATCAAGTCCTTTGGTTCCATGCCATCACATCCTGAATGGGGAAGGACAGACTTCCCACATCAGAAGGGCATTAAGAAAGTAAAAGAAGGTACTGTACGTTACACACTCGGCATGCATTGTAAAAGCATAGACTACTTGAGTCTGTAGCTCACGGAGTATTAGAACCCAGCGCTCTCAGCAGAGGGAATCACTGCAGGAAGATAGAAGGGGACAGTGAGGGCAGATAGTGCAGGATGGAAACACAAACTCAGGCTGTCAGACTTGGTGGCAAGCTCCTTTTTATACTGAGCCATCTTGCTGGCCCTGGCCTGATTTAACAGAGCTGTTTAACAATAACATGTTACATGTAACATGGTTACATCCCCACGCAAGTCTCATTGTCTGATAGTTGTCACGTGCTCATCTCAGAAGCTCCCCATAGAGGCTTAGGACAATGCTTGGAATACTTGTCATCCATAGGGTAGGGCTGACTCCTAAATAACGCCCCCCCCCCCACACACAGGAGAGCTCACGGGGAGGAGGAGCAGAGCTCACAGGGAGGAGGAGCAGAGCTCACAGGTAGGAGGAGCAGAGCTCACAGGGAGGAGGAGCAGAGCTCACAGGGAGGAGGAGCAGGACTCACGGGGAGGAGGAGCAGGACTCACGGGGAGGAGGAGCAGAGCTCACGGGGAGGAGGAGCAGAGCTCACAGGGAGGAGGAGCAGAGCTCACAGGGAGGAGGAGCAGGAACTGGAGATGTGAATCAGCAGGTGCTCACTAGAGCGGAATAGGTCACAAATTTAATTATGTGATGATGTATGGAGCCCCCTTTATTATATTTGTTTTTGCCACCAAGACTCTTGGCTCCATAAAGGGAAGGGAGTGTGCCTGTCTAACTCACTTATAGATCCCAGTCTACTACAGAGGCTGGTACAGGATCAGAGATCAATAAGTAGTTCCTAAATGAATGAATGAAGCTTACAGTTTGTTGGAGGAAACACAAAGGTAAAACGAGATGAAACTCTGAGTTAACCTGAGCTTAGCAAGGAAGACAGACAAGTGTATGTACGCTCATGGAAGAGCTGTGCTGTTTCTAGGACTCTAGAAAGCTTGGCACAGAGCATGTCAGGAATGAGAGATGGCCCAATGGTTAAGAGTATTTGCTTCACAGACTTAAGGACGGGAGAAGAGGCAAGGAGACTTGCTGACTTCTAGCATAGCTAAGAAACTGTGGGTCACCTTCAGGGAGAGGCTCTGCCTCAGATAAGTAGAAGAGAGTGATAGAGGGGGAGACAGATGTGTACATGTATGCACGTGTGCGCATGCACATGTAAGACACGAAGAGTCTTACGTCCGTGATGTCCCACTCACAGAAACACAGAGATGGAGATGCAACAAGCATGAGGTTTACGGATCCAGTGAGCTGGGGCCATCCTGCAATTGGGGCAGAGGTGACCCCCAACATTCCAAGCATACAGTTTTTATACAGTTATAGAGGGTAGACTTTGGTAACAGCATGAATTGGTTTACACCCATTTGAGGCCCTCGCTGCCCTTTCTCAGCATTTGTGGCCCCAGGCAAGGTGTGGTCTTAATCACCAGAAGGGGGAACTGAAACATTTTTGGTCTTAGTCTGCACCTGCCCTGCCCTGCGGTTGGTCGGGGCCTAAAGTTTGAATTGCTAGGACATTCCAGGAAGGGAGTGTACATTCCTGGCAAGGTCTTTCAGCAACCATCTTATGTTCTTTTCTAAGGTCTCTCCCTCTCTCTCTCTCTCTGTCTCTTTCACACACACACACACACACACACACACACACACACACACACACCACAGAGCTATGTAACTGGTGATAAATGTGACGAGCCAGTATTGCACACTTTAAGAAGAGCAAGCGAGAAGCCATTATAACCAGTACAGGAGCTGAGCTGTCAGCAGAATTCTAGATCTGGCAGCTTCAAGGGTAGGGGGGCACACAGAGGTGCAGAAAGGGATGAGACTGGGAGGAGGAGAGGTTTGCCCTCAGCACCACGAAGGATACTGTGTAGGGGGAATCTGAGTTCTCTGGGGCAGAGTGTTCCGAGTGAATAGTCTTCAACATGAGAGTGCCTGGACAGATCTCCCCATTGCTGGAAAACAAGCAACAGGACCACAAAGCACCCACGCAGTTTTCCCTGTGTGGTCTCTAGTCCATGCAGCATCTACAAGGTCTCTGTGATTAAGGCTGTCTCAGGATAGGATTCGGACCATTTTTAATGGAGTTTTAGAAACAATCTCCCAGATAAAATTATACATAGTGCTCATACTCTTTGTAAAAACATGGACTACTACTGTAAAGAGAGTTTTATGACCTCTTCAGAATGACTCATATGTATGTTGTTCATTGCTATAAACACTGTGTTTGACCTGTTACTGTCATGTGATACAACTGCTACGAGAACAAGCACTTTATGGGAGGTGAGGCCCTTGGCCCTGTGAAGGTTCAGTACC
>NW_022196897.1:158274655-158283049 GCF_008632895.1 Mastomys coucha | reverse complement strand
AAAAAAAAAAAAAAAGACACACACTAGTGTTGTGAGCAGGTCTTGTGGAAACGTGAATTAAAATTGCAGTGACACAGCATCTGGCCTGGTCAGAGTAGCAAGGCTCAAAGAAAGCACCCCACATAGCACTGGAGAAAATGTTCAAAACCACCAAGTTTTCCCCAAACCAAGACTGGAATGGCTGTTGGGTATAGCTGTACCATTATAGAATTGATATCCAAAGTTCATCAAACCGCCATGTCCAAGAGACCCCCGCACTTCCATGTCTACTTCACCACTACTCACAATATCTAACACAAGAAGTCTGCCCAAGTATTCACAAAGGATGAAAGTATGAGGAAAATGAAGTTCACATATAGGAAAGAACAGCATTTAGCAATGAACGTACTCCACTTACGATGATAGAGGCTATTTATCAATATGTGTATTGCAGTGCTGCCCAATTACATATGGATATCGATGTAGGTTTGTTTGTTGATTCATTTTTGCTGCTGTTGTTGTCCTAACATGAGTTCTTCTGGTGAAGTCAAAGACGACATGCTTGCCTCAGGCTGATCTCAGAGGACTTTGGATTTCATTATACAGGGTTGGTTTTGTTGGCTTTTGCCTTTCGTTCTATGGAAAAGAGGCAGGAAGAGCAAGGGTGAATGCCTGTGCCCCTCAGAAGGGTCCAGGATCTCCAGCAGGCCAAGGATGTTGGAAAGAGGAAGACAGTGACTAAAGAGTAAGACGGGGTCATTCTGCAGGGCCTGTTAGAGGCCAAGTGGTGATGTTTGAATTTCAACAGCAGGTGCTGGGGAAGCAGCAATGCTTTTAAAGTGATAAGTAATACATAATAATAATAACTAATGTACAATAACATTTAGTCAAAGCTAAATGATAGAAACAAGCATCTTAATTTTCTTTTCTTTTGAGAAAGAGCCTCACCCTGTAGCCCAGGTTGTGCTGGCACTTCCTCATTGTACAGCCTAAGCGGGCCTCTAACTGGTAATCTTCCTGCCTCAGCCTCTTGTGTGCTGTGATCGCAGGTAGGAATCATGGCCCCATTCTCCCAATGATGTGCTATCTTTGCTCAGAATTCTCTGTCTAGAGGGCGTTTCTATACATCTTTACTTTTTTCTCTTTTAATTTAAATTTTTAAAAAATCATCACACAGGAGGGTGGGTGTTTGTATGTATGTGTATGTATATATGTATGCTTGCATGCATGTATTTATATGTGTTTGAGTTTGTATGCATGCATGTGTGTGTATGCATGCCTGAGTGTGTTTCTATGTTTGGATATGTTTGTATGTATGTGTGTGTTTGTATATGCATGTTTACATGTGTGTATATGTGTGTGTGTGTTTGCATATGTGTGTATGTGTGTGTAAATATGTGTGTATGTGTGTTTGCATGTACTCATGTGTGGCAACCAGAAGACAAGCCATAGAAGAAAATAGATCATTACACAGAGTACACTGTGGCATTTGCACACATAGGTTTTATGTTTCACGCCCCCTTGTCATCTCCTGTTCCTGTCCCTTCTTGCTAATCTCCTTCCTTTACTCAAAGAGTCTCTCCTGACTTCATGTCGAATGGATTCCACTACCCACTCCTAAGATCTCTCTGTTTCTTTTCTACTTTCACACTGCACCCCTTGAAACACACAAGCAAATTTAAATCTACACACCACTGGTCAGTATTCGTCCATCTGGCTCTAGTGGTTTTCACTTCACAGTGGTTTCTTGTTCCATCCATGACATTATTCTCTTTAGGGACATGCTCCCACTGTGTCTGTGAATCACCTCTGTAGATGGACGCTTCTGTCTATGAGCCATATGTGTCTCTCCATCCCTCTGGGATGGACACTGGCTGTCTATGAACCATGTTGTGTCTCTCCATCCCCCTGTGGACGGACACTGGCTGTCTATGAATCACGTGTCTCTCCATCCCCCTGTAGATGGACACTTCTGTCTATGAGCCACATTGTGTCTCTATGAACCACATGTGTCTCTCCATCCCTCTGTTGATGGATACTGGCTGTCTATGAACTAACTATGCTGTATCTTTCCATCCCCCTGTGGATGAACACTGGTTGTCTATGAACCACATGTGTCTCTCCATCCCTCTGTGGATGGACACTGATTGGTTCCACCTCCCAGCAGCAGATGAGGATGCTGTGGTCTGAGCACTCACTTCATTCACCCTCGTTTCCATGACTAGGATCCAGATCTCATTCCTGGCCCAGTGTATGTTTCATTTCTCAATGTTGCACTGTGATAATGGAATCCTCCAGATGCCATTCAAGAAAGGCCCGGAGCATACCAGGACAAATCGTTCTGCCCAACTTGCGTGGTCACCAGGACACTGAGGATCCATGACTCTTTCTGATCTCGACCACTTTTCACACTCTTCAGGGGATTTGTATCCTCCAAGAACACAGGACAGAAACAAACCCATAGTCTAAAGCCCAGAGTGGAGGCCAGGTTAGTAGGTCCTAGCAGAACTCATCTTGGAGTCATAGATCCAGATGTTTCCACGCAGATCCACTGTTCTTAGGAACTAGAAGAAATCCAAACAAGTGGGAATAGTTGGTTGATTATGACAATGGTAAGCAGACAGACCTGAGTCTCTGACTCTGGGATCTAACACCATTGTTCTACAGTGGGTTCTAAACCACTCATAGCCCACCTCAGATCTCAGGGGCAACGAGGAGCCTGACTTTATGTTCCTTAACACTACTAAGATATTGGTCTTCATTATCTTCTGTTTCTTGCTGTTTTTTTTTTTTTTGTTTTTGTTTTGCTCTTTTTGGTCATCAAGATCTTTATCCTATTCAGTAGGAATTATTTAACCTAACATAGTCATTCATTCATTTTAGAAGATAGTTCCTGATTGAGATTTGCATAACACTTGCCTGGTCACTTCCACAGCTGTCAGCCACCTCAAGGGAGCACTCACAAGTCAAGTCAACTCTGGGAACCTGGCTGAGTGCTCAGGCAAGCCTGAAATGGTGACTTGGTCTTATTTACAAGACCAAGCTGAGGGAACCCCCATGAGCAGAGGAACAGAAGTTGTTCGTGGACCCTGGGTTGGGTAAGTGACCAGCCCAGCCACACAGGCCCAAGCAATGAAGAGCCCATCTGTGCCCTTCTCTATAGGAGCAGAACATCTAGGGGCCACTTAGGAGGGGGTAAACTGATGTTTTAACTTGATAGTTGGGGAGGCAGGAATTGTTAAGTCAGATTTCTGCCTGCAGTTTACTATATTGAAACCTAGGGAGCTGGGTCCAGGATCTCACTCTTAGACACTTTGCTTAGCCATGATCCCTGTTAGGTTCTATGATATCCCTAGGCATACTTCTCTGCTTTAGGCTTTGTCAACTTGACACAAACTCGAGTCACATGGAAAGAAGGAACTGCAGCTGAGGAACTGACCCCATCAGATTGGCTTGTGGGCATAGCTGTGGGGACATGTTATTGATTAGTGATTGGTGTGGGAGGGCCCAGCCCATTCTGGGCAGTACTATCGCTATGTAGGTGGTCCTGGGCTGTATATCAAAGCAGAATCAATAAGCCATGGAAGTGAAACCAGTAAGTAGCATTCCCCCATGGCCTCTGTCTCAGTTTCTGCACCCAGGTTCCTGCCTTGGGGTCCCTG
This sequence comes from Mastomys coucha, assembly GCF_008632895.1. Taxonomy (NCBI): domain Eukaryota; kingdom Metazoa; phylum Chordata; class Mammalia; order Rodentia; family Muridae; genus Mastomys; species Mastomys coucha. The sequence goes on along the minus strand of NW_022196897.1, from coordinate 158,279,408 downwards.
GATGATAAACTGGGTCCTGTAAGCCAAACAGACACTTTACAAGTTTGGCCATGGTATATTGATTGAAGCAATGGAGATCAAATCAGAACACCTGTTTTTACTTACTTTTCCCTCTTCTTTCTCTGAGGTATCCATAAAGACAATGGGCTTCCAACCTATCACAAACCTCTCATCCTCTCCCGCTCAGGCTTTCCTGACAGGTGTAACCTCTGTGGAGTCAGGTATAATTGTACCAGCTCTGCCATCTGCACAGGCGTGGGGAAGGAGGTTGGTACCCGTCTTCCTCTACCCTTCTTGCTGCTTTGATGATGAGGTGAGGCTGAGAACCAGCCTCTGAAGGATCCATGTAGCCGAGAAGGGGACCTTCACAGGAGAGAGGTGCTTCCAGAAGCCCTGCGGCTCTGTGGCTTTATCTGAGTTCTGATCTGCTCCTCTTACATTTCCCACAGAATGTCAACCAGACAGCAACAAGATTTCTGTCTGTTTTGTTCTCTGCGGCATGTTGAGTGGCGCCTGACACACAGTAGGCTTCCAAGTATCATTTGAATCCATCAATGAATTTGTTTGCTAAAAACCCCACTCTGTGGGCTGGGGAGATGCCCCCACTAGTGATATGTTCAGCAGGTGGACGTGAGTTTGATCTTTAGGAAAAAAGCTGAGCATGAAGGTGCATGCTGTGATTCCAGGGCTCTGGGAGGCAGGGGAAGGCAGATCCCTGGGGCTCACCTGACACCTAGCCTTGCTGAGTCTGTGTGCTCCAGGTTCAGTCAAAGTCTGCGTCAACAGAGAGAGGACAGTCCTTGGGAATAACACCTGAGGCTGACCTCTGGTCTCCACAGGTGTGCACACACACCTGTACACTCCGACCACAAATCCAAGGCTATGGCTCTTGGCTTTTATGGCCTCTTTTTTTTTTTCTCCTTATTTAGTTTAGTATTTATTTGTAGCTCAGCAATTCAGCTCTTGAGATAAATTTGCAGAGATCCTGGGATTTATTCACTGCGTTACGGTGTTCATTCCACTTCACTCTCGTTTAGAGATATGAAAATTGGCTGCGGCTCATCTTCAATTCTTCTTTCAAGGCTACGCTCTTCGCCATGCATCAGATTTAATGGAAACGCTAATAAAGGGATGGAGATGTCTCTGGGTAATTTCATTATCATAGAAGCAACATAAAAGCCCGCACCTCTACATAACTTAGATAACCCTGAAACTCTACCTAGGAGGCTTGTGTGGAAAACCTTGTCCCCTTGGAGTCTTCCTGGGGGCTTCCTCTTAAGTTGAAGTTTGAAGAGAGCATCATTGCTTGACAAGAAATATTTCCCAAGCAGTTTTTGATGCCCGGCCTGGTCAACCTTTCCAAATATGAAGGTTTTATGTATTGCTTCTTATTCTTATTGTTTTTTAAAGTGTCTTTCATGTTTCAAGATGGCCTCAAAGACACTATGCAACCAAGAATGACCTTGAACTTCTGACCCTCCTGCCTCCACTCTCAAGTCTGGGATTATAGGTGTGCACCACCACATCTGGTCTATGCAGTGTTGGGAATCACACTCAGGGTTTTGTGAATGTAGGAAAGGCACTTTACACACTGAGCCACATCCCAGACTTCACTACTTTTAAAACTATTTTTTTTAAAAAAAGGTTTTGTTTGTTTGAGAAATCAAATCTTTATGTCACCTTTTCAGCTTGGCCTCTGTGCTTGCATGATTCACAGTGAGTCACACACACACACACACACACACACACACACACACAAACACACTTTATAGTGCCTATTGGTGTTGGGGAGTTGGGGGATCCCTCCAGTCTTCGGTAATAATTTCCCCGATACTCACAATGCTCACTAGACTCATACCACCAAGGCTGAAGTGTGGATGGAGCTGGCCTAGAATGATGCTCCTAAAACTGAAGATAACATGCAGCCCTGCTGGCCTCACAGTTTCCTTCAGAGGATGCAAGATGTAATTCCAGAGCCCAGTGACTGGAGACTTAAGATTGTCTTGCAAAACCAGGCTTGGAGCTCTTGTGATCTAAATCCCCCTAAACTGATTACTTTGGTGTCTTTTCAAGTTTAGGGCTAATTTAATTGACTGCTGTGTGGAACCCCAGAAAAGGGGTAAGAAATCCATTGAAGTCCTTATTGCTAAATAAAATCCACCGACAAGTGACCAGTGGCTGAGGGCTTTGACAAGTGACCTTGGCTGAGGGTCACCAGCCAAGATCTCACTTACAGCAGAAATCAGAACTCCCAAGCTTCCCTGGTGGGCATCCCCTCCCTCTGTCTATGGCTCTAAGACACCCACACTGATTTTATTCTTCATGTTTTATTTCAAAACAGTGTTCTGCAGCAGTCAGAAGTGTCATGCATTCATATGTGGCTGCTCTTATTTGATCCGATCAATGACATTGATTTCCCTTTAAATGCAAAGATTGCACAGTTCAGCTTTAATTGTGGATCGGGTTGCAAGGCCTGCTTCTCAGAGGCAGTAGTTCTAGTTTCCTTCTCATAAATCAACTGCTGTTGGTGAGCGTGGGCGGGGCCTGCCTTTGTTAGCATCTTCCCTGTTCCTGTAGGGCACAGCAGCCTCTGACCCTGCAGGGGCAATACGCTTGTGCTGTGCTAGGTCAGCAGAAGGAGGCGTGCCAGCATTTAATGTCCCGGTGAGGTGTTTGATTGAGTCCTGAGGACCTCAGCAGGTTAAGCTTATTTGGCCAAGGGAGTATTTTCCAAAAGGTATGGCCATTTGTATGTGTGTGTGTGTGTGTGTGTGTGTGTGTGTGTGTGTATGTGTAGTGTGCAAACCTATGCCAGGGGTCAACCTCAGGCTCTGTCTACCTTGGCTGAGTTTTAGGACAAAGTCTCTGACTGGCTTGGCCAGCAGTTCACCTATTAGCATAGGCTGGTTGACTATTAAGCCCCAAGCATCAGCTGATCTCCAACCCGAGGAGTGGGGCAGTGGTGGTGCACGCCTTTAATCCCAGCACTTGGGAGGCAGAGGCAGGTGGATTTCTGAGTTCGTGGCCAGCCTGGTCTACAGAGTGAGTTCCAGGACAGCCAGGGCTATACAGAGAAACCCTGTCTCAGAAAAACCAAAACCAACCAACCAACCAACCAAACAAACAACAACAGAAAAACAACCGTGACTGCCTTCCCGCAGGAATTAGTTAAAAGACAGGCAGTGGAGGGGGGGTGGGTGGGGGGGAGGAGTTTGCTAGCTTCTCTTTCCTCCATCTTCTCTTCTTCCTCCTTATTTTGCCTTTTGATTAATAACATTTTTTGGGGGGGGGAAGAGGAATGTGTAGATCTAGAGATTATTATATTAAGGGAAGTAATCCAGATCAGAAAAACAAATACTTCACGCTCTCAAACTTGGATCCTAGCTTTCATATTTATGTACGTGTGCCTATGGCTATAAGTCACAAAACTGGAAAGGAATGCGGACAGTGAGCAGGAGGGGGTGGGTCCTGGGAGTGGGGGTGGGGCTGGGATGGGAGGTAGGCTGAGAAGAAGGAGAGGATGGTGAATCCCGGTGCCTTGGAAGCAGGAGGGGTGGTGGAAGCAGGAGGGGTGGTGGAAGCGCACAGGTGTTGGGGCAAGGCTTTGGGATATCAAAAACAACAAAAGTGGCTTAGTGAAACCTGATACTTTGTACGCTAATTATAAAAGAAGGGAAAAACAGACAGAAAGGCAACCGTTTATCCCAGGGCGGTCTCCTCACAGCAGGGGTCTAGTCTACACTTCAGGATTAAAAGAGGCAGCTCCAAAAAAGCTGTAGCGCAGTGCAGCGGTTGAGACAAGTGTCAAGAAAAGGTCCCCCGAGCCCTTCGCCCTGTCCTCACGTTCATTTTGATTCTTGGATGGCTACTTGTCCTGCCCACCTCCTCCGGCAGGTGGAATTGCTTTTATCATGTGAAGGCCCATCCCAGGTTTGGAGAGAGACTTTTGTTGTAAACGCTTGATAAGACACCCCCTAAACACACCCAAGAGTTCCAACAAAGAACATCCCTTCAGGAAAGTACCTTTTCTGTTCACACTTGAAGAGAGGGTGGGCTCACAGATGGTGTTAACTCTTCACCATCTGGGGGTCACACAGAGTTGGGTCCTTGCACACTGGGCCACGGGCTGAGGACTGGCTTCTGGTCACCCTGCTCTCCAAGTGACATGAGCTATACTCTCCTGTATGAAGCACGAAGAAATCTTGAGAAAAGTTCAGGAATGTACTTTCCCTCCATTTTCTTGTTGAGAGGGTAAGGGTCTACTCATTGGTGAAATTCTGAATGGAAAGTTTAACAGGCTGGTGAGGTAAAGGTTTGGTGGGCCCAAGGGCACCGAATGAATTGCTATATCTTCCATGTCTTCGTGATTCAAATAGCCTGTAGAAAGGCTTTATAATAGGGACTTAAAAATGGTGGTGAAGTCGAAGGGTATTTGCTTGGTAAAATACCTCATTAAGCTTCTGCCAGATGTAAGCCAACAGAAAGCTGAAAAGGCATTCAGGCCTGATATGGTGCAGAACCTCCCCAGGGGGTGGAGGCACACATGTAATTATCACACACAATACACTATCAGGTGCTTTCTCAGTTGCGTGGATGACCCCGCAAACACATGACACGCCTGCTACATGGAAGCCATCATGGTGCAAGAGATCTCCTATGAATGGCTGAGTCACTGTGCCCCAGCTCCTCAGAACTCAGGTCAGTGCAAAGGGATGAGGGCAGAGGGTGGGAGGGAGGGGTGAGGGCAGAGAGT
>NW_022196897.1:158270603-158274504 GCF_008632895.1 Mastomys coucha | reverse complement strand
GGAGGGGTGAGGGCAGAGTAGGAGGGAGGGATGGGTTCTTTTAGCCAAGGCTAGTTCTTCCTAAGGAGAATCTGAAGAACTGGAAAGCTGAACTTTTGCATAGAAATTGAACATGAAAGTTTCAGATTGTTAGATGACAGGATGGGTCAGATTGTTAGATGACAGGATGGGAAAGGCATTGTTTGGCAAACAGAACAGGGAAGAATGAAGAAAAGCAAGATGGGCACATTGGCAGTGCCCACATGGGCATTTGGTCCCTGCTGAATTTAAGTATGGGGATGCCAAAAGCCTCTGGAGAGGGTGAACTGGTCTGTGCCTGGAAGGTAGTTAGCTCAGTGGGTAGAGTGCTTGTCTCATGTGGGCGAAGCCCTGGGTTCTGTCTCCCTCACCACAGAAACCTGACATGGCAGTACAGTGATTGTAATCCCAGCATTCTGGAGGATAGGAAGTTCAGGGCCGTTCTTGGCTACATTGTGAATCTGAGGCTATCTTGGTTTGTATGAGTCCCTGTCTCAACCATACAAAAAGTAGAAGAAATCAATCGATGCCAGTTACCTGCTTTGGGCGGGGGGCGGGGGGTGAGCTACCTTTTCAGTCCAGGATAGAAGGTGGAAGAGGTCCATTAAAGAATTGTGATCTCTGGGTTAGCTCTGGGATCAATCGGTAAACTTCCTGGTAGCTATGGTCCCATCACTTAATGAGGTGTGTGAGTGGAGCTCTGTGAGAACCTTCCAGCCGTTCCTCTAAGGGCTTACTCTTCAGGGTAGGAGGAGGCCATTTTTACCTTTCCATCTTTTCCCCGCTCCTCCATGCTCCTTGAAATACAGATGTGATCATCTGAGTCCATGCAGGTGTCTTGTATTAGGCGTTAAATGGGACAATGGAAACTGTGCACTATGAAGACGTCAGAAAGAAATTGGCTTTGGACTGTCTACTCCGGATCAGCTCTAGGTATTTAAGTTGTTATCGGGGAACATTTTCAGCAAAACCCAACCCTTACAAGTGTACCAGATCTGTCTTTCACTTGCCTTGTAGCCTTGGTAAGCAAGGGAAACAATAGCACCCGTAGTAAATGTGTGTGGGGATGAAGATTGCTGGGGCCGGGGATACAGTGAAATCAGTGGGGATGAAGATTGCTGGGGCCGGGCACAGTGAAATCAGTGGGGATGAAGATTGCTGGGGCCGGACACAGTGAAATCAGTGGGGATGAAGATTGCTGGGGCCGGACACAGTGAAATCAGTGGGGATGAAGATTGCTGGGGCCGGACACAGTGAAATCAGTGGGGATGAAGATTGCTGGGGCCGGACACAGTGAAATCAGTGGGGATGAAGATTGCTGGGGCCGGGGACACAGTGAAATCAGTGGGGATGAAGATTGCTGGGGCCGGGGACACAGTGAAATCAGTGAAGTTTTACGATCCAATGTCAGGTCTTAAAAAAAAAACCAAAAACCAAACCAAGCCAAAATAAACCTTTGTAAAAGAGCTGGACGTGTCATAGTGTTATACGCTTCCAATTCCATGCTTGCAGGCAGCAAAGGGAGGGTCCTTGGAGTTCCAGGTCAGTCAGCCCAGCCTACACAGTGAGCTACAGGACAATGAGAGATTCTGTCTTGTTACAACAAGGAGAAAGGCTCCTGAGGATGCTCTCCAGCATCCACATGTACAAGACACACATAAATACATACATGTGCACATACAGGAATTAAAGGTGTGTGTGCATAGAGAGTGGTTAGGACATTATCTCTCGCTTAAAAAGTTTACTGATACAACAAAGCTTCAGAAAGCTCAGTTATTTACACACGGTTGTGGAGGGGGTGAGAAGTGAGACAGGGTGCAAATGTGGAAAACTGTGTCGCCATCCAGTCAAGAGGGAAGGCAGGCGTGAGGCATTTAGAGGGAAATGAAGGCATTGGAAGAAGAGGCAAAGGGCTAGAAGAAGAGTTGTGGGGTTGTTAGTTAGTGGGGGTCGTACTCACTCCCCAAACTGAAACTGAAAAGGCTATGGTTGGAGGAAACTGGATAGGAACTTCACCAAGTATGGTTATACGAGCAAGACAAGGAAAGAGCCCAGAGTCCTTCGCGCTTGCTTGAGGGAGTGCTATCATTGGGTTTTGAGATTCTCTAGTGGGGAGCGAGGATTGGGCCCAAGCATCAGGAAGAGTTAATAAGTTCTTGACTGCAGGCCACACTGCCTCAGGATTGGCTGTGGGTGGGGAGTTGTTTGTCCCTGACAGTGAAAGACCCCTGTAGGGAGGCCCCCACTCCCTACAGGGAGTCTTGGGAGGACGCACACCCAAGGAATCACGAGAGATCATCTTGATGTAAAACACATGAGGCAGTATAATTTCTCAGAGCGCTCCGGGCTGACACCACACCTATCTCACGCAGGAGATAGTGGAATTGACCACGAGGCTCAGGAGTTAGGAGTTTATATAGGAAAAAGGTCTAGGGGAACAAAGGAATCAGTGTGGCTATACATGATTGGCTAGTTCAAATATTAACTAGTACGTGCAGAACAGAGTGGAAAATTCCTAAGGTTGGTGTTAATCTGAGTCAATAGAGCATCTGACCTTAAACCATATCTAAGAGGACCAGATGGCCCACTACTCAGTGTCTGCCCAGACATGTCCTTGCATTTTTTTCTCTTCTATATCTTCCCAGCCTGCTAGTTCCCAGAATGTCTTAACAGCTTGCTTATTTTTGCCCAGGCTTATTTGGACGTATTCGACCTTGGTCCACTGTGTTTTTCTGTAATTTTCTCATTAGCCAGCACAAGTCTCAAATTTAACTCTTTCAACAGAAGGTGCTGGTTAGTGCTAGAGTGCTCAGGGTGGAGGGGCAGGGGCGGCAGGTTTCACTATCATAAGACATTTATCTGTAGGGCCTCATGTTCCTGGAAGCTGTGGCCACTGCAGGACAGAACGGCACAGCTCAGCAAAGGCAGTTACGAACAGAGGCAGACAAGCTAAGCATTACCCTGCTTTCAGTTACCCAGCAGATATCCGTGGCAGTTGCCAGTCGAAGTGAGAGTCAGTCAGCCCCTTTGGCAGAAGCAGCCTTGAAGTCCCTGGCTGAGAAGCTCCGGAAATCTACAGAGCAGTAGGGAGTCCCGTGGAGTCACTAGAATGACCCAGAGTAGAGGCTGATGATGCTGGTCCTCACACAGATGCTGGGTCAAGGAAGCCTTGGATGCTGCCAAGGAGTTCACCTCAGGCCGTGGGAGTTAAAAAGGCCCAGGTTTGGCAGCAGCTGCTTGAACAACTTCAGCAGGCCTTGTGTCACAAGGGCTCACCTTGGTTTGTCTGGGACCTGGACCTGGGGTGATGAGGCCCCAGAATGGCCTAGAACAGGAGGTTCACGACAGTACGGATTTGATTGGATTTGTCTGCGTTTGAAAACAGACCTAGAGGGGATTCCTCACGGGGGGGGGGGGCTGGTGATGAGGAATGCAGGAGCCCAAAGCAAAGGATTTTTGCATAAGTCAAATATTATTAAAATGACCACTCTCTACTGCAGCAGCTCTTAGTCAGATCCATTTATGATCTTTACCTATGAATTCCATTTTTACCATTATTGTTTGTTTATAATCACTGGTTCTGCTCACGTTTATTCACAGTAATATTTTGCTTTACGAGCTAAGTTTGGGTTTACAAACTGCAGACAAATGGACACACACCAATGCCTTAGCACTATGGATACGTGTGTGCTGGTATCAAGAGGGTGGGATCCCAGAGATGAGAGGCAACTGTCCAGAGTTTGAGCTGAACAGCAATCGTTTCATCCCTGGCATTGCCAACCCCCACCCGCCTTTCCCTGCTTCTCTACTCTCATCTCTATTTGATAGGCATGGGAGCCTCCGCGTGATAAACCTATGATCAGTTCCTTGCCAAAAAAAAAAA
>NW_022196897.1:158265123-158270539 GCF_008632895.1 Mastomys coucha | reverse complement strand
TTCCAGCCAAGCACCACCAGGCCATCCCATTTGGATGTGTTCCTATATCTCCAGTAACCTCCTGGGTGTTTCCACCTGCATAACCTCTTGGGACCTCAAACGTGGCAGGTAGAGAAACAGATTCGCAGTTGACTGACTTCTCTCGCAAGCCCATCCCTCCCCCAGACCTGCTGACATCACTCTCAGCTTGCTGGAGAGTGATGCCACAAACTCGGAGCATTCTGCTCACTCATCTCCAGCATCTCCTAAACGAATCTAGCTTGCTTCATGTGATTCTAAACAGATGTCTTATTAAATCACACTGAGTGTGTCTGCGTCTTCCCTTCCTCCCCTCCCCTGGTGACCGTCTTCCTCTAGGCTTTCACCTGATGTGGTCTCCTGAGTTCAGCCTCCTCTCCTCCCTTCACTCTGCTTTGGTGGGCATCCTCAATCAGGTTGTAGCCATGTCTTGCCTCTTCCCTATCAGCTCTGCCAGCAGGTGGTTGGAGACGGGGACTGGTTAGCATTTTATAATTTCTGATATGTTCATGGGCTTAAATAAGGAAACCATCTTAGTCAAAACAGAGTGGTTGCACAGAGAGCGGCTGAAGGCCCATTCTCTTAAACAGCCTTCCTAATAGCCAGTCTCTGTCCTCCTATGTAGAAAGCTGGGACTTTTATTACCTAATCTTCTGATTGTTGTAACAAAACACCTACCAAGAAGCAACTTAAGGGAGAAGGGTTTATTTAGACTTATAGTTTGAGACAATACTATTCATTATGATGGGAAGATATGGTCATTGGTTGGGGAAGGCATGTGCTGGTGACAGGAAGATTGTTAGTCACATTGCAGCTACTGTCAGGAAACAGAGCAGTAACAGCAAGTGGGCTGAGGCTACAAAACTTCAAGTGCCTCCTACTTCTTCCAGTGGGGCTCCACCTCCTACAGCTTCCAGTACTGTCCCAACACTGCCAACAGCTGGCCCCGACTGCTCAAGCACACAAGCCTCCTGGGGGATGGGGATAGGCAGGCATTGCACATTCAAACTCTAACCGAAATCAACCTCACCTCTTGGCATCCTTCAAGCCCGTCAAAAATAGTGCTTTCTGTCCGGGCCTAATTCACTTCCTCTCTCTTCATCTGGAACTCTGCGCCTTAATTTGTGTGCTTATTAATTGCATGATGATGCAGTATGAAAAAGATGTTTCAGCTGTGACCTCAGAAGAGGTCAGAGTGCTGATGGAGCATTACTTCCTTCGTTACCTGTGCGTGGAACCAGATTTTAAGATGGAGAAGCAGAGCAGTTGGCATTTTTTTGTTTTACTTCTTCTGTGATCAGCTTCCTCCCTCACAGTTAATTTGCATTAGGATGCATCTGTCAGTCAAATACGCCTGAGGTCTTGGACCACTTACTGGCCTTGATAAAAAAATGTGGAAAGGGGGGACAACATCTGTTTGCCTCTGGCTCTTAAGATTTGTGAGGTTTGGTGGTGGTGGGGTGGCCGTGCCAGCTGTCTCTCGAAGTCTCAGTTTGTCACTACTTAGGGAAAGAGTTTAATGAACTCAACTTGACCAAGGCTGGCAAGGACAAGCTGGAAGAAGAACCCTTTGGATAAAAGGTGGACATAGCTTCCTTCTCAGAGCAGAGAGACTGCTTCCATCTTTGCAGACTCAGGGAGAGTAAAGCAAGCCAGGGACAGGTCAGGAGAGGCAGGAGCACTGGATGAGCCTGGAGGCTAGGAGCCATGACTTACTCTAAGTTCAAGCTGACCTAGGAAGTGATCACGGCTCTTAGGTGTAAAGGATACTACAGAATGAATAGTTTTGATTTTTGGTGGACAAATGGGTTTTCTTTTCTTTCATAGTATTCTTTTTTGTTTAAATTTTATTTGAAATGATCATGTGTGATTCAGGTTCTCGGTATCTTCATGTAGTCATACATGATCTTGAATTTATAATTCTCTTGTCTGAATCTTGCAAATGTTGGGATTGTTGAAAAGGACTACTCACTACATGTGTGATGGCACTTTTACTTTTTAATCAACATTTAAGTGCCATAAAGTGCACACTGAAAGCAGTTTTGACTAGTTTTACAAATCCTGCACTTAGTAGAGCATATGTCCACCTTCCCTAATAAACGCATTCCTGTTTTTCTATAGTGTGCCATATCTACTTCTATAACCTCAGTCATGTCCTTCCTTCCAGACTCAGAGCATCAAGGCTATAACCTAACCCTAGCCATAACCATACTTAGCCCTAACCCTAGCCCTAACCCTAGCTATAACACTAACCCTAGCCCTAGCCCTAGCCCTAACCATAACCATAACTATAACCCTCACCCTAAACCTAACCCTCATCCTAACCAACCCTAACGAACCCTAAACCTACCTCATGAGAAGACCATCTGGTAAACCCAACATATGTAAAGGACATGATTTAATAGTTAAACTAGCCTGCAATCACCCTGGCTTATGATATTGGCTTTGTTTATTCCATATTTTTTTCCTCTTTCATAAAGCAGGTTCTTCAAGGTCAAAAAGGATAGTGTTTAATTCAATGCCTTTTACAGAGCGCTCCTCCCTTCCTATCAAAATGCTAAATGTCAGCACTGAAATTCACGAATATTTTTCTGATCTACTCTACAATGCTTCTGCCTCTCAACTAAGTGTCAGGTCACAGTGAGGTCAGTTAGGTCACGCATCATAGCTGAGACCCAGAACTTTGCACACTCTCTAGATGTGTGAACCATGGATTTTGTGCTTGTGATGTGTGTTGACAAGGTATTGAGAATTTTCCCTAGTAGGAGGTGCCTGGTTAAGAGAGAGTAGCCAGGCAAGGCTAACACTGAAGTCAGGAATGCTATGGGAGTGAAGGGATCAAGTTTGCAAATGCTCCAGGGGGAGAGGAAAAGGAGAGGAGGGGCAGGAAAGGGCAGACAGGGTTGGGGCCGGAACTCCTTTTGGAGCCACATGGGTCCTACTCTTATAGGGCATGAGGCGTTTTAATCTGATATATCAGGAAGCCACAGAAGGATTAACATCTGTATGTGTTACCTCAGTAGACAGGAGGCGAGGATGGAAGGAGAGGATGGATGGATTAGGGAGAAATGTTGGTGGTCCAGCCAATAGATCCTTCGAGGAATCAGAATTGAGGAGATAACAGAGAGCCATCAGTCAAGAGTGGCTCCCACCTGCCACTGTCAGGATGTGGGTAGCCTTTACTAAGCTTGGGAAAATGGAAGAGAAGGGTCAGGAGAGAAAGACCAAAGTGTTCTGGGAACACTCTGAGATGACTTTATCCCAGTGAGGATGCTGCGGGTGAGCACCCTGCAATGAGCACCGCCGTCCAGGAGACAGAAGACATTCCTCCTGCCGGTCTCTGTGTGGGTTCAGAGCCCCCATGAGATGCAAGTGGATCTGAGCACTCTGGATTGGGCTTTGGATGCAGGGCTTGTAAAAGGTGTGTGGCCTCATGTGATTCTCAGGAGGGATGAATAGAAGATAACATAAGTAGAGAAGATCAAGCTGAGTGAAGTAAGGCAGACTCTGAGGCAAGGACACATTGTTTGCCCAGACAATTTAATATGTATGATGTTTGTATACGTTATAATCACATGACACAAAAGTAGAAAGAGAAAACACTGGGCAGAGTGGTTGAGGGGGGTAAGTGGGGGAGATCAGAGCGAAGCAGGGAATGGCTGCCAGGGGATGGATGTCCATGATGATGAATGAGATAAGTGGTTTGCTTGCTGGAGAGATGGCTCTGTGGCTGAAGTGCTCTCTGCATAAGTATGCAGACCTGAGTTCAGAGTCCCAGAACTCACATAAATGTCAGCTGTGTCAGTGGGTGCCCGTAACCCCAGTAGTGGGTGGGTAATGAAGACACATGGCTTCCAGGAGCTCACTGGGCCAGCCGATCTAGCCAAGATGCTGAGCTCCTGGCTCAGTGAGAGGCTCAGTCTCAAAAAATATGGATGGTAGCAGAGCAAGATCCCTGAGGTTCACCTCTGGCCTCTATATATGCACAAATAGGCAAGCTCATGGGCACATGTATATGTGTATACACACACACACACACACACACACACACACACACACACAAAACTCAGACACATAAAAAAATGTAAAAATTTAAAAAATAAAAAAAAGCAAATTATACTTTGAAACAAACAAAGGGGCGACATGAGGGGGTGGAGCCAGCTAGGCACATGTAGGATGGGTGATCTGGGCCATGTACAACTGTCCACATGGCACGAGCCTGGAAAGGCCATATGTTAGATGTCACACCACCTCATTTGGGATATTTCTACCATGAAGGTCACACTTCAAGGGTTTTCTGAAGAATGCCACTTTCATCTGGGTGAAGATCTTGCACGTAAAACAACAGCACTCATCAGTCTCATTGTGAAGGTTTTCCTATTTTCATGAAGAGAAAAGAAAGTTGATGATAATTTCTTCTCAAGACACAACAATTCTGGCAGGCTTATTTGTGCACGGGAAACGTTCAACGGAGCGATGGGGTTTTGAGGAAAGATAATTGCACCGTGTGTGGGATACTGCCAGCCAAATGCAGTAAGATGAAAAAAAGTGAAAAATTAAATCAGCAAAAAATAATTCAGTCTATCAACCTGTTTCTTCCTATTTGTTTTACACCGTGGAAAGTGGCTGGATTTCTTTTTCTGTATATTACTGCCTATCATAGTGTCTTAGTTAGGTTTTTACTGTTGTGAACAGACACCGTGACCAAGGCAACTCTTATAAGGACAACATTTAATTGGGGCTGGCTTACAGGTTCAGAGGTTCCGTTCATTATCATCAAGGTGGGAACATGGCAGCATCCAGGCAGGCATGGTGCAGGAGGAGCTGAAAGTTCTACATCTTCATCTGAAGGCTGCTAGCAGAATACTGGCTTCTAGACACCTCGAATGAGGGTTTTATAGCCCATAGCCACAGTGACACACCTACTCCAACAGGGCCACACCTTCTATCAGTGCCACTACCCGGGCCTAGCTCATACAAACCATCACACATAGCACTGTGCCCAGTACACAGGTTTCTTTTAGCTGGAAACAGTCTGGGGTTACCCTTAGTCACCTTCAGAGTTTCCCTGCTGTTAATTTCTAATTTTGTAAGTAATTTCGGACCAGTGTTTTATTGTTAAAAAATTAAAACATAGCAGATTCATGTAGCTGATTTTTCTACTCCACACTAAACTTGGAGTTTATCCCATAGGTTTTCTGTGTGCTCACAAGGCTCACTGTGTACACACACACACACACACACACAAGCACACATACATGTATGTCCATATGTATAATTTCTTGTTCCTATGCACATGCATGGGGGTCAGCCTGTGATTTTTCCTCAGTTGTCGTCTACTTTGTTTTTTCAGATTTTTTTTTTCTTTTCTTTTTTTTTTTTTTTTTTTTTTTTTTTT
>NW_022196897.1:158264137-158265035 GCF_008632895.1 Mastomys coucha | reverse complement strand
AATCCGCCTGCCTCTGCCTCCCAAGTGCTGGGATTAAAGGCGTGCGCCACCACTGCCCGGCTTGTTTTTTCAGATTTTTAAAAATCATTTTTAGTTGTGTCTCTGTGCAGCTATGAACACATTAGTTCAGGAGCCTACAGAAGCTGAGGTCTTGGTCCCTGGAGCTGGGCTCACAGCAATTGTAAACTGCTGGATGTGGGTACTGGGAACCAAACTGGGCTTCTTGTTCTTAACCCATGAGCGATCTTTCCAGCACCCAGATTGTGTTTTTGAGACAGGGTCTCTCTCACTTGGACTTGGGGTCACCAATTAGTCTAGGCTGGGTGGCCATCGCACCCCAGGGGTTCTCCAGTCTCTGCTTCCTCAGCTCTTCAGCACAGTGATTATAACTACATGCTACTTCATAGGCTTTTTAAATGTTCATTCTGGGGATCAAGTGCTGGTCCTCCTGGTGGCAAGGCAAGCACTTCGTCTACTCAGTCATCGCCCAAGCTCTCACAAGGCATTTTAAAGGGACATTTTCTTGTAGCTTGTGGAAGGAGACAGAGAAATATATGTTGTGTACTCCTTTACACATGTCGCTGTCACTTGGGTTTTCTGCTTAAAGTGTGTACCACAGATATGGTTGCGACAGAGCTCACTGAGCTGCCGGACACTCTTTCCCTGTTTCTTGCAGCTATCTGTGTTTCGAAGCTGTAAGTTACTTTGTCATTCTGTGTTGATGGATTTCCTAATCTTTTCCTACCACAGCCAGGCTGCCTGGACCATCTCTCAGGTTTGTCCTGTGTCCAACCCACATGAATTTCCTAAGAGAATGATCTGTTGTTTGTAAATTTTTTTCCTCAAATGAGTTAGATTTCTGTGCACAGATTCATTCTCCCCCCTCCCCTCCCCTCCC
>NW_022196897.1:158254264-158263664 GCF_008632895.1 Mastomys coucha | reverse complement strand
CCTCCTCCTCCTCCTCTCCTTCTTCCTCATCTTCTCAGTTACAGGCTCCCAAACTATGTAGTTCTGACTTGCCTCATGGTCATCCTGCCTCAGTCTCCTTAGTGCTGGGATTAAAAGTTCAATCCTTGCAAGCCTTTGCCAGATTTTCTATCTGGCCAGGCTCTAGTGAAGAAGAGTTTGTATTCATTATCTTGTTGAATCCATCTGTCATTTGTGAGGTGGGCTCTGCTATCCTGCTAACATCGCAGAGGAAAGACCAGATGTTCCTCAAGGTCACACAGTTGTCTCAAGAATAAATGGCAGCAAAATGCTCCACCAGGTGACTGTCCCTAGGTTATGTTCAGAGACTCCTGCTCTTTCCCAGGTGGATGGGGCTCTGCTAAGTTACCCAGTTCCAGCCAGCTTCAGCCGCCCCATCTGGAAAGTAAGGCTCTGTGTAATACTTTATAGTGAGAAGTCACATGACTTACATGTTTTTTACAGGACTCCAGCAACACAAATGAGCTTTCAGAGGGTGGGAGTGGTCATCCACCACACTTGATACTGCCAGAGTTCAAGTCCTCATGAGGATTAGATTCTTAGCGACGGCTAAGACTAGAACATGGAGAGACAGTCCTTCTGAGCACAGACACCCAGCTAGAAGGTCATGGTCTCCTGCCCTCTCACCCCCACGACTGCCACTGCTACAGACAATTCTATATGTTCTGGTTGCTTCTTTTAAATGGACACTCTGAGTTAGAGACATTGTATTGCTTTGAATCTTTGCAGAAAATAGAAATTAGATTAATTCCCTTTCCAAGATCTCGAGCTAATCTGCCAAATAAAATGGTTCAGGGGGCTAGAGAGATGGCTCAGAAGTTAAAAGCATGTATTGAGGACCAGCACCCAAGTAGGCTGGCTTAGAACTGTCTGTGACCCCAGTTCCAGGAGATCTGACACCCTCTTCTGGCCCCTGAGTGTACCTGCACACTCATTCACAGAGATACACATAAATAAAAATAAAATACAACTTAAACATGGTGTCTGAATAGGGCTGAGGTTTTGGAGTTTTTAATCATCATAGTAGTTTAACACCAATTAAAAATAACCAGTGGCAATTATTCAGTACCTTCAAACATGTACCACAAACCACGCTGAAGCGCTATGTAAATCACCAGGTAGAAAGCTTGATTGCAAGGTCCTACTCCAGCCACACCTACTCTGCTGCAAGAACCAAGGGCAGACAAGTTTCAGTCCTGCTGACTTCAAGCATGGCTGTACCCAGGAGCTCCCACATTACCTTATGGACTCCACCTTAGCCTTTCAGGGGTTGGTGCCAGCTTCTCTGCTTGGCGTCTCTCACGATAGCTTCCCTCTTGTGGTCATATGGCAATCACTCTCTATGAGCTCAAACTGAGTTCTTTTGATAAACTGAATAACCCTCTTTCCCCAAAAGCTAACACAAACTATTTGAGTTGAGCATTAATCAGTCTGATTGGTCTAGCTTGGGGAAAGTGTCTGTCTTTAACTTCTTTGCCCTGTGTCCAGGGACAAGTTGCTTTTGGTGACCAAGCCTGGCCCCAACATTCATACTTGAAGCTGGAGATGGAAAAATCAGACCCCACGAGGATCACAGGGAACCTGGGAAAAGCGAAGGCAATGTTGTAGAGACAATTGGGGCCAGGAATGGAAGATGCCCCAGGAGAGTGACGGGGAGTGACGTTTGGATTTGCTTCTCAGGGTATTTCCATGAAGCAGCACATGTTCCAGGTTAGATGCAGGGTGGCTGTCTCGCATGATTATTGTTTGCTCCTCTTGGCCAGTCCCTGGATGATCTGGGCTTTGTGCCTGGATTTGACATCTCTTATGAGCAGCCCTGACTACTATTCCCCAGCTCCAGCATCTTGTCCTATGGCTACTCCTCAGGCTCTAAGGATGAGAGAGTGTCCTGGATACAGAGAGCCCCTGGGATTACTCAGACTGAGTAATCCCATCAGCGTCCATCACACAGGTTCTCTGAATGGCACCCAGGATGCCGAGAGGCGGGTCGGCTCCTGGATCTATTAAGAGAAAGTCTTTACCAAACCAATCCACGGGGACTGAAGAGCTGTTGGTCTTCCTGGTGGCCCATCAAGTGGCTTGATGCTCACGGGGAAAGCAATGGGACTTTATACATCACAAGAGAGGCTAGCCTTGACATGCTAACACAGCTGGAATATGGACAAAGTGGTGTTTACTTTGCTTGATGCTCAATTAGTGGGAATCAAAATGTCTCCAGATGCACTCACGGTAGTAAATTATTAGGTGATTAACCTTAATGCTCCCCGCTCTGACGCGTCAGCTCACTTCCGTTTGGGATCCGTTGAGAGCATTTTTTTTCCAGGCTGTAGAATATAGGGTTGTACTGGAAGCCAGCGCCTAGCACAAGCCTGGAGATGGGGGAGGGGCTCAGAGAGGAACTGCTTCAGAGAGGGGGGAAGGAAAACCTCTGCTCACTGTTGGAGGCAAAATTCAGACCTACAACATAAAGGACAGGAATGGGAAACTGAGGGAAGGAGGCATTCCCTCAAAGAATCTCAACCCCAGCTAGCTCACCCTCTCGCTTGCTCTCGCTCGCTGCGGGTTTAGGCCCTTATCTCGTCATGCTTGGACTATTTTAATAGAGAATCCTGAAATGCTCTCTTTCTGTCTGGCCTCTTCAATCCTTTCTACCACATTAATCTTTTGAAGCAGGAAACTCATATAATGCCACCCAGCTCTTAAGTCTCCAGAGGACCGGCCCTGCTGACACACAGCCAAGCACCCTGCTCTAACTTCCAATTCTTCTAGTGTTCGGACCATCACCTCCATTGTGGGTGCTGCTTGGAGCATCCCACCTTCTGCCCTGCACATGTCTCTGCCCGCAGCCTGGAAGATGAAAACAGATGCTGGTCAGGAGCTCAGGGTCTGTGGATTTTAACGTGTAGGACATTTGTCAATTGCTGATCTTATGATATGGGGCATGCAAGCTTCCTTGGGTCTCAGTTTTCATATCTATGAAAAGGGAACAGGGATGGAAATGACCACAGAGAGCCCCTGTGACTATAAAGGCGCACCTCATGGGTGGTGTCTGGGAAGGTGTGTCACCACAGGGAGATGGCGTTCACACATCCAGATAGGCAGCACCTGGCACGGTCCGTGTGTTCTGTGATCTCCACTGTCGGTTTGATTTAGATTTGGAATTGTCACGGAGACAAGCCTCTGGGTTTGTTTCTGAGGGCGTTTCTAAAGAGTCTAACTGATCCCTGATCCCAGCATGCTTTCTACTCTCTCTGCTTCCTGCCCATGGAAGCAAGGTGACAGCCACCCCGTGTTTTGCTGCCTAGCCTTCCCTGTCAGGATAGGCCGTGCTCTTTTACTGCAAGCGCAAAGAGACCCTTCTTTGCTTAAGTTGCTTTTGTCAGGAATTTCGTCCTGGCAGAATGGAGGTGACTCACAGTGCACAGGCTTCTGGGGCTTGGCTAGCTAGGGTTTCTAAGGGTCTGGGGAGCCTGTGCAGAGCCTACAACACTGGGATTACAGCTATGTCAGACGTAGTTTTCAGTGTGTCACCGGTCACCCTGGGTGGGACCGAGCACGCTGGGAAGGGGAGTTTGCTCATCCTACCATGCATACCATGTCGTTTGAATATCTTAAACACAACCACCAAAGTCATTGCCACAACCACCTCCACCAAAACAAAATGGCAGACAGAGGGGATGAAGACTCACTGTGACCTCCGTAGCTGAGTGACAGTTATGAAGTAGCAACACAAATAATTCTTATGGCTGGGGGTCACCACAGCATGAGGATCGGTATTAAAGGGTCGCAGCGTTAGGAAGGATGACGACCACTGAGTTAGTTAGTATGTCGGTCGAACACATTGTTCTGTGCACACGGGTCCTCCTACTTGGCTTCTGCCTTTTGTGACACAGCCTGCAATAAAAGTGGGATTTAGAGTAACTAAGAAGTCGGTGTTCATGTAAGGTTCCCATAATCAGGGCAGATATGCAAGATGGATTACAGAAAACACAAGAGGTGACGTCCAGACATGATAGATACTTTTGGATGGGTCAAAGCTTTCATTCCGGGCATTCTGAACCCCATGGTCTCAATTCACAGAGTTGAGTCTTTTGATTTCCCAGCTACTAATATCTCCTGTTTTCTGAAAATTATGCTTCCCAGAGTTTCATTTTTACCTGTTTTATCAGTAATTCTGTGTAAAGGGAAGAGGATGGGGGGGGTGTTATATGTGGATTTCCTCCAAATTGGAATGCTCCTGTTGTGAAGGTGGGCAGAGACTCATAGGATTCAGGAAGTCAACAAAGTTCCCTATCTGGGAAAGCCAAAACCTATGAGGTGCAGCAGGCCCTTCTCAAAATGCCTGCTGTGGGAGGAGACTGAGCTCCAGTCTGTGCAGAGCAGGCTCTCAGACCTACACAGATGCTTGTAAGTCCTGCTCCAGGGTCCCAGGGTCCCAGCCTTTGTAAGCCGCCACCTGTGTTGGGTGGGCCTTACAGTGATATATCTGATCTTCAGTCATTCCTGCCTGCCTCAGCTACTCTTCTATTACATCATTAAACCCTATGATCAAGGCAGCTTTAGAGATGAAAACATTTAATTTGGTTTATGGTTTCAGAGGGTTAAAGTACCCGCCTAGCAGCAGGAGCTTCTGAGAGCTCACGTCTTAATCTGCAAGCAGGAGGCAGAGAGAGTACACTGGGATTGGTGTGAGCAGAGCCCACCCCCGGGGACACGCCCCCTTCAACAAGGCCACGCCCCCTTCAACAAGGCCACACCTCCTAATTCTTCCCAAATAGGTCCACCAGTTGGAGACCAAATATTCAAACATATGAGTCTGTGATGCCCTTTCTCATTCGAACGACCGTGCTGCTGTAAGTAACCCCTCAGCCATAGCGCCACAAGTAATAAATTCATTGGTTCACCAAGTTGGACTTTGGTTCATTCCTTAATCTGGTCTGTTGTGGTTTCCCGTTGTAGATTGAATAGAGAAGGGTGTGTCCTGTCTCCAGAGAAAAAGTCTCACAACACAAAGGAATAGTACCAGGCCTCATCTTAGCAAAATCAGATTAGTAATTTTACTGCTGTATATAATTGCCTGGCTGGGCAAAAAGGCTAAAGATAAAGGAACAATGTGAAAATCACAAATCAATAGAGGCGGGGCTTGTAGATGGTGGTCTCAGGCGCAAATGCCATGGATGCTAGAGAAATTTAGGCTTGTAATAATAAGTTTTGAAGTGGGTGTAATGGACTTGCCTGTAACCCTCACATGTAGGAGTCTGAATCAGGATTTCTGTGAATTCAAGGCAAGAGTGGGTTACAGTGTGAAGCTTTGTCTCAACCAAACCAAACCAAACACAAAGCCCAAGGTGATGACTTTCCCCAGTATAGCCAATGAGAACAGTGCATCTGCCAGCTGTGTGCCTCAGTCTCATTAGACACACAGAATCCAGTCCGTGAGCAGTCTGCAGGCAGAGCCAGGCATCTCGCCAATTAACTGCATTTCATTTTCATCTTCATCACCTATCTGTTGGTGCTGATGGCTGCCTTGTTCCTGGAGGGTGGGCAAGGGAGGCCTCGTCTGCAAGTATTTGAACGTTCATGCGTTCATTCTTTTTAAATTTTAACTTAAAGAGCGCTTCGGACGAATCTGTTTTTGAGAGTGACCTTCAAGGTGCCGTAGCAGCCCTCTGAGACATCTGTGCTAAGAGCGAGAGAAGCCAAGGACAGGTCAGGGGCAATAGCCCTGATGTTCCTTGGCTGATGGCCAGAACCCCAGGCACAGAAAGCAGCTACAGTGGGAGCCTGCTGAGCTGAGACCCTGTGAGCGGCAGAAAAGTGGGCAGCTTGGAGAAGTTAGGGAGGAAGTGGAGGTCCTGATAAAACCTCATACCGCAGCCCCAGGGCATGATGGAACTGAGGTCCAAACTGCAAACACAGGCCTCCGAGGGCCTGCAGAGGGAACACAGGGGCGGGTGGGGCTGCAGACAGATCACGGGGTGGGGGTTGGGAGGCGGCAGACAGATCACAGGGGCAGGGATCCAGGAATGCAGTGTAAGAGCAAAGCAGGAAGAGAAATGTCTTTTGAGAATCCACAGTCTCTTTCTGGGTGTCTCTGCTCACTGGCTTTAAGAATACAGGTGTTTGTAATTATGCAAGCTGATGCCTTAATATTGTCGAGTCTCTATTTTTATTTCTTTTACAGAAATAAAGCTGGTTTGTAAGTTGACACTTCTGCCTTCTTTCTGGGCCCCTGATCTCTAGTCTAGATGTTGGAAAACTTCTCTATCGAGACAGGAGATGGGTAGTTCAGTCTCCTTTGGCCAGACAGTCATGCTTCCATCACTCCACAGTGGCATTCTCTCAGAAAAGCAGCTGTTGCTGAGTGACTGGGCACAGTTGTTTCAATAAAGCTTTATTTAAAGTCTGAGACTGAGCTTACCTTAGATTTTGACCATAGCCTGGAGTTTACTAATCCTTGGAGTAAATTTTTTTTTGTTCAAATAGTTATCTTCCTATTCAGGAGTGGAGTAAGAAGAAGCAGACACGTACCATCATGCGGGATTTGGAACAAAGCTTCATTTTGCTCTATATTAATTTAAGTGTGCAATACATATATTTACTATTGTTATGATCACCATGGTTATTTTCTACAGTGTTACTTAAGATTTTCTTGCTCATAAAAATGTTAGTCGAGTCTGGTTCCTTGTCACAAATTCTCACTTATTCCTTTTTGAGATTTATTTATTATTATATGTAAATACTCTGTAGCTGTCTTCAAACACACCAGAAGAGGGCATCAGATCTCATTACGGATGGTTGTGAGCCAGCATGTGGCTGCTGGGATTTGAACTCAGGACCTTAGGAAGAGTAGTCAGTGCTCTTAACCGCTGAGCCATCTCTCCAGCTCCACAAATTCTCACTGTTATTTGTGTGTGTGTGTGTGTGTGTGTGTGAGTGTGTGTCTGTGTGTGTGGTGTGTATGAGAGTGTGTGATGTGTGCATAAGAGAATGTGTGTGTGTGAGTGTATGTGAGAGTTTGTATGTGTGAGTGTGAGAGTGTGTGTGTGAGTTTTAGTGTGTGTGAATATGTGTGTGTGTTTGTGCTCATGAGTTGTATAAGCCATTGGTTAACACTGGGGTCAACATCAAGTGTTTTCTTATGCCTTTCCACCTTAAATTTAGAAGTAGGGACTCTCATTGAGCCTGAGCCTGTTAACTTGGCTAGGATGACTGGCCAGTGAGACCCAGGAAGCCTCTGTCACTGCCTCCCAGTGCTGGGATCACAGGCACAGTCCTGCCATGCCTAGCTTTTTATGTGAGTGTTGACCTCAGAGCTTCATGCTTTCCTGACAAGCAACACTAAGCCCTCTCTCTCCCCAGCCCCTGGGCTTCATTCTTAGGGAATTCTGGGCACAATGAGTTTCCTCTGCTCCTTTGAGGCTTTCAGGTGACAGACTAAATGTAGACATGTTTCTAAATGTAGACCAATGATTGTTCTTGATTAAAATGACGAGGACGACCCAGGTCTGCTGTCTGTACTTGGTGGAGGATCACACCTTGCATTTGATCATCAGGCAAACGTTTGCAGTAAACGGATGTTGCATCTTATGGGCAAACGCAGCAGTCTTGTGCATGCAGAACAGCAACAACACTCTCCCAGCACCCCAGAGGTTAGAGTGTCCTAAAACTGATTAAAAGCTATCTTCCCAAGTGCTCTTCAAAGTGAATGAATATTCCAACGAGTGCCGCGGTTTGATCTGATTTCCTTTAAGTGGTGGCTTGATTTACTGTTTTGATAAGTCTGATGAAGTGTGTTTGAACATCAGCAGAGGTTTAGCAGCCATTCTGACTTGTTTGCACAATGTCCCCAAATTGCAGAAATTACCCTCTTGTCGATGTGACAGTTGCTACTTGGGCAGAGGCACATTGCATGCTTGTTTTAGTTAAGGACAAAGCTAGAAAACAACCCCAGATTAATTAGTTGTCACAATTAAATCTCTTCTACAGTCATTTCCCATCTAGTCAAAGGCAGAGAAACTGGTTCGAGGCAGCTGGTGCCACGCCTTTGATTAATTATACCTGCGTTTGGTAATTTACTGTGACAAATCTGTTTCTTTTTAATTAGGTTTTTTTTTTTTTGGGAGAATTTCGTACAATGTATTTTGATCATATTCATTTTCCACGGACTCCTCCAAGATCCTCCCTAGACACCCAACTTTGTGTCCTCATTTTCACAAACAAAACCTGTCCAAATACTCTTGGATGTGTGACCTCATCTTGGATTTTGCTGGATCTATCCAGGGCCATGACCTTGAGGAACATTGACTTCTCCCTTCCCGGGAAGCACTCAGCGACCAATTTCTCCTCAGCTAGGGGTGGACTTTGAGACCCCACCCGGCTCCTTTGTCTGGTTTGAGCCTGTGCAGATCTTGTGCATGCTGTCCCAATTACTGGGAGTTCATGGGTCAATGGCTGCATGTGGCTTCTCCATGTAGCCAAGAGACGTGATCAGGGAGACGTCTGAGGCTGCTGCCAGAGAAACATGGGCAGCCAGGCATAGTAACCATTTTGTACACATAAACAATGACAGTGGGGCTGGGGAGACACCTCAGGAAGTGAAGGTGGCTGATAGCAAGTCTGAGGACCCGAGTTCTCCATGACCGGCATGATGGAAGGGCAGATATATAATAAGAATGCAAGCCACTGAATCACGTATTACAACATATATATACATGTGTGTATATTACACTATGTATTACACAGCATTCAGTGTTATAAATTATATATAGTTGTATATGTAATGTCAAGCTTTTTATTAGCTTATGCTAGTAATTAAAAATGAAGGGTTTCTGATGACGCCATTGGCACACTCTGCTCATATTCATGCATGATTCTTTTCTCTCCCCCTCCTCCCCTCCCCTCTTCCTCTTCCTCTCTCCCCTTCATCTTTTCAAGCAGTGGCCCCTTGTACCTTCATATCTTTCCTTTATAAATCTAAATTTCACGTATGAGAGAAAACATGGTGTTTATCTTCCCAGCCTGGCTTGTTTCTCTGAAAATGATAATCTCCAACTCCGTTTTCCTGCAAATGATGTAATTTGTTCTTCTTTGTGGCCAGGTCCTCCTCCATCGTGTATAAATGCTGCACTTTCTCTATGCACTCTCCATTGATGTCCACCTTTGTGAAGCTGGCAGTCAGGTGGCTTGCTAACATTAGAATCACAAACTATGGGCAGCGAATGGGACTGTGGTGTTGTAATGACTGCTGTGTCATTAGGCCATAGGACAGTGCTAGCTCACTTAGGATCACCGCCACAGGGGTCATCCGCTGACTGTCCATAGCTGCATTTCTCTTGGCAAAAAAAAAAAAAAAAAAAAA
>NW_022196897.1:158237863-158254254 GCF_008632895.1 Mastomys coucha | reverse complement strand
AAAAAAAAAAAAAAAAAAAAAAAACATTTCAATTCTTTTCATTCCAGAGTGAGAAATGGAAACGTTTCTAGTTGCAGGTTTCTCCTTGGAATAAAGGAGCGCCCACCGATTAAGAATGGCACTCGAGGGTTTGTGTTTAGATGTCTAATTTACTTTATCTTGTTTTAATATGAAACAGGGTTCCCCTCTGTAGCTTAAGCTTGCTGGGAACTCACAATGTCTTCTGGATGTCTCCTAAGCTCACACAAATTTTCTTGCGTCAGTTTCCCCAGAGTTGGAGTTACAGGCATGAAGCGCCACATCAAGCCAGGTGTCTCCATTTTCTATAATTAGACATTAACCATTAGACCTTATGGTGGGTGCAGGGAAGGACATGTAGACGCTTGTTGAACCAATGAGATTCTAATCTGAGAGGTCTAGGAGCCATCCATTGCTGGAATGAATCACTGGGCTTTCTCAGCTTTGAGGACACAGTTCTGTCAGAAATTTCCATCGTGCAGAGTCTGTGAGGAAAAACATAAAAAGGGGTCTCAAAGAACAGTGGGCAGGGTTTAAACCTCAGTTGCCACTTCAGATCTGGATCGGACCACCCTCAAAAGTAGCCACACACACACACACACACACACACACACACACACACACACGTTTTCTTTAGGTTTGTGAATCAATAAATACCTCATTTTCTTTTATACAACTGAGATGTGCTGCTTCCCAAGAAACTGGATACATTACAAACAGATCAGAGTTCTAGAAATTTCCGTGGCTTTACCACCTCAGTTCTTGCTGCATTCCTCCGCATACATACTTAATAACTCGTTTTGAAACTTTCTCTGCCTTTGTGTGCAGTTTAATTTCTATTAGATGATCATGCAGTGTTCTCTACATTGTAAATCTTCCAAACTTTCAAACTTATAACGCTCACAAACTCATTTTTTAACAGCAACCTAGCCCTTTATTTGAAATCATTGTATATGGTAATTAGTAATTGGAAAGATAATTTTAGTTAATTTTAAATTTAAAATCCATCATGCAAAACGAACCGATCGGAGTGGAGCCACCGACAAAGGAACGAATCAGGGTGTGAGAAGCTGTCTGTGGGCCTGGAAATGAGACTCTGAAAACTTCTCAGGGAATAATCATTGTGTAGGTTTTTACTTGTAATTATAATTTAATTATGGACCCACTTTTGCAACATTTTAAAAGTACATAGTTAGCATTTAAGTACTTTCCATATAATTATCTGTTATTGAACCTGCTCATTATAAACTGGTTGCTGCATAAATTACTATGCTTTGTATAAAAACATTTTTTTGCTTCAGATTGACTTGAGCCTCATCATCTGGATGTTACTTAATGGATCCCCAATACCGTAGACACTGCAAGCCTGCTACCTTGCCAAGGAAGTTCGATGAAGCCAGCCTCTCTACGCTAGCTTTCTTCCTAGGAATTGACTGCTTTCTCTTTTGTTTTTCTTGAGACAGTTCTAGGGAATACAGATACGTCTTGCTGAAGACATGGCCAGACCCTTCACTAAGATGCTGAAACTCTACTTTGGGGCTGGGGAGATGACTTAGTAGGTAAAACACTTGAGGTGAAGTTTTGAAGACCTAGGGCTAATCCCTAGAACCCACGTAAAGAATCCAGAATTAGTAGCACCTATTTGTAATCCCAAGTGGGTAGATCACTGGGGCTCACAAAAGTCCCTGGCCAACGAAGGAAAAGGAAAGAAACCACCTCAAAAATTAAAATTAAAATAATCGACTTGTGCCGATGACTGTTGACATAGTCACTGTTCTATTGCTGTGAGGAGACACCATTGCCACAGCAACTCCTCTAAAGGAAAGTATAGGTTCAGTCCATTCCCATCATGATGGCAAGTCTGATGTCACACCGGCAGACATGATGGCGTTGAAGAGGTAGCTGGGATTCTGGATCAGCAAGCAACAGGAGACACTGGGCCTGGCTTGAGCATCTAAAGCCCTAAAGCCCACCCTCTGTGACCCATTTCCTCCAACAAGGCCACACCCACTGTAACAAAGCCACACCCACTTCAAGGAGGCCACTCCCACCCCAACAAGGCCACACCCACTCCAATGAGGCCACACCTCCTAAACCCTATGAAGCATCCCCATTCTCTAATGACCCAAGGTTCAAACATAAGAGCCTGTTGGGGCCATTCTTATTTAAACCACCAAAACCAAGAAATGTCAACAATCCCCCTCAGCAATGGTTTACCAACCAGTCAGAGAATAACCCAGTGTCATCAACAGACAGGGCTTAAGGATGTTATGAAACACATTATTCAGCAGCAGTAAAATGTGCATCTTCACAAGGGCCACGAAACAAAGCTAAAAAAGTAAAAATACAAATATCAGGCCCAACGTCTCTCTCCCGCTGTCTGCTGATCCAGATGGAGGTGGATGCAATCCTCAGAACACCCCAAGGTTGTCCTCTGGACTCTGCAAGCATGCGCACATGCACCTCCACCCCAAATCTACTGCGTTCTCAGAGCACCCCCTCAGCACCCTGCGTAAGTGAGAGAAAGACGGTGGTGGCGGGATTTCCAGGAGGATCTTCAATATCTTTTCTCACTTAATTCCCCTGCTAACCATCTGCAGTAAATGCGGGGATGAGCTGTCTACCCGTTCAACCCTACTTCCTGGGTGAGGAGACTAAGGGCCACGCTGTGATTGAGAGCTTGCAAGGCCGGGGGTTACTGAGCCAGGACTTAAGGCCATGCAATGCGAGCAGGAGTCTGAACACCCACACCTGAGCTCCTCCCTAGAGGTCTGGATGAAGACATTGGAACCACTGTGGGGACTCTGCAGACAGCCGAGCTGCAGTGGGGGAATTCTCCATTTCGGCACACGTACGGTGTTTCTTGTATCCCACAAGGGAGCCTCAGTCAGAAGATGCCTAGGTTATTAGCTGCTTTTCTGGCTGTTGTGATTAATCCTCAAGAAGAAGCAGCTTTGGAGAGAATATATTGGCTAATGTTTGTGTTTGTTTGCTTGGTATTTTTGTCAATTCAACACAAGCTAGAGCAATCTGAGAGACAGGAACCTCAATTGAGAAAATGCCAGCACCAAATTGACTATGGTCAAGCCTAAGAGGGCATTTCTTGTTAATGATTGATGTGCAAGGGCCCAGCCCACTGAGGGCGGTGCCCTCCCTAGGAAGGTAGGCCTTCACTCTCTTAGAAAGCAGTATGAGCAAGCCATGGGGGGCAAGCCAGTGAGCAACATGCTTCCATAGCTTCTGCTTCAGTTCCTGCCTCCAGGTTCTTACCTTGAGTTCCTTCCCTGACTTCGCCAGAAGACGGAGTGTAACCTATAAGCTTAAGTAATCCCTTCTCTCCCCAAGTTGCTCTTGGTCATGGTATTTATTTTATCAACAGAAATCCTGACTAGACAGAGGTGAAGTTTATTTTGGCTTACCGTTTGAGGGATGAAGTCCACCATGGCTCTGTGGTGTCAGGAATGAATGGCAGCTTCCTGCTCAGATCTTAGTACATCAGTGAGTGGCTAGCGTGCCCTCAGTGACGCCTGTCCCACTAGCGACTCCCCATCTCCCAAACAAGCCCAGCATCTTGGGATCAAGTCTTTCGGCACACGAGCCTGTGAAGGACACTTCAGAGTTGTCCTGGTGACTCTGCTTTTTAGGGAATCCCAGGGCGTTTCTGGCACGTTGGGCTCGTGTTGACATCTGTACCCATATACACTGAGTCCCCAGTCTGTCTGAGTAGAGCACATGGAGATGCATCAAGAGGGGTTCATTCATTCAAATTATGCCCGAGTCCTGCTGTCCCATCTGAACACTGTGCTAGACGCTTCTAATGCATTTTGAGTTTTAAAAGTAGGGGTTTGCCACCTTCAGCAATGTGGAGGCTTGTGTGATCTCTGCCATTTCTCTGACTGAGATCAGGACCCACGGAAAACAAAAAGGAAATAAACACCGGCATTTCTCAAGAGTGCATGTGTGCCAAGCAGCCTACCAAATGCGATCCCCACATAGAACAGGTGCCCAAGGATTCGGTTTGCTCCTGTTTTGTAGGTGAGAACTCTGAGGTCTCTCTAACTCATCACCCACAGACGCTGAGCTGAGATTTCACTCTGGGGGAGCCAGGTGCGGCTGTGTGACCCCCAGCCTCCCCCTAGTCAGCCCTACAGAGGAAGAGGAGAACTTCAGGTATGAAGTGGCTAGGATGGCTGTCTGGGACATGATGGCCTGCTGATTTCTTGTTCAAAGAAGACTTGTGGGAGCTTAGGTTGGATAGGATTCTAGCCTGATCCTTACTGGATTGCCTTGGGAAGAGTTATCAAGGAATGGGCACTCGCCATAGGAACTATGGCTGGATCAATAAAGAGACAACTTTAACTCTATAGCTATCCCCACCACACCAACAGCAGTTGATTTTGTGTCATTGGGGACATTCATGTGCACCTGGAGATATGACTTAACACTATCCTGTCCTATCAAGCTTCTGCTTTTCCATCGCTCATGGCTCCTGTCCCCAGCTCAGGCTGGCTTGTCCTGAACTGTGTGAGCCATCTGGGACAGTGGATTTGAAAGAAAAACGGCAACATATACTGTTCTCATGACTAGGGGGACTCACCTCCCCATCTTTAGACACAGCTAAAGTAGTCACAATCCATACGAGAATAGTTCTGGTTACTCCCCCCGCCCCCCAATGACAATGCTTCCCAGTGAAATCTTACAACGTAACGCCTGACGTATTAGAATTTTATGTATTTATTTCCAGTGTGCTGGGTATAAATATGCAAGTGCAGACATGGGCTGCATTTTTCAGTTTTATGGCCAAGTGACGTCTACAGCCGACTGATGAATGAGGCTTTGAGGTGGGATAGTCGGGTTAAGATTTTTCTCTCTCTTTCCTTCCCATTACTCAAAGAAGGAGAAAAGTTTTAGACAGAGATAAATGGAAATTATCCAGTGCCTTCAAATATACGACTCCCTAGATCTCCTGTCTGGGTAAATCAGAGCTCCTCATGGCTAGAGATAATGAGATAATTAAAAAGTAGTAAATATAAGTGTGGATTGCTGTCTGCCATTAAGCCCAGAAAGGGCTTCTGATCATGAAACACTGACTTTGTATTTTGAAACATCATATCAATTACAAGAGACACTTTTACAGATCTCTCCAAGAGATATTTACATAAAACTATATTTCTATACACTACAGAAAATACCCCAAGTATAGATTTAATCAAAACTGTAAATAAGACTAAAGGTAGGCTGTAAGGGTGAAATATGCAGCTGTAAAAATCTTAGCAAAAATTTAAATCAGTTTCATTCTGAATTATATTGGCCTTCGTATCGCTTATATCTCCCTCAGCCCCCAGTCTCTTCTTCGACTACTTCACCTTAATCCTCTTACACTGGAGATGAGACATTTGGGGGGATGAATGTCACGGTGGCTTTATACCTGCTTCTGTGTTTGTGGAGGAGGGAGTTTGAATGTGGAGGGCGTATTTCTCACTTCACATTTCACTGTCCTGTTCCTTAGTCACTTACGAGGTCCTATGAGTAATGGGATAGATACAGGTTTCAGTGTGGCCTGACTATGGGCTGACTCCTGTTTGAGACCAGCTTCTCATGCCAGCCTTTGCTCTGTGGGAACAGGACTGGCAGATGGTGAAAGACTGCACCATTTGAGCTGTGCTACAGAAGAGCATAGGGTCTGTTTGGTACACTGCGAGGGGTTGCTGGTTTGGCATAGCCACCAGCAGTCTGAGGCAGGGGGCTCTGGGGTCTCCATTCGGAGAGCACTTGGATTTCCTAGTGTGCCATGCCCAGCACGTGAATGAAAGTGGTCCAGATTGGTTGGCGTTTCTGACCTGGGATGTTAGCCCAAATCCCTATGCATGTGATCTCCAGGGTTTCAATCCCTGCCACGTGGATGAAGGCTATACAAATGAGAGCTATGCAAATGAGGGCATTTCTGATTGGCCCGTGTTCTTATCTTGGACAGAAGCTTGGTTGACAGTGCTCCAACACCGAAGTATTGGTTCACTGTGCTCCTGGATCCTTGTTTGGTGGGTAGATGAGCACAGTCTGATTGGCCATCTTGCCGTCTGAATGTAGTGTCCTCCAGAGGTTTGAACACTTGGTCCCTAGATGGCTGTGCTTTTTAGGAAGGTACTGTGAACCTTTAAGAGGTGGAAACTGGGAAGCGGGATAACATTTGAAATGTAAATTAATAAAATAACCAATAAAAAGAGAGGTAGAACCCCACTGGAGAAAACGGATCACTGGAGGTAGGTTTTGAGCTATAGTCAGGACCCACTTTCTGTTCACTATTCGGAGAACAAAGACGGAGAGTGACCAGCCAGCCTCCCACGCCTGCCTTCTATGCCTGCCAATATGTTTTATTTCCATGATGGAATAGCCTGACTGTCGATGATCCTCCAGCTGTCAGCCAAAGTCAACCTTTTCTTTCCTAAGTTACTTCTTACCAGGTGTTTGGTTAAATCAACAATACTGGGATATGTTTTTCTAATTTGCTGAAATAGAGTATCATGGCAACTCATAAAGAACAGAAATGTGTGGAACCTGGGACATCCAGAATTACACTGCCAGAACCTGGAACATCCAGGATTATGCTGCCAGCAGGAAGCACACGTGTTGTGTCATAGGCAGGAAGTCTTAAGTGTTACTGCCCAGCTTGGCTGAGACTGGAGTTGTCTATGAAGCTACATGGCCTCTCACCCACACATCTTTTTATTGAGTGAATGAAACAGAGAGTGAATGAATAAATAAAAATGAAAACCAAGATGAGAGACATTTTTAAAATGAATCATATGTTATGATGGGACATGACAATCATGCCTGATGTTTTACAAACGCAGCTGGCAGCATTTACTACAAAAAGTGTGTTTGAGACATTCATTCTAAGTCTTTGAGGATGGGGTATATATGTGTAAAAAATACATCTGCCACTTATTTATTGAATGCCTTTGAGCAAATCCTGGAATCCTTGTAAACTGTTGTTTCCTTAACTCCATTTAAGATCATCATTATCATCATCATCATCATCATCATCATCATCATCATCATCATCATCATCATCATCATCATGTCTATGAATGTGTATGTGTGTGCATGTGTAGTTATATGCATGTGACTGAAGATGCCCAAGGAGGCCAGAGGAACTGGATGCCTCTGAGCTGAAGTTAAAGGCAGTTGTGAGCTTTCCTACATGGATGCTAGGAACTGATTGGGGGGTCTTCTTGAGAGAATAGTATACTCATAACCACTGAGCCATCTCTCTGACCCCTATATCCTCACTCTCTTTTTGTAGGAGAGGGCTTGCCACAGTCCAGCCTGGCATGAAAGGTAGCAAAGAAGTATGGAATCAGTAGTAAAGCCAAAGTTTATTGATCTTTGGCAATTATTCTGTCTACAACTCTTTGTTATTCTAAGGCCAAAAGCCTTTGGCTTCTGGTAAGAAACTCTTTCTGTTAGCATCAGGGAGTTAGGAAAAAAAAAGAAGAATGCTTAATTGTTAGGGCTCTCTTCTTTCTGGCTTAAGGACCTCTCCATGGCCAGATGACCAGGTCTCTCTCTCATACACGCACACACACACACACACACACACACACACACACACACACACACACATTCTGGTCAGGACTGACCACCTGTCTCATCAAGCCACTAGAGTTCAGGCATACTTACATACATACATATATACCTAGACACATATGTATAGACAAACAGACATATATACATGTATACATTTGGATGGATGGGGCAGAGCCCCTTAAG
The DNA here is from genome assembly GCF_008632895.1 of Mastomys coucha. NCBI lineage: Eukaryota > Metazoa > Chordata > Mammalia > Rodentia > Muridae > Mastomys > Mastomys coucha. The sequence goes on along the minus strand of NW_022196897.1, from coordinate 158,246,466 downwards.
CCACCACTTTATTCCTTCTTTCTGGCCTTTTTACATTTTTCTTAGACAAAAGTTCTTTAGAAAATTACCTCATAGATAAAATGTTACACAAAAGGGGAGTCACAGAACAGTGTGGATATTAAGTTCAAAGCAGTGTTTCATTCTGTAAGCTCATTATAAGTTCAAAGCAATAGTTTCACACGGCCTTGCTTTATCAGAGCGCACACCTGTGGCTTCATCCTTGGATCTGACCTAGAGTGAGTGTTTTTCCTTGAACATAAATTTTTCCCAAGCCTATCTCTTCTTAGTGTAATTTATGAAAACTCATTGTATTTTTTTATTATGTTACCTTTATGAGGAGTGGGCACATTCTATTCTTGATTCTAACTTTATTACATCTTTCTAGCAAACAACTAAAATCATCTCTTAAAACTTTCTTCCTAAAATTATTTGAATCAAACCAGAAATTGTAAAAAATCATTAATTCATCTAAACAGCATTAGTTCATGAAAGTTCATCTTTATGCTGATTTGTAGGAAGTCTGCTCAATAGGGAAGGCTGATGCCCAGGAATCCTTAGGCTAAGTAATGGTGACAGAAAAGGCATATCTGCTGCAAGAAGCAACCCTAAGATGACCTTGCCTCTCAGAGCTCACCCATCATAAGCTATGCATAGACAGTGGGCCAGGAAATCCACCTGCTAGCCCTCCTCTCTCCAGGCTCCTAACAGGAGGTTAAGTATTTTTTTTTTTTTTGTAACAAAATAAAATCTAGTAAGATAAGATGAAACTATCACATCAAATTTTGACAAGGCAAACAAACAGAAGAAAAAGAGCTCAAAGAGAAGGCACAAGGTTCACTCATTCACATACTCAGAAGCCCCATCAAAATCCTAATCTGAAAGCCATAGTATGTATGGAGAGGACCTGGTCAGGCCTATGCAGGCTCTGTCCTTGCTGCATCAGTCTCTGTGAGTTCATAAGAGCTTTGCTCAGATGACTTTAGAGGGCCTTGATCTCGTGATGTCCTCCATCCCCTTTGGCTCTTGCACTTTTTCTGCCTCCTCTTCTAAGGGGTTCCCTGAGCTCTGAGGGGAGGATTTGATGGAGACCACCCAGTTAGAGCTGTGTGTTCCAAGGTCTCTGTCCCTCTCTGTCTCTCTTTTTCTCTCTCTGTCTCTCTCTGTCTGTCTCTGTCTATATCTCTCTCTGTCTCTGTCTCTCTCCCTCTTTCTTCGTGTGTGTGTGTGTGTGTGTGTGTATGTGAGATGTCTGGCTGTGGGTCTCTGTATTTGTCCCCATCTGCTACAGAAGGAAGGCCCTCTGATGATGGCTGAATAAGGCATCATCCTGCTTCCCTGGCAGGAATCTCCTTAACTCTTAAGTGGAAGAATTAACATGCTATCTGGTGATCTCTCCCTATCTCCCTGTCTGTCTCTCTGTCTGTCTGCAAAGACTGTGTTGTTAACTGCTAGTTCTTTCTCTATTTTATATATCCAACCTGTATCTCTCCATGAATGTCTTCACACACACACACACACACACACACACACACACACACACACACACACACAGGGCTCCATCAGTGCACAGGACCGATTAGAACAAAGCCATCTTCATCTTTTCTGACTTCTTTGTTTCCCCTCTAGAGCTTCCCTTACCCAAGTAATGACAAGGCCTAATAAAATGGTTGTTCTTTTAATGTCTTGAAGCTGTGAAACTCCATGAGTTTTCACACAGAGAAAAAAATATTAATAAAATATTACTCTAGTGCCTTAGAAATTTACATCAAAAAGTCCCTATAAGGATCTAAATACTCTCTGTCTAGCTTCTGTTTTGACTGAAAGCAAACAGGAGCCTAACTTCCAGGATTTGGGTGCTGGGCAAGAGAAGAACACATTTGATGCCTGGCGCTTATGCTCAGATGCTGCATCTCTCAATGCTGCCCAGTGTCTAATGTTCTCTACTGTCTTTCTGAATGCCCCGAGGGCCAGCTCTGGCTCTGACCCGTGCATGCCATCAAGAAACCAGTCTTCCTAAACAAGCATGTGTGTGACTGTTTCTAGACAGTTTATTTGTTTCAAATGCTTTAAAATTTGGGCAAAAGAGAATTGGAGCACAAAAGTGCATTAACTTGTGATGTCCTTCCCTCATCACCTGAAATCAGTACTATGCAGAAATATTTATTGCTAGTGTTGCATCAACAAATGTCTACGCACCCAGCTAGGGACCTACCCCCCGCCCCCGGCAGATCAAATAAGTTTACCACATAGTCCAGCTTGCTGATACTGAGTTTTATGTGGGTTATTTATGGAAGCATGAGGGAGAGGTGACTTACAGGAATAGAAAGGTCTCAGAGATAGCTCGGTCACCAAAGCTCACCATAGCATGGATGAGAACTCACAAAAGCTGGAAACCTGGTGCTTACTGAACAGCCCTGCAGGCAGCTCAACATGTTCAAGAGTGTCCCTGCTAGGCAGCTCAGCTTGTCTGAGCCTCTTCCGGGTGGCTCAGCTTGCTGGAGATTATTTCTCAGTAGTCTTGATACATTTGGGGGGAAAGAGCAGACCTAGTGAATCTGGTAAGTTTCAGGGACTTCCCGGTTCTTCACGTTGTGTTGTTAACCTTCTCAGTTTGAACAGCTCAGACAGAATATTTTTCAGAGGAGGAAACTGCTACCCAATATGCACTACTAGATGACTAATTTATTCAGCTGCGTACTTAGTGCCTACTATGTTCTAGTGATGAGAGGGTGGGAAGAGACAGCAGCGGCAGTGCTCGATTTCCTGGGAAATGTGAGTTAAACAGGAGAGAACCATTAACAAAATGACTCCACAGATGCCTTTATGGTAATGCATATAATTCATATTTGATAACTCTAGCAGAAGAAAGGCCATGCACCAGGAGAGACTGGTCATAATGAGGAAAGGTCATTTCATCATTGGGATCATTCTTCAAGGCAATGAAGTTCATGACAAGGGACAAATAAGAGGTAAAAGGTCATGAGAAGAAGAAGCAAGGCCCAGGACAACGTCATGGGAGGAGGGATGGGGTACTTGGTGGAAGGGAGGGGCTGGGATCTTCAGTGTGTCTGGAGAGAGGAGAGAGAGAGAGAGGGAGAGAGAGAAGGGGGAAAGAGAGAGAGAGAGAGAGGGAGAGAGAGAGAGAGAGAGGGAGAGAGAGAGAGAGGGAGAGAGAGAAGGGAGAAAGAGAGAGAGAGATCAGGAGAGGGTGAGGGAGGCCAAGGGAAAAATGGGGAGAATGAACCCTGGAGAACAGAAGAGGCCATTTGTAAGAGTTTGTAAGGTGTGACTTGTAGAATACTAAAAAATGTACTGGAGAGTTTTGGGAGACATTTCCATCAGGATAGGGAAGGATGGATTAAAGAGAAAGTGGGAGCAGGGAGATGGCTCAGTCAGTAAGTGCTTTGTAGAGCTCAATCCAGTCCCATCAGCACTGCAGTGCAAGCATGCAATCCCAATAGTGGAGGGGCTAAGAGGGTGCTTGGGGCTTGCTGGCCAGCCTCTCCAGCCAAATGGCGATCTGTGGGTTCAGTGAGAGACTCAACCTCAAAAAAATAAGTGTAGAGGAACTGAGGAAGACACCCAACCTCATTGTTTGGCCTCTTCATGTGTACTTGCACATGTGTACATGCACCTATGGATGTGTGTACATACACATGAACACACACACAGAGGGAGAAAGGAACAAGTAGTTTCCACAGAAGGCTTTGTCAGCAGTTGTAGCCATTCTTGGCTACTATATGGGTTCTTCTTTCTTCCACCTTTCTTCTACCCTTTCAACCCCTAACACTGGATAGGAGAGAGAGAAGGATAGAGAGGAAAGGCGAGAGATCCCTGAATAAAGGCAGGGGCAATGTTATCATTAAACTACTTCCTGCTGATGAGGGGCATCAAACTCCTTGGTCAAGTTTTATCTTTGCCATCAGAATATTTAATTTCTTCTTGTTGTTTCTTCACATATGACTATGTAACAAACTGTGATCAACAACAACCAAGAACCAACAGCCAACAGTCAACAACTAACAAACCACCCTGCCTCTCAGGACTCTAGCATTTATATATACCTTATGAAAAGTCCCCAGAATTGCAAATATCACACAATTACAGAAACTATCTGCATCTGGGAAAACCTGCTAGAGCAACGAGGCAAAATATAGTCAGCAATCTGAAGCAACCCCATATCCCATATGTGGGATTAAAATGAAAATTTTCATATAATATTTCTGTTTTGTTTTTTTTTTTTAAAGAAATCAAAACTCCCAAATTGTCACTACAATCAGCCCACAAGAGAAGGCTGGGGACTTGAGCTAAACATTTGTTAAAACCCAAAGGAATGGGGAAAAAAAAGGCATTTCATTCCAGGACGCTGGAAAACATTTGGGACAGAACCCACAGCCAGAGAAACTGGCCTATGAATAGCCTCAGACAGTGTGTTGGCATGTACTGGTTGTTTTCTTGTGTTGTTTCGACAAAATATGAGACAAAGGCAGCTTAAGAAAGGAGTGTTTCTTTTGACTCACAGTTTGAGGGTTCAGCCCGTCATGGTGGGGGAACATGGCAGCAGGAGCAGAGGCAGCCGGTCACAGTGGGGGAAGTGGAGGCAGCCTGTCATGGTGGGGGAAGCAGAGGCAGCCTGTCATGGTGGGGGAAGAGGAGGCAACCCGTCATGGCAGCAGGAGCAGAGGCAGCCCGTCATGGTGGGGGAAGCCGAGGCAGCCTGTAAGGGCAGCAGGAGCGGAGGCAGCCGGTCATGGTGGGCAAAGAGGAGGCAGCCCATCATGGCAGCAGGAGCGGAGGTGGCCCGCCATGGTGGGGGAAGCAGAGGCAGCCTGTCATGGCAGCAGGAGCGGAGGCAGCTGCTCATATTGTTTCCATGCTTGGGAAGCAGAGAGGTGAACGCTGCAGAGTGCTGGACTCACTCTCTTTTCTGCAGATTAGGACTCCAGTCTTAGTGATGGAACCACCCACATTTCAGGTAGATCTTACTATTCTCATGAACCTATTCTAGAAACCCACTCAAACAACAAGCCTAAAGGCTTATCTCCCAGATGACCCCAGATCCTACCCAGTTGATAGTTAATGCAAACATCACAGGGCATACACTAACTTATAAGTACTTTAGGGAGACTCTTGCTGATCGACTTACTTTGTGTGCGTGTTGTAGCCTAAAGTGGGTGGAGCCTCCTCAAAGGAAGAACTTCCAAATCCTGCCTTTTCCTGGAGTTGGTCATGTGAATCTGGGGTCATTTTAGGTGTAGAGCAGACATTAACTTCTCATCTGTTGTCTTATAAAACAGCACTAAGGCTGTCATACAAATGGGAGTGGAGTCTACAAGAAGTTTGACTCCGTTATTTTCCTCAGTTTGGAGATTGGTATGATTCAAGAAGGGTAGCTTGGAGCCCTTCATCTCCCATAAGATATTTTATTCTGTGCTCCACTCTGAATCATTTCATCCTTCAAATTCTTTTTCAAATTTAATTTTATGTTCTTTTTATTTTATCTTGATTAAGCTTTGAAAGGACTTGCCCAGAAACTTCTCCTGCCTGATAATTAATTTTAAGGTATTCTTCCTCAGTTCATAATAGCTTTTGTTATTGTATAATTAAAAACAAAATTAAAATATTTCTGCCCCCTCACTTTCATGAAGCCTGTAATCCAGTTCCTGGTGATGACTGGGCCTTAACAATGAGACGAGGAGCTCAGAAGGGTTCTCTCTGTTGCAACTAAATTAAAACTCCAATAAGAAGAAACAAAGTAAATATTCAATCATTTCACAGAAATGATGAAATTTTTGTGACAAACGAATTCCTCCCACCATTCAACCTTATTCAGTCTTCTCAGGGTCCTAGGGCAAACAGTAGCAGAATTAGATCGCTACAGACTCGTGTGGGTGGCAGGTGAAGAGCACCCATCTTCTGAAGAAGGAAGATGTAAAAGTATCTAGCTTGTATCTTCTTGTCTGTGCTGCTCTGAGTTTTTCAGGAAGGCTTTGAAGGCAACATTGTATAGCTGCTCCATCCTGGACTCTCAAATCCACATGATTCAAACTGATCTGGGTGCTGCAGGGAAGGGGCTTTGCAGATGGAAATTCTCAAGTAATTTGCCCCTTTGGTTTATTTTGGCTCACAATTAAGAGTATACAACCTGCCGGGCAGTGGTGGCGCACGCCTTTAATCCTAGCGCTCGGGAGGCAGAGGTGGGCAGATTTCTGAGTTTGAGGCAAGCCTGGTCTACAGAGTGAGTTCCAGGACAGCCAGGGCTATACAGAGGAACCCTGTCTCGAAAAACAAACAAACAAAAAACAAAAACAAAAAACAAAAAGAGTATACAACCTATCATGGCAGGGAAGGCGTGGAGGTAGGAGTGAAAGGGGGCTGGCTACATTATATCAGCAGCCAGGAAGCAGAGAGATGTGGATGCTGGTTCTCAGCTCCTTTCTCCTTATTCAGACCAGGACTCCAAGATACAGAGATAAGAGGATTGTTGGGAGAGTATAAACAATCAGGTTAAAAATATATATATAACTATCCCCCTTGGCTGACGGTACAATAGGAAGTGAGAGGTAGCCACTCACACGTCTTCAAGAGGGGTTTTAGTGCGGGACAGCTGTGTGCTCTGAAGTTGGAGTGAACCAGCACAGGATCAGAAGCTACCATCTGCAGGAGCTTAACAACAGCCAGCAAGGAAGGGAGAGCCCAGCCATTGAATCCCAGAGAATGATGTCTGTCACTGAACTGAACTGGGCGGGAGTAGATACTTCCCCGTTCTCTCCACTAGAGCCCCACCAACACTTCTCTGTGAGTGTGCGGGGAACCTCCAGTCAGAGGCCGGCCACACCTATGCCCTTACCACCTCCAGACCCGTCAAACTGGGAGAAAAAAAGGGTGGTGTTTTTAGTACTTAAGTTTAAGGCGATCGCCCAGGATAAATAACCAGTTTAGGCATGTAAAAGCCACAGGCCACGTAGTCACAGTGATCAGATTTTGAAATACATGTTTCAGAGTTCAGGACTGATCTCTCAGAATGGTGAAAACGCGGTTGAGCAGCAGCTAGTGGCATGTAGAACCTGAATGCATATGCCATCACATGGATTCTATTTGGAGTAGGTGTGTGTGTGTGTGTGTGTGTGTGTTCCTGCACATATATATGTGAGTAAGCAAGTACATGTGCAGCAACACATGTGAACATGTATGTGGAGGCTGAAGGTCAACAATGGCTGTCCGTCTCTGCTTCTCCACTTGTGTTTTGAGACACGGTCTGCGCTTGATCTGGAGCTCACTGACTTGGGCAGAGCAGCTGGCCAGCAAGCTCCAGGGATCCTGCCATCTCTGTCCCTCAGGCTATGATCACAAGGACAGGAATAGACCTTAGCACTCAGCTTTTTACAAGAATTTGAACTTGTCTCCTTATGCTTGCTTAGCAAGTACTTTAACATTTCCTTTTATTGCTGGGCAGTGGTGGTACAGGCCTTTAATCCCAGCACTTTGGAAGCAGAGGAAGGTAGATCTCTGAAATCAAGGCCAGTCTGGTCTATAGAGCAAGTTCCAGGACAGCTGCTGGGATTAACAGAGAAACCCTGTTTTGAAAAGCCAAAAAAAAAAAAAAAAAAAAAAAAGGCGCTTTTATTCTTAATGAATAAGTAAAAGACCAACCATACTACTGGGGCAATGACAGGCAGCACATGTGACAGTGGGGCAAATTGTATTTCAGAGTGGGATCATATCCATCTTGATTTGAGTAGAAATACCTCCACATAATAACAAAATCACCTAAATGCATTTCTCAGATATATCTCCCTCATTAAATGGTGCATACTTGTTCGAGTAATATATCTCTATCACCTTCCTTTAAATATTTCAGTGACACTGTTCCCAGAAGACAAGAAGCATGGTAGCGGAGATAACACACACACACACACACACACACACACACACACACAGACACACACACACTCACACGCACACGCACATGCACACACACATTCTGATAGTGTTCTGCTGTGTAGCTCACACTGGCTTCCAACTCATGACCTTGCTGTCTCAAGGTGGCACTCACTGCCACTCCTGGAAGGAAACATAAAGCCCTTAATGTGTTTTCTATAACAGAGGGTGTCGCCTCCATCTGATGGCTCCTCGTGAAAAATACCCAAGACTCCACAGAAGGGAGGAATGACTGCCCCATCTCTAGACAATTTTGGTTGTAACAACTGGGGTGAGCTCTATTGGAAGCCATGCTATTGAGAACTTACAGATGCAGGTGGCTGCCCCTGTGCTCAAATACCCTTGGACTAACAGATTGGAAATGTTGGCATTACTTAGATTAACAGTCTTTTTTAAAAAATGAGATATTTTATTATAGGAAAGAGAAAATAGGCTGGCCATGTAGAGAGAAAGAAAGGAGAGGAAGGAAAGGAGAAGAGAAGGAGAGAGAGAAAGGAAAGAAAGAAATCAAGAGAGCAAGAAGGCAAGAGAGAGAACAAAGAGCAGGAGAGAGAGGAAGGAGGCAAGAGAGAGAACAAAGAACAAGAGAGAGAGAAGAAGGCAAGAGAGAGAACAAAGAACAAGAGAGAGAGCAAGAAGGCAAGAGAGAGAACAAAGAACAA
>NW_022196897.1:158213982-158237844 GCF_008632895.1 Mastomys coucha | reverse complement strand
AGAGAGAACAAAGAACAAGAGAGAGAGCAAGAAGGCAAGAGAGAGAACAAAGAACAAGAGAGAGAGAAGAAGAAGGCAAGAGAGAGAACAAAGAGCAGGAGAGGAAGAAAGGAAGCAAGAGCAGATTAACAGTCTTAAATCAGAGAATCTTTACTTCTCAGTGGAATGGTTTCCTGTTGCCTTCCCTGTCATGTCATGATTTCTACAGGTCCCTGGTCTTAGTGGTTTTCAAGAGAATGTTATCATATACCTTGATTACAGCCATTGACATCCTCATGTCTTCCTGACTGTGTCAGTTTGCCGGGGCCTTTGGCAGTTGACTTGTGTGAGTAATTACAAAAACTGAGATGAAGAGACTAACTCCCCATCAGGAATTGTGTGGTACCTAAGAACTGGGGAGACCAAGAGGGGCTTATGCAAGGCTGCCCTGACCAAAAACCAACTCCAGGGAGAAAGTGTTTATTTTAGCTCACAGTCCCAGGTTACAGCTCATACTGTCAGGAGTTCAAAGCAGGGCCATGTGACAGTCAAGAGCCGAGGGAGAATGAGTGCATGCGTGCCTACCATTTAGTTCATGATCTCCACTCTTGCCCAGTTCAGGACCCAAACCTAGGGAATGGTGCCACCGGCACTGGGCTGGGTCTTCCTACCTCATGCCATCAGGACAGTCTCCCAGGCCAACCTGATGTAGATAATCCCCCGTTAGACTCTCTTCCTAGATGGCTCAATAGCATGTCAGGTTGACAGGGAAGAGAAACCATCACATGATCAAATGTATATTTTTAACAAACAAGTTCTGTTTGTCCCATGTTATTAGCATTACCTTCTTGAAGCCTCCTGGACATTCTGAAACACAAATTCTACTGTTCTCATTTTACAAATGGAGAAATTTGAAGACCAAAGTAATCTAGGCAACATGCCCAAGAGTAAAGTGATAGTTGATGCTGGAACTGTAGCCTGATTCCCAGTACCTTGATCCTACAACCCTACACAACTTCTTTGCCTGACATGACTGTTGATGCTTCAACACTTTGTTTGTGGAGACAAGGTCTCACCCTGTAGCCCTGGCTGGTCTTGAACTCACTACGTGGCCTCAAACTTGAGAAGGTCTACCTGCTTCTGCCTCTTGAGTGCTTGTAGTAATACCACGCTCAGCCTTGCTTCCAATTTTAGTTCTGCTCATTTTCCCAACTTTAACCTGTTGCTGCTCAGTCCTTCTCAGCATATGCCTCTGAGATCAGTTGGCCACTAAGGGTTGTTCTAGCAAAGGAAAATGGGAAAACAGGTTTATTATTTATCACTTTCCACAAAACAAATGCAATCATCTTTCCCCCAAATATGTTTGAGTATAGGATACACTGTTCATAAAATCCTTTAGTGGCTCTTACTTTTTAAGATACAGCCCCCAAGACTTGACTCTCTGCATAGTCTGGTCTGCCTACCTCTCATGGTGTCTGTGGGCCAGGAACAAAGGAAATTCAAGTAGAATGTTGCCACTAGTGGGAGTTTTTGTCCTGCTCAAGCAATAGTCCAAGTTTGTGATGTGTTGAACAGCGGCTCGCCTGGGCATCCCTGGGTCCATTCTAACCAGCACTCCCTTCCCTTGGGGCCGAGCGTCAGAGGTAGAGTAGTTGCTCCTTTAGAATCAGAAACACCTTGCTTCCTTCCATCCATTGGATAAATTGCAATCACATGACAATCCCTAACTGCAAAGGAAGCTGGGAAATGCCATTCATTTGTGTGCTATTGAGATAGAAAGGAAGGAGCCCTGTGGGCTGCCTGCCATCTTTCTGCATGCTTGTGTCTTCACAACTATCTTTCCCTTACACCTGTACCTACAGTGTCCCAGAGTCCTCAATGCTGGTCATTTCCGCTTGGATTTACTTCCCGTGGGTTTACATACAGAGTTCATTCTCCCAGTCTAGTTTCTTGATTTCTTTGGCTCCCGCATCTCTTTCCTGGTAAAAGCTTCCTCATTCCCCTAGAACCATCCCCCTACCCCCGCTCCCCAGTTCTTTTCTGTTATATGTTATTACAGAACTTTCCAAGTTCCTCCACATAAATCTACAATTAGAAACTTCAAACCAGGCTGGAGATCGGTGAGGGGCAGCATCTGCTGCTCTTGGAAAGGACTCAGGTTTAGTTTTCAGCAATCATATTAGGTGATGGACAACTGCCTAAATTCCAGGTCCTGGGGATCTGGCACCGTCTTCTGGCCTCTGCAGGCACTGCATGCAGACATGTCCAAACACACACACACACACACACACACACACACACACAGAGATTTACAAACTCCATGTTTGTGTGATAGTTTCATTACTTTCAAATTTGCCATCTAGGCCATAAATACCAAGACAGAAGTGACAACCTTTCTTACACTGTATCTTAACCTTAAAGTACAACTCCTGTGGCCACTCAACAAATATCCATCAAGTTATAATTTAACAAATGTACAGTGCTTGACAAACACATATGAGGCAAATACATATATATATATTATATATACACACATATGTATAATACGCACACATATACACACATATATGCATATGCATTGCATGTATACATATATCTGCATATACATTATATATGTATATATATATGGCAATATAGATATTTCCCTCAACAGACTCAAGCCATGATGTACTGATCATATTTTTGACCTGTGACTATTTTATAGGCCACATCATTGAGTTATTCAGGGGCTATGTATCTTCATCTCAACACACCATGTGATTATTCTAGTCACTCTGTCTTATTTTGTGCCCTGACGGCCTTTCTGTTTATTAATTCATCAAACATATACTGAATCTATACTGGCTGCAATCCATGGTCCTGAATATATGCAAAAGAATAAGCCATGTCTCTGTCTTCAGTGCTGGATAGCCAAGGAAACCGACTCACATTCAACATCCTAAATGATGCCATTATTCTTACCGCGATAGAAATATGGATGGGAGGAAGTGTTTTAAGCCTGTATAGTAAAAGTGATTATGTTCGTTGAACAAATTCTTCACGTGGTCTTTGTTGGAAAGCTATGAGAAAAAATGGTGTTAGTTATTTTATGTTTCTGTTCTGTAGAGGTATGTGATCTCTTTTTATGGGACAGACATGGTACTGAGCCTGCCAATCATGATAATTTTGTCTCACTTGGGGGTAAAGGGAAGCTCGGAACAATGACTAGACTTGCCTAGATGCTTCTGGCCCGCCGGCAGTGCCGGACGACAGGTGCCAAAGGTCAGGCTGATGAGGAGAATTTGTTTGCTTTCCAGTCAGGGTTTGTTGTAGCCCACACTGGGTTTGAAGTTCCCAAGAAGCTGAAGATGACCCTGAACTTCTTATCCTGGGGCCACTGCTGCTCCCTTGCCGGGATGGAAGTCTCGTGACACTGCCAAGGTTCGTGTGCTGTTCAGGATCTAACTCGGAACTTTGTGCTCTGCCGCTGAGTCAGACGCTTTGAATGAAAAATTCCTCTGTAGGCTCATGTGTTTGAATACTTGGTGTCTAGATGGCAGCTATGCAGGTAGGCATTGAAGCAGTCGTGGGGTGCAGCCTTGTGGAAGCAGATCACTGGGGCGGGTCTTTGGGATTTGTAGCCCCGGCCCATTTCCTGTGTAGAGACATGCGTACATGCTTACATGTTGTCTCAGCTGCTCCTGCTTCTATGCCTTCCCCACCTTTATGAACATTTAGCTGTCTGGCACTGTAAGCCCCACCCTCCCCGCAAAAGAAAAAGTAATACAGATCTACACCCGTATCTTATCCCAGATAGTTATTTTTGATCCGTGTGCACTTTGGCATCTTACAAAGCAGAACAGCTTCACCAGCTTGGTAACAGCTGACTGGAATGAGCTCCTAAAGAGCGCAGTGTCCCCTCACTCAGCCCTTCTCTCCCTATACATTTCATTAAGCTTCTTTATATACATACTAGAGCTAAAATGCTGTGTAACAGTAAGAACAAGTACAAAAGAATGTTGTCTTAGTCATTTAGACACACTTTCTCCAGAAAGGCCACGCCTCGTAATCCTTTCAAACAGTGCCACTCTCTGGTGGCTAAGCATTCAAATCTATGAGTTTATGGTGGCCATTCTCATTCAAACCACGAAAATAAAAAAGGAAAGCAAGCGGGAGTCCCTTATTGCTGTCTTCAGCAGTTCCTGGTGTCCTCTTTAGGAGCACCTTTTTCAGTGGTGCCATTCTCAAAACCTTCCCCTAAAACCTGCAGGTACCAAATCCGAGCAGGGACTTACCATTGAAACACATCTGATGCCTGTGTTTTCTGATTAGCATATTTGATTTGCATACCTGATTAGCATATCTTGGAGGATTCCTGTGTCATAATCTGTAGCTTACTCATTCTTTCTTACAGCTGCAGAGAAGGAATTTGTGGGAGCCATTTATCGAATCACATCGATGTGTGCACATCTATAATTAAGCCATATGTGAAATATTTATATGTAAAGTGCACCAACAATCTGCCCATAATATCTGTTAACGAGTACAGACTCCTTCGTTATCCATAAGTCACCTCGTTATGTCAAGAGTGGGAAACGTCTGTCCTAGGGCCAAATGCAGCTTGCTGTTCTGAGTCCTGAGTCACTGGAACACAGACACCTTCAGTCTGTGCAGCAGCAGTGTGAGGCAATGGGATGAGACCTGCCCGCCCGTGGGAATGCGGGCACGTGCTGCTAGACCAGGAGTAAGCGCTGCCTCCTCCTCCTCTCCTGCTAGCTTCTCTCCTTCCTGCTCCTCTCCTGCTTCTTCCTCCTCTCCAGCTTCTTCCCCCTCTCCTTCCTGCTCCTCTTCTGCCTCCTTCTCCTCTTCTGCCTCCTCCTCTTCTCCTACTTCTTCCTCCTCTCCTGCTTCTTCCTCCTCTCTTGCCTGTTCCTCTCCTGCTTCTTCCCCCTCTCCTTCCTGCACCTCTCCTGCTTCTTCCTCCTCTCCTGCTTCTTCCCCCTCTCCTTCCTGCACCTCTCCTGCTTCTTCCTTCTCTCCTGCTTCTTCCTCCTCTCCTTCCTGCACCTCTCCTGCTTCTTCCCCCTCTCCTTCCTGCTCCTCTCCTGCTTCTTCCTTCTCTCCTGCCTCTTCCTCCTCTCCTTCCTGCTCCTCTCCTGCCTCCTCCTCTTCCGCCTCCTTCCCCTCTTCAGCCTCCTCTTCCTCTCACCCTTCCTCCTTTCCCTGCCTTTTCTTCCTCCTCTCCTAACCTTTACATTCTTCCTTCCCTTGTCCCCTCCTTCTCTCTTCCTACTGATGCTCTCCTCTTCCTTTCTATTTTCCCACCCCGTCTTCTTGTCTTCTTTATGCTACTAGAGATGGGTCCCATGTTTACGAGGCAAGCACTCTATCATCAAGCTCCACATTTTACCGACAAGTTTTCCCGTTGAGCAATTTGAAATACTTTTAAGCGCTTTACTCTTGATAAACCCTTATTTTTTATGTAGGGGATTATCACAATTTCTTTTATGTTATCAAAACTGCTTTACAATGGAAGAATATTTTCTGTAAAATTAAAGTTTGTGTGTGTGAGAGAGTTCAGAGGAAACCTTTAATTCTCTCTTCAGTTCCATGTCCTCAGCCCTTCACTAAACTGTCTCTCTTAGACATGGCCACTGTTAGGAGGTTGTTATTGGTGTGTATGCATGCATTTGTGTACATGCTTATGAGCACTGTGTATCTTTGTATAATGGAAGTGCAGATGTATCTATGTTTATGTATTATTTTACTAATCATTTGGATAGTCACTTATTTTAATGAGTGTTAGGAAGTCAATTTAGATCATTTTATTTATTGTCACTGTGTATAGGAAGGGCGCACACATGCCACTGTCCCTGTGAAGAGAATCAGAGAGTCATTCTTTTCTTCCAGCTTCACCTGGGTATTGGGGAATCTAACTCATCTGGTCAGACTTGTATCTTTACCCATTGACCCAAATTGCCAGTTCCAACAATCTACATTGGAAGATGCTGCATGGCACAGCTGTCAAGTTATGTAAGCTGGACGTTGATTAATCTCTCCAGGTTGGAAGGATAAACAGTTTGTCTTCAGATCAGTCTGCGTGGGGGAATAAGAGAATGTTTGCATGAAAATGTAGATTGCCGTCTAGGTTCCATGGAGCCTGAGACATTCCAACCTGTGATGAGGATGTGATGAAGAGGATGGGGATGATGTTGAACATCAGAGAGCCCTCCTCTCCATCTTCAGCAGAGCTCTGTGATCTAGGGTTGACCTCTCCTTCATCTTCTGTGAGTCTGGAAAGCATGGCTTCTGTACACGTTTCAGGTTCTCTTGGGGATGATTTTGAATAATATCTTTGAAGCAGGTGGGGGATGTGGTTCACTGGGTTGAGTGCTTGCCCAGCTTGCACAAAGTCCTGGGTTTGATCTCCAGCAAAATCATAAATTCAAAGTCATTCTTTGAGGGTCTGCCCATCCTCATAGACCATTGGCTGAGACAGTCCGTGAAGGCAGTGGGAACAGAGATGTCAAACAGGGGGTTTAGAAGACCCTGTGAGTAGATATGGTGGATAAACCTCACTGGGACCAGCAGTCAGTAGGCAGATCGACTTGACTTAGAGTGATTGAAAGCTTATAAAGTTTTGGGGGACTAAGGGCAGGGACATCCAGGATGGGCAAAGGTCATTGGCTGGGGGCTTAGAGTACCTGGAATGCCTCGTTAGCATGAGGAAGCATTTCAGGAATCTCAGGTACTGACTGAACAAGTTTTGTCAGAGAAAGAAAACTGGTCCTATACACTAGGTAGTGGTGAGTGGGGAGTGAGGAGGCAGGGTGGGGGACTTAGAATTCCCTAGATAAGGTCAGGAAAGGAGAAAACCTGCTAAAGAAGGGAGTCTCCCATACTGTGCCCAGCCCAGAGACTATCTGGTCATGGTGGACTTGGAGGTTTCCCATGGTTCTTGACTATGAGCTTGAGGACAAAATCTTTGAAGTAGTTTCCTGTGCTGTCTTTTGGGGATGGTAGTGTATCCCTCTTTGTAGTGGATGCACATTTAACAGATAAGTCAGCCAGTCACAGAGTGCAAAGACCAGCGCGTGTGGTCAGTTCTCAGGGAACTACTGTTTCCTTGCCTCGTGTGACTTCGCCTGTGGACGTCGTCCTTTGCGAATAGTTTCCTCCTTGCTAATTTCATCTATTTGTATTTATCAAAGCTGTCAGGCATGCATGGAAAAATATTAGCCCATCTTCCCCCCAAAGAAAACATGAGAAAAATAAATGCCCGCTGTGACTCAAGTGTCCCAGGACCGTGCTGACACAGTCTTACAGTTACGCCTCCTCTCTTTAAAGTCAGTTGTAATTTTACGCCTATGAATGTTTTCCGACATGTCTGTCTGTGCAGCATGTTTGTTGTCTGAGGCCCGTGGAACTGGAGTTTTAGATGGTTGTTAGCCGTCTTGTGGATGCTGGGAACCAAACCTGGGTCTTTGGGTACAGTAGCCAGTGCTTCTAGCTGCGGAGGAGCAGTGCCAGCCCTGGGATCCAATGGCTTAGACAGAGTTCCTCATCCAAAAGAGTAAGCCAGTGCCCCAACTTGTTCTGCCTTTGGGGTGCATAGAAGATGATGCTGATTCAGAAATCACTTATCACAATGACAAATGAAGACTGCCAATCAGTTGCTGGCCAGCTAGTCACTAGACAGATAAAGAAACGAACAGGCAAACACAGCACAACACAAGCCTTGGAGCAGTCCAGCCAGAGGCACCAGCTCACAGGGCTGGGAATGGGGAAGGCAGGGATTGCAGCGGCTTCCCCTTTGGGGAATTTTTATTCTCTAGTCAGATGGTGTGTTTACAGGAGAGGGGATCATCTGTGGGGACCAATAGTCCACGGTGTCCTAACAGTCAGCTCCAAGCCAAGTCCCTTTGAGACCGAGGTCTTTGAAATGCATATTTTCTCCCAGATTGGTAATTGTGTGAGTCAACCCTGGTGAGAGGCCAACAGGGAGGCTTCTCTGGCTGGTGCTTAGGGAGGGAAAACCCTAAGGGGTCTCAGGGTGGGAGGAA
This sequence comes from Mastomys coucha, assembly GCF_008632895.1. Classification (NCBI taxonomy): domain Eukaryota; kingdom Metazoa; phylum Chordata; class Mammalia; order Rodentia; family Muridae; genus Mastomys; species Mastomys coucha. The sequence continues at coordinate 158,229,823 of NW_022196897.1, read as the reverse complement.
ATGCTTCCAGGGTCTAGGATAAATGAAACTGTTCCTTCACCTTGGATGTTAGACCACAGCAGTGCCTTAGGCACCTCTTAGCAGATGTGTGTCCTTTAGAGAGACCTCAGAATGGCCCTAGGTGCAAGCCTGTCTCTTTTCTACAAAGGCTTCCCACAGAGCTGGGCGGCCTTGACTTGAATTACAATTCTGCATGGCTTCCTCCCCTGGCTTCCTGGCTTCAGATGCTCCAAGCGGATCTTCTGATGTGTGTGCATTTTCCCAGCTTGGATGTTTTGCTGGCAAATTGCACTGTTGGCAGTGGGCACCGCGCCGGCTTCAGCAGAGCTGGCAGGGAACAGGATAATGTGCTCAGCACCCACAGAGCCCAAAGTCACTTGAAAGAGACAATGGTGATCTGTAGATACCACTGGCAGGAAGACAAAAGGGACCTTAGGCTTCCATCTTGGTCACGTTGGTGAGGCTCCCGAAGCTGATTGTCTCAGCAAACATCTCACCCTCTTCAGGCTGAAGGATGAAAATGACTTTCCAAGCCAGGCGGAAGAGGATGATTAAAGACATGAGTTATAAGGAGGGGAGGAATAGAAGACAGGTGCATGCGTTTGGACTGTCAGCGGCCTCTGTTCTGGACCTCCTCACCCCAGAAACTTCCATGGTATGAACTAGAAGAACTGCAGTTCCTGCTTGACAGAGGACATACTGCTGGCGGGCAGAGCTTTTACAAGGATATCCCCATTTGTCAGTCAGACCAGCAAGGGGCTCAGCATGTTTGCCCAGAGCTTCTCTCTTCTCATAAACATGGGGTTGTAACCATGTGTATGTGTGTGTTCCCCTAAGCAGGAGGCGGAGGCAGAAGCGGAGGCAGAGGCGGAGGTGGAGGTGGAGGTGGATGTGGAGGCGGAAGCAGGAGGATTGCTGTAAGTTTAAGGCCAGCCTGAGATACCTAGTGAGTTCAGGTCTAAGCGGTGAGGCTTTGCCTTACAAACAGAATAAGACCACATGTGCCATTCTCTCAAGTAGGCAAACGTGCTGGTTTTGTGCATTACGATCCAGCTGTTGCTCTGTCTCCCAGAGGAAGAAGCTGCAGGCTAGTCAGGTTTTCCTTCCTGGTGCCCATTGTTTTCCCTCAGTCATTCCTTCACTGGACTCAAAATTATCTCATATGGAGAGAAAAGAGCTGGGGAAGTGTTTGAGTGAGAAGTGTCCTCTGAAGGCTCAGGTATTTGAACCCTTTGTCCCCAGTTGGTGTCACTGCTAGGGTAAGGCCATGGCACCTTTAGGACACAGAGCCTTGCTGGAGGAAGTACCCAACTTAGGGCAGGATTGGAGAGTGCACGACATTGCTTCCTTTCCTGATCATCCCCTCTGCTTCCTGTACACTATTAAGATGTAATCGCTCAGCTTCCTGCTCCAACCAGAACCGTAAGCCAAAAGACACTTTTCTCTTCTTTAAGCTCCTTTGGCACCGTGTTTTAATCACAGCAACAAAAAAGTGGCCATTTTGAGACGACTCCACTGGCGAGGTACTTACCATGGAAAGCCTTGGAGATCCGAGTTCAACCTCCTAAACTCACGTAAAAACCCGGCATAGTTGCACACAGTTTACTCCCAGACCTGGGCAGGCAGACACGTGGGTCTTGGGCTCATTGGCCAGCAGCCTCGCCTGGTCAGTGATAGACCCATCTCAAAAAGCAGGAAGATGGCTCCTGAGGAATGGCACCCGAGAATGCCATCCGAGCCTCTTCATGCATGTGTGTGATTCAACATGCCTCTGAAATGCCCCCACAGAGACACTGTAGAAAGCATTTGGGGCTGGAGAGATGGCTCAGTGGTTAAGAGCACTGACTGCTCTTCCAGAGGTCCTGAGCTCAATTCCCAGCAAACACATGGTGGCTCACAACCATCTGTCATGGGATCTGATGCCCTCTTCTGCTGTGTCTGAAGACAGCGACAGTGTACTCACATACATGAAATAAATAAGTAATTCTAAAAAAAAAAGAAAGCAAGCAAGCTGCATTTGTCTTCATTCTGGATGACCAGTCTCACAGTGTTTCTACTGTCCCTTGGCAGCATAATGAGAGTAGTTAGGTAATCATTATAAGACCTCAATACTCATGCATTGTATATAGATTAAGCTACCTTTGAAGCAATCCTATGAAGTAGATATGGTGGTTTCCATTTCTGCATGGGACACTGAGGCATATAGAGATTAAGTAATGTGTTCAGGAATACACACATTACTATAATAATATGTACATATAAAATACATGTTCATAGACATACATACACACACAAGTAGACATTGTATGATTCTTTTTTTTTTTTTTTCAAGACAGGGTTTCTCTGTGTAGCCCTGGCTGACCTGGAACTCACTCTGTAGACCAGGCTGGCCTCGAACTCAGAAATCTACCTGTCTCTGCCTCCCAAGTGCTGGGATTAAAGGCATGCGCCACCACCACCTGGCATGATTCTTAAGCTATCACAGCAAAATTTAATTGTGTAAAGACCTGAACTAGAAGGCCAGTCTTCAGTGACAGTGGGAAAGCCAGGGGATGAGAGGATAAATAGAAAACTGGGGTCTTGCACAAGTTATGTCTTATGCCAACCAAGCTTATTAAGAAGTACAGCATCATATATACTATTTCTAGGGGTGAAATGGGACAGAGTCAGCAGAAGCCATCATGCAATGGGACAAAGTCAGCAGGAGGCTAATCAAGCAGCATTGTGTAAGGGAAACACAGGCTATCTCAAGGGCACCAGAGATTGAACAAACAGCGGTCTTGGGGCTGATAAAATTCAGTCTCTTTTTGGGGGTGTGGGAAGCCAAATCCCAGGGACAGAAGCCTCCTTTGAGGCTCCAGTGATAGCCCCAGAAAAGCCCTACCAAGCCTGCCCCTGGGAAGAGACACAGAGCTAGCTTCCTTCCATCGTCTGAGAAAGCCTGGGATCAGCCTGGCTCTCCATAGTGTTGAGGTGTGGTGTGTCTAAGACTGGCTCAGAGTGGAACCATACCAGTGTCTCTTAGTGTTGATATTGGCTATACAATTAAGTCCCCCCAACCCCCGCAGTTTTTAAATGGTTTGCTTTGAAAAAATTTCAGCATTAGAAATGAAGTTTGCTAAAAATGCTGTGTTCCCTTTCCCACAGTTCCTAAGGTCTCGCTCAGCTCATGGAGCACCGCGGCATCATTGCTACAATGCTGCTGTGTAACGCTTTGACACACACCCTCTGAATGTGCTTTTCTCCAGTGAGATCCAGTTCATGCTGCATCTGTCCTCGTTGACGTCTCCTCTGCAACTCTCCCTTCATGTTGCTCCTCTTCATGACTGGGTTTCATAGAACTGTTGTTATAAATCCACGCAAGTGGACAGTATCAGGAGGAACTCATTCTCTTTCTGTTCTGAGCAGCAGTCACAGGACTCAGGAATCATCGGGTGGGTTCCTTGTGGAGATACGGTAGGAAAACCCGTTTCATGGCTGTCTTGTATTTCATGGCAGAGCTGCCCAGATCTTTGGTTTGGTTCACAGCGGCAACCTCTGCCTCTGTTTTTACATGTCTGTCTTCTTTCTGAATCTCTTTGTCTTCTGTTCTCTCTGTCTCTGTCTCTGTCTCTCTCTCTTTCTGTCTCCCTTCTCCTCCCTCTCCTCCTCCTTCCCTCTTCTCCCCTTCCTTCCCCCCACCTCTGTTAGATATAGGGTCTTGCTATAAAACCCAGGCTGGCTTTAAGTCCCCATGTTCCTTCGTCAGCCATCAGGCTGCTGGGATGGGGTAACAAGCATGTCCCAGTCCTTCACTTTTTGGGGGGTTGGTGATGCTGGAGGGCGTCTTCACAAACATGTGTTATTGGTGTCAGCTTTACCCTACTCCAATACATCCTCATCTTGGAATTCTTTCTTCAGTAACAACCCATAATTCTAAATAAGGTCTTGTCATGCTAGGGCCCTCAGTTCCACCGGCTTCATGACCCTTCTGTGGATCCAGGAGAGATTTATCAGAACCCCAGCTCTGGATGTTCTCATGTTTGTCTGATAGTTTCTTATCTCGGGATTCAGGTCACACATTTTTGAGCAAGTACCACAAGTGTGATGTTGTGCCTCAAGTCAGGAGGTCCTTTGTGTCAGGTGGTTCTATTCTTGGTGGTGTTTACTCTGGTTCCCTGCTGAAGTTGCTGCCGCGCTGCTTTCTGGGTTTCAACTCCTTATTGTTCTTTGAGGTTCATAAGTACCTGTGCCAGAGGTTTTGTATCCATGTAAATACATATTTTGCTTCTCATTGTTCTCTATTCTCTGAGTTTTATAAGTGCTTTTTTTTTTATTGAAATGTAGTCCTTATATCATGAAACTCATTTCCAAATGTATACAAATCAATGACACTAAAAATATCTTCATAAAATTGTGTGGCCACAGTCACTATGTAAGTCTAGAACATTTTCATGACTCAAAGATAAAACCCAAACTTGTTAGCTGTTATTTCCCATCTCTCCCTGGCTCAGCTACCAGAAACCACAGATCTCTTCTCTCTGGGTATGCTGTTCTGTTGATCACTAACTTTAGCATCTACTGATCATCCTGCAAAAGTGATTACAGTGGCATTCATTAAGTTGGATATTTCTGAACTCCACCCTTTGAAAAGCAGAAAACATAGTGATCCAACCAAAGAGATCAAATTACAGCCATGATTATAACATGATTTGCATGCCTGGGAGAGATTCTCTGATAACTGATGTCTGCCACTTGTTTCAGACAGGCATCTCCCTTGGATGATAAGTTGGGTGAATACTGTGGTTATCTGTCACTCAGGTTTTGGTGCTTATCTGACACCACTGAGCAGAGTAGGTTCACGTTTGTGGCCAGAAGAAGTTCTTACACTCAGAAGGATTTGTAGGGTATGCATTCCTTTTCTGACTAGATTTGAGTGAAATTGGTTTTGCCCTGCACATGTTTGCATGTAATCAGGAGTTTACACTGTATTTTTAATGTGGTTTCCTTTTTGATTTGTGCAAGCCGTCGGGCATATCTTGCTCATTTCTGACCCCAGCAAATGTTACCCAAGTCTGCTCCATGTGAGATGAGGCACTTGGTGGGTTTCTGCACTGACTTCTTCCAGGGGTGTGAATCTAACTGGAGTCAGAGTAAAGATATACTGTACACAGTGAGGATGGTCCCACGGTTGTCATGATGCTTCATGACTGAGGTGAGGATGGTCCCACAGTCATCTTCATGACTGTCACACTTCATGACTGAGGTGAGGATGATCCCACGGTCATCTTCATGACTGTCACACGATGGTCCCACAGTCATCTTCATGACTGAGGTGAGGATGGTCCCACAGTCATCTTCATGACTGTCACACTTCATGACTGAGGTGAGGATGGTCCCACTGTCATCTTCACGACTAAGGTGAGGATGGTCCCACGGTCATCTTCATGACTGTCACACTTCATGACTGAGGTGAGGATGATCCCATGGTCATCTTCATGACTGTCACACGATGGTCCCACAGTCATCTTCATGACTGAGGTGAGGATGGTCCCACAGTCATTGTGATGCTTCATGACTGAGGTAAGAATCACGTAAGTCCCACGGTCGGGAACTGATGTGAGGAGCAGTGCTTCATGACTGACATGAGCATGGTCCCACAGTCATCATGATGCTTCATGCCTGGCATTTTTGTTGTCTTGAAATCTACAATAAGGGATACGCCCAATTGCCTGTGTTGTTACCACACATCCTTCCTGGCAGCTTCACTGAGACGTTTAGCTTTCTTCTCATGAGGCCCCACTAGATTGAATCTCCAGACCTTACGCTGCTGCATCTGGGTTTCTCAACACTATTTACATGGACTTAGAGAAATGGTATTCACCTTGATTTAGGCCAATAATTATAGATATTAAAGATATTTAGCTTGAGTTCTTAACTTGGGATAGTCTATAAGTTTGTGCCTACTGTAGGCTTACTGAATCAAGTGTCCTTGCCTAATGGACATTCATTAATCATTTACTATATGCCAGGAATTATGTTAGCTATGCTATATAGATTATTATATTAATATAAATATATGCACATATATTGCATATTTATGTAAATCTTAATTCATCTTATTTCCTTTGTTATTCAACATGGCTGGGTAGAGATTCATAAGTTGGTCTGGTCCCATTTCAAAGTACTCAGGGAGATAACACCAGGACAAGAATGGCTGTTCTCCACAAAAGTATAAGGTCTGGGCTGTAACTAAGCAGCTTTGCATGTGACCTCACAGGGCTCTGTCTACAGCAGTGGAGAGTATGCGACCACACAGGGCTCTGTCTACAGCAGGTGGAGAGCATGCGACCACACAGGGCTCTGTCTATAGCAGGTGGAGAGTATGTGACCACACAGAGCTCTGTCTATAGCAGGTGGAGAGTATGTGACCACACAGAGCTCTGTCTACAGCAGGTGGAGAGCATGCGACCACACAGGGCTCTGTCTACAGCAGGTGGAGAGCATGCGACCACACAGGGCTCTGTCTACAGCAGGTGGAGAGCATGCGGCCACACAGGGCTCTGTCTACAGCAGGTGGAGAGCATGTGACCGCACAGGGCTCTGTCTACAGCAGGTGGAGAGCATGCGACCGCACAGGGCTCTGTCTACAGCAGGTGGAGAGCATGCGACCGCACAGGGCTCTGTCTACAGCAGGTGGAGAGCATGCGACCGCACAGGGCTCTGTCTACAGCAGGTGGAGAGCATGCGACCGCACAGGGCTCTGTCTACAGCAGGTGGAGAGCATGCGACCGCACAGGGCTCTGTCTACAGCAGGTGGAGAGCATGCGACCACACAGGGCTCTGTCTATAGCAGGTGGAGAGCATGCGACCACACAGGGCTCTGTCTATAGCAGGTGGAGAGCATGTGACCACACAGGGCTCTGTCTACAGCAGGTGGAGAGCATGCGACCGCACAGGGCTCTGTCTACAGCAGGTAGAGAGTATGCACCTGTGTTTGATCTTTGTCATCCTGATCACCGAGCAGACTGGTTGGTGGAAGATGGAGGTGGTGGAAGGCTCTGAAACACAGAGCTCTCACTGTGGTGACTGACATCGTCTCCCACATCTCCCTCTGAAGGACTTCAGAGTCTGGAGTTGGCTGACAGTGTGGGTGTGACCAAGGCTACCAATGTAAAATAGGACTCACTGAGGATCCCACCTATGATCAAGTACTAGAACACTTTCAGTCCTTGACAGAACCATTTAATTTGTTTGCTTAGGACATCCTGGCTATCCAATGATACTTATCATTTGTTTCAGACAAAAAAAATATCACCTAATCTAGAAGATGATTGGCCATTGTAATGAATTGTTCATAAGTTGTTTCCAAGGTTGAAACTACGTCACATTTTCCATGGCTCTTTTACATATCTTGCTGCAAAAAAAAAAAAAAAAAAGTTATGTAGTGAATGTATTAAGATAAATTTTGTCATAGTTTCTACCCTTATTAATTAATTTATAATTAATTAATCACTGCATTTAAATAAAATGTTTAGCTTAGAGTAGCATCCAGATAAACTAATAGTAAGGGTCTTTATGGCTGAGAACTGGGCTCAGGAGTGGTCTGGGTGAAGACTGTAAAGGGCTGTGGGATGATGCCATCCTTGGGTTCAGGGCTTTTAGAATGGAAATGGTAAGGGCCACATGTCCCTTCCTTCCTTCCCTGCCTCCATTAGACATTGGCCAGGGATGGGGCATACGAAGCCTCTAGTAGCCTCGACATCAATCATGTGCTTGAAGAGCAGCATCAGTAGGCTATCTGTAGGCAGAGTTGTTTCCGGGGTTGGCCCTTGGGATCTGACGTTTGTAGCACACAGTGTGGTTTGGAACGTAGAGAGTGGATTTTCACCGCGATTAACGCTAGTCGTTTGTATATTACCTCACCCTAGTCAGCCTGAGCTGCATCATGCATATAGTCCTTTCTCTGGAATTTTTTTCTCCTACTCTGTTTGTTCTCACTCTGTTTAAACTCATGCCCCACAGTTAGAGATCCTTGGTTAGTCTATTGCTTATGAGATGCCAAATTACACAGAACTTAGTGAGGCTCTGCCTGCTGTCTGGGGAGCTGGGCCTGTTCAGTGTCAGGAGGTTCCACTTGCAGAAAGCAGAACTTCAAAACACCCTGAAATGACTGTGCCTGCTCACTCTGTCCCCAGTGGAGGGTAGAAACATCCCAAGTCTATTTGACAGACAGGCAGCAGGGAAAGCCAGTGAGGCTCGGACAGATTAGTGTAATTTATGCAACAAAACCTTTTAATGTGCTAAGATAGAATCATAAATCTCTTTCAGTTATTCATATGCAAATGTCGAGAGACTCACACGCTCCTGTAATGGATGACACTTCATAATGATGCTGCCCTATTCAAGCTTAATGGAAAAGAGATAAACACACGTGTCCTTACACCACACAGGTTTCTATGGGGGTGATCATAACACGTACATAAAAGGTGTTAGCAGAAGGAACACATGCCCCTTGGAGTACAGGTGCCAAAGAGAGAGCACTGGAAAGGTTCAGGGATGATGTAATGATACACAGTCAACAGCTCTCTCTGATATATGGGCTCAGCCTCACTGACTCAAACCAGTCTGTCACTTCCCTGCTTGACTGCATTAGATGGTGGACAGGGACAGGAGACAATAATAACAGCTGGGTTTTACCCTGATTTTTCTCAGCATCACATTATACATTTCAAATTGCTCTCAGAGACATTTATTAATTATTTCCTGCAGAAGACTTGATCATAAATCAACTTTTACATGATTGCCGAAACTAAGCGACTTATTCTGTGGTGGTAAGCTAGAGAAATAAAACTCCAAAATGGCCATTTAATTATTACTATTACCATTACCATTATTATTATTATTATTATTATTATTATTATTATTATTATTATTAGTGTTAGGGCTGCAGTGGTTAAGAGCACTTACTGCTCCTACAGACGACCTCAATTGACTCCCCAGCATCCACATCAGGTGGCTCATAACCACATATAACCCCAGATCCCAGGGGACCGACCCATCTAGCCTGCACTCATGTGACACACTTAAACACAGGCATACACATATGTACAAAGTCAAAATGTTAAAATTTTTACATTTACTTAGCATTTATTTATTTACTTATTTGCTTGTTTATTATATGTATAGGGGCTTTGTCTGCATGTCTGACTATGTACCATGTGAATGCCTGGTAGCTGCAGAGGCATGATGAAAGCACTGGGTCCTCTGGAACTGGACTTGCATACAGTTGGGAACCACCATGCGGATCCTGGAACCAGAACCTTGGTCCTCTGGAAGAGCAGCCAATGCTCTTAAGCCCTGAGTCATCCTCCAGCCCCAGCCATTTAGGTCTTAGTACCTGTTTTCTTTCCATGGTGGGAAATTAGCTGAGAGAGTTTGGCTCCTGGCCCGTCTTAAGGATAAGTTCTGTGTATCCATCAAACTTTTCTTAAGGGAGGCAAGCAAGGGTTAACAACTCTAAGTGTGCATGTCATACCATCGTGAGTCTAGAGAACTTGGTGGCACTTGGTCCTTCCAGTAAACTCACTGGTTCTCTGGGTGGAGCCACACAGCTTTGAGCGAATCATAGCCATTGGTCTGATTGGACAATCGCCACTTGTATGCAAGCTGTAGATGGCAAGGAACAAAATGTATCCCAGCTCCTAAACTTGATGACCTAAAAATTGGTGTGACATGGCTCTGTCAGTGATGCCAGGCACTGACATTGAAGACGGGGTAGAGAGCACTGGTCTGGTAACCACAGTTGCCTGTTGTGCTGGCGGAGGATGAGGGGTCGGGAACTTGAATTCACCATCTTCATGAGCTGGCGGAGGATGAGGGGTCGGGGACTTGAATTCACCATCTTCATGACACTGTGCGGGAGGCTGGGCAAATCACCCAAACCCATACAAGCTATTCCCATGTTTCCCAAACTTCTTTCTTGCTCTCTGCCCTCATCCTGTATTCTTTTCTCCACAGTCTCCAGGGTTTTAAAGATTATTTTTCAAACAAATTGCATTTCTTAAGTGGTAATTGATTTTCCTATTTTTATTAATTGTTTACGGACTAGGATAATTTGAACCATGCAGAGTGACTATAAAGCAACCCAAGCCAGACAGTGAATCTATCAGCAGCAGCAGCACAAGATTTAGCTTCTAGGCAGTTTCTGAAAAGATTACTGAGATTCTGAGGGGAGCTTACAACACCCGACAGTCCCTTAGGCACCCAGGAACCCAAGCTTGGACTGGATACTTCAGGCTCCCTGGAGTTCTCAGTTCTCCATTTCCCCAATATCTTAAAACTTCCCTCTCACATAGTCCTGATGAAACAAAAGCAGGTTGAGAGTCACAATGTAGGTATTATTTGAGAGCCTGGCTTGATTGTAATTATCTCAGATTTCTCTCTCGTTGTTCTGAATAATCTAGCAAATTGTGGGAATGGCTCATGAAGGCAGATCTCTCTGGGTGAAGATTTAAGCTGGCTGCAGCTCATGATTATATAGAGCAAGCAAGGGAAGGCGGCTGCTGCTGGTTCCTCAGCCCGTGTAGCTTTCACTTCTAAGACATCAGAACATTCTGGCGGCTCTACCTGGAAAATAGATTCCACCGTCTAACGCCTCCTCCTGGATATGAGATCCAAGAACCTTTGATTTGTTGCCCAAATTATTGTGGCCATTTCTCCACTATTCCACTGGCCTTTCTTTTCCCCATTGCTACAATCTTTTTTCAACCTCACAACTAGAATGACTTGTGCCCTGTGTCTCAGGAGAGCCACAGTCTCTGCTGTGCCTTCCTGTATCACTGTCACTCTCCGATGGTTAGACGGGCCCTGTTAGCTGGCCACTTTATTGTATTTCAGTCCTTGACGATCTAACCACAGCAGCAGCAGAGTGGTCTTTCGGTAATTCCCTACATTACTCCATTTTCTGTCACAGTAACAAAACACCTGAACTGATCGAAACACTGGAACCGGAAAGAGTCAAGGCTTGCTTTGAGAGGCCTTCCATTTGGAGGTCTCGGTCCGTGGATGGTTGGCCTGGCTATGTTGGGACCAGTGGTGACTGGTTATACCGTGGTGAGAGTGTGTGGTGGTACGAAACCATTGACCTCATTGCCAGGACAGAAGACAGTTAGGGCTGGGGTGGGTTGGGTGTGTGTGCCCTGCAGGTAAAGTGCTTGCTGGACAAACATAGGATCTGAATGCAGATCCACAGCACCCGTGTCAGGAGCTGGGCAAGGCAGTACATGTCTATAACCCGAGAGCTGGGTGGAGAAGGCGGCAAAGCCAGGAGGCTGTGGGGATGCCCAACTGGGCAGTCGAGCCGAAAGGGCGCCATTTTTGTGCCCGTCACCTCCCTTCCTGCTGTGCCCTCACCACAGAGCTTCATGTTTTCCCATTTCTTCCTATTAGATTTTATCCCAAATGTCAGTTCTTCAGTGACAGCCGTCACTGACCACCATGTTGGTCGCCTATGATTAGGGTCCTAATCAGCGTAGTGGGACCTGACCATCTGACAGTTCTAGAAGCCAAACGCAGAATGACTTTAGTTGGTTGACATCAAGGTGTGAGCATGTCTCCATTAATTGTGGATTCTCTTGGGGAGAATCATTTACTTTTGTTTTTCAAGATTTTAATTGTCTATGTCTGTGTGCATATTTGTGTACATGTTCAGGCATGTGTGTACACATGTGTGTACAAGGATAGAGTTACCAGAGGTCAACACTGGGGACCTTCTTCTATAACTGCCCATTGTGTTTTCTGAGACAGGGTCTCTCTCTGAAGCTAGAGCTCACCAATTTGAGTAGATTGACTGGTCAGCAAGCCCCAGACCCTCCCGCCTCCCCGGCCCTCCTGCCTCCCCAGCTCTGGAATCAAGCATGTGCCCTGCTTTATTTTTTAAAAGTGAATTCCGGGGGCTTTGAACTCAGATCCTCATGGGTAAAGCAAACACTTTACCCAGCGAGCCATCTCTCTAGCCCCTGCCTTTCCAGTTTCCAGGGCTTGTTCACACTCTTCAGCTCACAGTCCCTTCCAGATCAGATGTTCAGAACTCTGAACATGCGGTGGTGACGTTTTGTCGCTGCTGTTTGTGTTGTGTTTGATTCTGCTCCACCTCTTTATCCTTATCCTGCGACTACACTGGCTTTACTCCAGGGTCATCTCTCTCCTCAATATGTTACCTTTATCACAACTGCAAACCTTCTTGGTGATATGCATACCTTATTTAGACTTTTGAATCAGGACATGCACACTTTAGGGGGACCAGTGACCCCAGAAGTCCTGTGTAAACCAACACACCTCGGTCAGCACACTGTCTCCTCTATGATTTCATTTTACTTGTTTGTTTGTTGATTGCCTCAAAGACCTTAGAGAGCTAGGGGCAGATCCTTAAACTCGACACACTTTATAATAAATTCATAAGGTCTAAGGAGATGGCTAAATGGGAAAAGTGTTTACCACAACAGCATGGAGATTTGAGTTCGGATCTCTGGAACCCATGTAAGATGAATGCAGTAGCATGTATCTGTAATCTCAGCACATGTATGGTAACGTGTCTGTGATCTCAGTGCATGTATGGTAGCATTTGTCTATGATCTCAGTGGATGTTTGGTAGTATTTGTCTGTGATCTCAGTGCATGCATGGGAACATATGTCTATAATTTCAGTGCATGCATGGTAGCATATATCTGTAATCAGTGCATGTATGGTAACATGTATCTGTAATCAGTGCATGTATGGTAGCATGTATCAATAATCAGTATATATATAGCATGTATCTATAATCTCAGCACATGTATGGTAACATGTTTCTGTGATCTCAGTGCATGCATGGTAAAATGTGTCTGATCTCAGTATGTGTTTTTTAGCATGTGTTTGGAATCTCTCAGTGCATGTATGGTAGCATGTGTCTGTGATCTCAGTGCGTGTCTTTTAGTATGTGTCTGGAATCTCCCAGTGCATGCATGGTATGCATATGTTTTTGTTGTTATTTTTCAAATCAGGGTTCCTCTGTGTAGCCCTAGCTGGCCTGGAACATTCTTTGTAGACCAGGCTCACCTGGAACTCACAGAGACCTCCCTGCCTCTACCCCCTGAGTGCTGGGATTAAAGACATGTACCCCTGTACATACCTGTAATCTCAGTGTATATATGATAAGATGGGAAGCAGAGAGAGGGAACCTCTGAAGCTCATGTGTCAGATAGCTTGGATTATGCAGGAGCAAATCAGAGACCCTGTCCTAAGCAAGGCAGAAGGTGAGGGATGACACAGAGGTAGTCCTCTGACCTCCAGCTGTACGCTCTGTGGGTACCCGCGTCCTCTCTCTCTCTCTCTCTCTCTCTCTCTCTCTCTCTCTCTCTCACACACACACACACACACACACACACACACGGAATCCTATGTGTGCCATTCCCCACCCCCAAATAAGCCACATAACGGGCTGTCTCCCATGATTTCTATTTTGATCCTCTAGAAACGCTGATGTGGTCCAGCACTTCAGTTGCCATTGCTCATCACAGATGCTGCCTTTTTGCTTAATACAGACAACAGCAAGGAGGGGCGCAGGCATCACCTACCTGCGAGAGTCACTGCAGCCACGCTGAGCACAGCTGGACTTGGAGGCTCAGTGCACAGCAGCTGGTGCTTGTCTCATTATGTTCTCCATCTTCCATATGATTCCCACACCTAGGGGTGAAGATAAATTTTAAAAGAGCAATTTATTATTAGCCTTTGAAACTAAACCCCAGCTTGGTACTTAATCATTTTAATTAAAATTCATCTTACCTCACTTTAGTTTTGTTTTTTTAAAGTGACAGCATTGTGTGTATTTAAGGTTTACACGATGACTCCCCAATTACATTATCCTCTTTCCAGGATATGATGGGTGTCATAAAAACTAATCCTATAGATTTCACCAGAAAACTCTTAGGAGAAAGACCCAAAATTAGCATATAAAAATTAGTAGAATTCCTATATACTTAGGACAAATGTGTTGAGGAGGGCATCAAGTCCCGTTCCACTCATAACATCAAAGAAGTACCTTAGACAAACCTAACTAGGGGTGCGAGAGTTGTCTACACTGAAAAACATAAAATGCTGAAAAAGTCAAAGATGGAAAGGCCTCCCATGTTTGTGGATCGTCAGAGTTAGTATTGTGAAGATGGCTTTACCCACAGCTGCGATCTACGGATTCAGGGGACTCTCGGAATCCCAACAAGCCTTCACAGAAATGGAAAAAGCAGTCCCGAAGTTCACCTAGAAGAACAAAACATCCTGAAGAGCCAGTGCACTCTGGCTAAATACAGCAGTGTTGGCGGTGTTACAATATCCGGTTTCCTGACACATTATAGAGATGGAGAAATGAAGACAGCATGGCACAGCAGGGCACAGCACAGCACAGCACACACAGCACAGCACAGCACAGGACAGCACAGCACACACAGCACAGCACACACAGCACAGCACAGCACATACAGCACACACAGCACAGCACAGCACAGCGCAGTGCACACAGCACAGCACAGCACAGCACAGTACAGCACAGCACACAGCACAGCACAGCACAGCACAACATAGTTGCAGACTTGTGTAGGTTGATGGTAGAAAACAGAGCCCAGAAACAAACCTACCCAGCTACAACTGCTCTATGTTTGGCATAGAGGTGAAGAAAACGCGTTGGAGAAAACCCAGCTTCTTCTGCCAGTAGAGACTGGAAGACTGGCAATGAACACGCAGGAGGATGGAACTAGCTCCCTGTCTTTCATCTTGCACAAGAGTGAACTCAAAAAGCATCAATGATCTTAGTGAAACGCCTGGAGATATGTAACCAGTGGAAGAAAATATAAGGAACGCTGTAAGCTATGGGCGTGGATGACGCCTACTGAGAAGGTTCCAGACGGCTCAGGAACAAAGCTAAGGACTAAAAATGGGCTTCCATAAAATAAAATTTAAAGTCTTCTGCAGAGTGAAGGAGCCAATCCACTGAAAAGACGGCCTAACAAATGGTTAGAAGGAACACTAGCTGTGTACTGGATCGTGGACTTGCTGGTTCCGGCATGACCTTGGTAGGGGTGGAATGACATGGTTCCTGCCCCTGAAACAGAGCCAGGAGGCATGGGCCTTCATGCGTAGTGATGGCTGCTGCTGGTGTAAGGCTTGTCTGTGTAATACTGTAAATATTTTTATGTTCCACATACAAGGAATGTCTTTCCTGTTAATATTGATGACTTCATGTTGAACAGAGACAGCATGAGTCTGGGGGTGGTGGTGAAGGTGTGGCTAATGTCTCAGTAAAAAGGTAAGCACTGGGACCTTCAGGACGGTCCTTAGGACTGTGGGAAAGAGCTCTAAAAACATGAGTTTAAAAATACATAATTTCTCAGCTATGCAGAGAACGAGGGTGCAACATGAATTACAAGGGGCTTTTTGAAGGAACAGAGCAGCTGCGCTGTGAGCCAACCTGTAACCCTCCTGGTTTGAGGCCTGCCTCTCATAGCCACACCTCTCTGCCCACCTCCTGCTATTTGCCACGCCTCCAACCTGGTTCCAGTTGCATCAGAAGTCCCACCTCCGCAGAGACAAAAAGAAGTCGCTGATTGGGCTGGCATGCTGACGAACTTGTGGGAGGGATTTACCTCACCTTTTCTAACTGTTGGCTGGTAACAAACAGGGCATTCAAATGGAAGACGGCTGAGCGTTCACGACTCCTGTCTAATTTTGTAAACCAACCATGTGGACAGGTATACCTGTGGCCACTCTGTATTCTCCCTAACTCTCTCTTACTGTTGCTCTTCTTTCTTTCTTTTCTTTTTTTTTTTTTTTT
>NW_022196897.1:158158175-158205799 GCF_008632895.1 Mastomys coucha | reverse complement strand
TGTGCCTCTCTGTTGTCTGCTCCCGGCTTAGGAACTCACTGGAGAGAAGATGGCGGCTCTCACTCGTTGCTCTTCTTTCTAACTCCATTTTCCAGAATAACCCTCTCTCTTTAATGTTACTGCTGGGCAGTAACACCAACCTGTCAGAAAGATGAGAAGGAAGGAGATCCAGAGATTTAGGGAATGGAGATCACAGGAGATCCCACCCAGCTAAGATTTTATGTTTACAAAGATAGACAGATTCCTGAGTTCAGGGTCAGCATTGGACTGAGCGAGATTAGGTCTAGGTGTGGTAGAAATGGTGAGGGTTCCACTCAGCTCGTTTATTGTTTGTGCTTAACAGAGGCAGGCAGATCTCTGAATTCCTATTTGATGTTTAAAAAAAATGTGCTTGCTGACTCCTGTGAATCAAAGGGCTGGGGTCACAGAAAGCTGAGTCATAGGATAATCAAAAGGGAACCTGGAGTTGATGGCTGGATTGACATGTAAAATAAAAGACTGGGCTTATGGTCTGCAAGAGATTAATTGTCCAGAGAATTTTTTAGAATAGCAAGAGAGAACTACTTGGAGAACTGAGTCAAGCAGAAAATAGAGAGAGAGCTGTCTGAAGATCTCCAGAGAAAGCAGAACACAGAGAACCATCTAGAAAGCTGTTTCCATCAGCGTGTAGGCCTGCTAGGACCCATGATTTGACTTCAGGCACTTGTTTTTGCTGCTCGTAGACACCTCTCCTCTCAAAGCTGAGGCTAGTCCTTGGCATGGGCTAATCTACCACATAAAGAGAGTACTAAACACCAAACAATCCAATCAGTACGGGTGCTAATGAAATGAGAGGTTCTTAAGGTGGAATGCAAATGCCTAATACACATATGAAAACACATTTAATCAGTTTTATCCTTCAGAGCAGTGAAAATTAAAACACCATTCAGCTTCCAATTGACTTCAGCCAGAATGGCTGTCATCAAGAAAACAAATAACAGATGGTGCAGGGATTCAGGAGAAAGGAAACCCTTAAATGTGGCCACTATGGAAACCAGCATGGAAATTTCTCAAAAATCTAAAAATAGAATATGACCTAGCTATACCACTCCTGGTATATGCAGGAAGACTGTAAAATTATCATAGGAAAAACTTCTTGTATATCTGTGTTTATAATGCGCTTCATGATAGCCAAGTTATGAATCAATCTGTCTATAAATAGATGAACGGATTAAGAAATTGTAATGGATATATATGATGGAGTTTAATTCAGGCACAAAGAACAAAATTGTGTCATTTTTCAGGGATATAGAAGTGACTGGGGATTGTATTGAGAACATGAGATCCAGGAGGGCAATTATGTTTCCTCTCATTGGTGGGCCCTCAACCTTATGTAGATAGACAGTCATGTGTGTATACAGAACTTGGAAAGAGAAGCAAGATTTTATGGAGAGTAGTAAATGGGGATGGTAGGAAGAGGGACGGGGGGCTAGCTCATGACACACTTGTATGGAAATACATTTGTAAAACTTGTGTGCCAACAAGTTCATATTTGAAGAAGAAACAGACGTTTACTTTCAAAACCTCAGAGGTTATAGTCAGGGCGAATGCTGCTCTAGCCATGGAACCATGCATTCGCCTTGTTATTTCTGCTGCTGGGTTGTGCCAGTTTTTCCATGGATACTCTAGTCATGTGCACATGTGCTTTTCCTGGTGTGTGCTCAGGGCTTGGGAGATGAGTTATTTGTGTCTAGTAGGGCAGACAGTATCTTGCTGATGAACGCCACCAGTGCAGGATCATAGGTTTGGAGGGAAATGTGTAGGCCAGGAAGCACTTCCTGCTCAGGCATCTCTCCCAAACCATCCCAGCTACGCCAAGCAAGCTTCTAAGTAGTCGTAAAAGCTGCAGGAAGTCTGGAGATGTTTCATCATAGCTTGAGGTGAATAACTCCATTGTTCACTAGTGAGTAATCAGTGGTACCTTGGCTGTCTATAAAGGTGATAGAATTGTCCCCAAATACTGAATCCTGTCTCACTTCACTGTTGGTTCATTGCCCCCTAATCCCCCCATGAATATGTTGGTCAGCAATAGGGTGGGGGCCACTTGGCAAAAATCCAAAGAAGGCAGCTAATTTCTCATTGTGTTTATAAGGCATGTTTATAGTTGTAACAAAGTAACAGAGACACACCAGGGACCGTTAGTCATGAGTAATAAGCTTGTCTTTATGACATGGCAAGCCCCACAGGCAGTCATGAGAATATAGTGGTATGGCAGCCTAGGAACACGAAGGAGCTTACAATGGGTCCTGACGAGTAGAGAAGCATGCATTTGAAGGTTTTGTCACTGGAGACACGTCTCCACACCCCTGCAGATCTATCTCTAGTGTGTCCTTAGCTTACTGTTTGACTAAATGTCAAAGTCCGTCTTGTGAGTATTGATTTTGCATTTACCTTAATGGCTTTTCTAGGATGACATATAGAGAAAAGTACAATGCAAAGAGCCATGGATGCTGGGAATATTGTCATGGGGAAGCTTCTTCCAACATGCTCTCTACATGTATGTAGAGATAATCTAGGGGCTCAGATAAACGAGACCATGGTCTATCTGCATTTCTCCAAATGATATTATTTTTATCATAGAAACGTCATGGCTATTTTGCTAAGCAAAAATTATTACCATAAAACAAATATCTGCTAAGCATGCACTTGTCAGTTTATCAATTAAATGTTTTAAATAAGGATTTGATAAGCGTTTTAAGTGCATTGTAGTGCTTTGAATGAGAATGGCCCTCAAAGACTCATGCTTGAATGCTTGGTCCCCGTTTAGTGGAACTGTTTTAGAAGGATTAGGAGGTATGGAGCTTTTCTGGAAGAAATGTGTCCCTGGGGGTGTGCGTTGAGATTTCAAAAGCCCATACTGTTCTTAGTCGGCTTTTGATCCCTTCGTGCTTCCCTTTCTCTGTCCCTCCCTCCTTCTCCCTCTCTCTCTTTCCCCCTCTCTCCCCCTCTTCTCTCTCTTCCCCCCTCTCTCTTTCCCCCCTCTCTCTCTGCGCATGCATTATGGTTGTTGTCTCAAACTATGAGCTCCCAGACACTGCTACAATGCTATCCCTTTCTGCCTACACCAAGCTCCCTGATGTGAAAATCATGGACTCATCCTCTGAAGCTCTAAGCAAGCCCCAGTTAAAATGCTTTTCCTTTATAAGTTGGCTTGGTTATGATATCTCTTACAGAAAAAGAATGGTAACTAAGACATGTATCGCCTTATTTTATTTAGAAAATAGTTTATTTTTTTTAGAAATTTAAAAATATCTTATGTGTGTGCATGTGCTGTGTGTGTACATGTGTATGTGCATACGTACGTGTGAATGGTTGGTCAGAGGGGGATGCTGGCATTCTCTAACACTGTCTGCAGTAGTCCCTTGTGTCGAGGCCTCTCACAGAACCTGGGGTTATTTATTCCTTGGCCAGGATGATGTCTTACTTAGGGTTTCATCTGTGTGAGGAGACACCATGACCAAGGCAACTCATCAAGGAAAACATTTAAGTGGGTCTGGCTGATAATTTCAGAGTTTCAGTGCATTATCATCATGGCAGGAAGCATGTCAGTGTGTGGACACATGTGGTGCTAGAGGAGCCAAGAGTTCTACATCTTGATCCAAAGGCAGCAGAAGGAGGCCGTGTTCTGCAGGCAGCCAGGGAGAGACTCTCGTGTACACCGAATGGAGCTAGAGCACTAGGAGACCTCAAGGCCTATCTACATGGGGACACACTTCCTCCAATAAGGCCACTCCACCTAGTAGTGCCCTATTCCAAGGCCAAGCATATTCGGACCACCACTGATGAGTAGCCAGTGAGCCCCAGCATGACGTTAACAGGCACACCCTGCATGCTGGCTTCTTATGTGGGTGCTGGAGTTACATACTCAAGTCCTTGTGCCTGTGCAAGCTAATTTATCCATGGAGCCACTTTCCTGGTGCTTGACCAACAGCTTCCCGGATCAGTTACTTTTGGTGGAATAGTTTATACAAGGTAATAATGCCATTAAGTGGCCAGATGAGGTCTTGACGCGCTAGCTTCTGTGACACCAGTGCCCAGGACCTCAGACACCACGTTGCGCTGTCCATATGACTGGATTTAAGGACAGCTTTCCATCCTTATATTGGGTCTTATAATTTACTTATGGTGGCTCAAAACTCCACTTTTTTTACACTCAAATATCTAACTCTGGAGACAAGCCACTATCCATAAAATTGATTGGCCTGTTCCTTGGAATCCAATTTTTATGCTTCATCTTGGGGTTGCATGATTTTTAAGCTTTTAACTCTTTTCTTGCAAAGACGTTTCTGGAAATAACCTTGTGGTGATAAAGGGACAGTTATCTTGGACAGGAACAGTTTTCTATGCCTTTTGCTTCTGTTTCTTATATCCATGGAGATAAAACAAGCAAACAAAAAAAAATAAATAATACCACCCTTAATAGAGTTACCCATAGTTCTCCTTGGCTCCCCCTCAGAGTATTCAAAACCAGTTTTCAGAATAAAGAATTGCCAAGTCATCATTAAGGGAGGAGAAAGGTTTCACCGGCTTCGAATGAAGCTGTTAATTTGTCCATTTTTCATCCCATGATGGTCCCCAATTGTTTCATTAGCTGACAGGAGAAAATGCCAGTTTGTTTGCTATTGAAATACAGAACCTGAATTCAATTATGTATTTTTATTCCGGGACCATGTTAACCTGTTTTTTAGAAATGTATTAGATAAAAAATATCTTTAGCCCCATTCCCTCCCTCTCTAATATTGGAGAATAACAGAAGAGAGAAGAAAAAATCAGAACAAAGAAAACACCAGAAACCTCCAACACCAATGTGATCTCTCTAGTGAGCCACTAAAATCTCGAGGCTTTCACTGGGCTGTAAGAAAAGCTTGGTGATACAATTACATGTGGATCACTTTGGGTTGTCAAGATTCTGTCTGAATGCTGTCATGAAATAATTCCACTTTCACCTGGATATTTTGTATAATACTATCTAAAAATGCTTTGTGTGTATTTTTACCTGTGCTCTGTGAGGGAAGGACACGTTTATTGCATTTTACACGAATTGAGCCCCAAATATCCAGGCCTTCTGAGTGAATAAAGGGCAGATATGTCATTATAATTGAATTTCAAAGTAGGCCACACACTCCCACTGGCGAAACTTTAATACAATTCAAGTCCATAGGTGTGAGGAAAGGGGGGGTTACTTGCAAATTTGTATATGCATCTTAGTTAGGAAAGTATCCTTGTCTTGATGTTCACTTAAAGACTCTTTCATTTTCAACAGTATTTTAAGGCTGGCCTCCACTCTGGGGACTAGGGACATAGTTTAGTTGTTAGAATGTTTGCCTGACACACCTAGAGCCCTAGGCCTCATTACCAGTTCCACAGAAATTAGACAGGTGCGTGCCCGTAATCCCAGTAATTAGGAGATGGAGGAGTTCAGGGCTATCTGCAGCTATATAGTGAGTTCTAGACTACCCCGGCCTATGCGAAACCTTGTATCTAAAACTAAACAAATGAAACCAAACAAACAAGTAAATGTAAACAAGGTGCTCAGATGATAAGGCAGGAGTAACACTCTTAATTACTAATAAAGCCTAGAGTTAAAATGCCTTTCTCCGCCAATGAATACTTCAAGGTGTTCCTTTCCAGATCAGGCCTTAGCGTTTGTTGATGTCTATTTGGATAGCAACAGAACTGCCAACTCTCAGACCGCTAGACTTAATTAAACACTCAGGGTCCGGTTATTAAACACTCAGGATCCCGTTAGCTCCTTTTGCTTTGTCTATCATCACAACTCTTGTTTCCTATCCCCTTTCTTTCTTTTCTCTGGGGCTCCGAAAACAAGCAAGAGGAGCACACACAAACATGAAGGTGAGCCTCCTATGACTTTGTTTCTGTAACAGAAAGTCCTCTAGGTCTTTGAGATAACCCACTGCTTCTTTGATTGTGGGAGTGTGAAACATTCCCATTCTGGAAGGCAGGCAGGAGGTCGACATGTTGAGATGCTGGAACATTCCAAGCAGATGTCTTGTTTGTTGGCATGGTCACTGTGGCTTCCTGTTTCACTGTATTCATACCCAATATTCATACCCAAATATAAAATTGTATTTCTTTTTAAGGTGTTCACACTTAAATGATGAAATAAATTTGGGCTTTAGTTCATCCTGATCATCATCTACATTTTAGATTTAGGACTTTGTAAGTATGCGTTGTGAGATTCAGGGGCTGCGTTAGTGTGAACGGCCTGCTTCACACCTGTCAGCGAAGTAATAAAGTGAAAAACAGAGTTCTGGGAATGTGGAAATAAAAGTAAAAACAAGCCTTTTGGGAAAGAAATAATAAGCCAAAATTACCTACAGTAGAGACCTCTGCTTGTATAAGAAAAACAAAGTTTTTAAAGGTCAGGAGGGCTGGGCTGAACTAAAAGCTGACCAGAACATAAAATAACTGATAAGACCTGTAAGAACAAGGTTAGATGTTCTGCCCCTCCCTGTACTGGGGTCCAAGTACCCTGACCCCACTAAATAAAATTCCGGGACTTTCCAGCTCGACCCATTCCAGGAGCCTTCCAGGTACAGGAGTTAGGTAAGGGGGTAATGAGGCCAAGAGCAGCCCCCTCCAGCAAGCCAACCAATGCCTGAAGAGATCTTTGTTTGATACTGCACCAATCTGAATAAGCCAACTAGCTCTGTTGCCTCTGTAAAGTATAAAGAATGTGTGCTTTCTGAGTTTGGGGTTGCCTCTTTCTACCAAGATGAGCAACCCCACGTGCATTGGCCATGTACGTTGGATCAATAAATCTCAAGTTATTGCAGCAATCCGTTGTCAAGCTGTGATCTGTGGGTAGCGAATTGGGGCTAGGACTCTCTGAGGGTCTCACAGAGTCTTCCATCAACACAATGGTGCTCATGTGAGCACAGGATCCAGCATATGCATGGATCCAATGTCATGAAGCACGGGTTCTACGGCTACAGCCCAGTCCTGCAGTGGATATTTTATAAGGGATAGAACATAAGCTCATAATTGTGGAGGCTGGGAGTTCTGTGGACATGGTGCTGGGATCTGCTCATCTTCTGGTGAGGAACTTGTGACCCCATCTATATGCCAGAGAATACTGCATGCTGGGTCAGAAGGATCATCCTGGGCAGAAACTCTCCTCATCAAATCTTAATTAACTACCAAGGGACCCATTTCCAAATACCATTAATGGGTATTTGGGGACTATGTTTCCAGTGCATAAAGCTTGATGGAATGAATTCAAACCATAGTACACATATACTTCATCGAACTTGTGAAAATTGCAAGTGTATTGATATGCTAATGAGCTTTTCATAGGTGATTAAATCTAAGGAGGGATATAGTATATATTCATTCCTAGAATTCCATATAAACTTGTGGTTAACTACATCTTTTCTGTCATCATCTATGCTATCCATACATCCATCTGCTGCTCTGTTATCTATCATTTCCTTACCCACCCTATAATTTATGATCTATCTACCTAGCACTTATGTGTCCCCATCCATCTGTCCTCTTATACTTCTTCTCATTATCTATCATCTATCAATATATCTATCTGTTTATCAATCATCTATCAATATATCTGTTTATCATCACCTATCTGTTTATATTAGTGACTCTATTGCTGTCAGAAAACACCATGACCAAAAGCAACTTAGGAAAGCAACAGTTTCTTTTGGCTTACGATTGCAGAAGAGAGAGAGAGTCCATAATGGCAGGGAGGATGCCAGCAAGCAGCATGGAAGTCCGGTGGCAGGACAGGACGCCTTGGGATCGCATCTTCAGCCACACCTAGGAATCGGAGAGTGAACTAGAACGGGTGCTGGGCTATGATCTCTCCAAGCCTACTCCAGACGTAGTTCCTTTAGCAAGGCTGCACCACCTCTTCAACGAGGGCCACCAACTGGGACCAAGTGTTTAAGTGTCTGAGCCTATAGAGGCCATTTCCCAGTCAAACCACCCCTCCCCATCCATATCATCCATATATCCACCCAATGATCTATTTACCCATCCTTCCAAACATCTGTCTGTCTGTCTGTCTGTCTGCAGGCCTGTCTTTCTATCAACCAATCATCCATGCATCCATGCATTCCCATTCATACACTCACCCAGTTAAATCTTTGGTTATTTCTTCCTCATATAAACTAAAATCATGCTCAGGCTCTTGTTAGTGGCTTTGTCTGTAGTACCCAGAAGAGTGCCTAATATGTCACAAACAGCACAAAATCCTGGCAATTAAATACATGCATGGATAAAAAATCACTTCATTACAAAATATCCAGTGTTTTCACTGAGATATTATCAATATTTTTACTCCTAAAAGGTTTTTAATTTCAAGTTCTGTTGATAGCATTGAAGAGATATGGAAGAAATGTATCACAACAAAACAAAACAAAACACCAACACATACACACACACACACACACACACATACACACACACACATACATACACACACATACACAAACACCCACACACCCACGCGTGCGCACACACACACACACACACACACACACACACACCCTTAACTCCAGGCCCCTTTGCCTCTGTCTGCCCATCTTTCTTGTAGACTGTGGCAGTTAAGACTTTAATAGGCTTTCTACCTGGAAATGTCTACCTCAAGGACACGAGTTTCACTGTGAGGCCATCTTCTCTATTTTGAGTGTGTGTTTTTGTGGCTCTTGTCAGATCTTCATCCCACAGACCCTGGACATACTGCCTCTTATGCCTTCTGAGAGTGTTTGTTGATTTCATAGAGAGGCAGTGCTCATTTCTGAAATACCAAGTTGTAGCAA
This sequence comes from Mastomys coucha, assembly GCF_008632895.1. Classification (NCBI taxonomy): domain Eukaryota; kingdom Metazoa; phylum Chordata; class Mammalia; order Rodentia; family Muridae; genus Mastomys; species Mastomys coucha. The sequence goes on along the minus strand of NW_022196897.1, from coordinate 158,196,962 downwards.
ATCACCTATCACCTGCTGGGCAACATCTGCCAGAGTTCTAGAATCTTCTGGAACTGCCTGAAATGAAAATAGTAACAAAAGCAAGGGACAAGGGAAGTGGCTCAGAGTGTAAAGTGATTGACCAGTGCATGTGAGAGAACTGAGTTGAGATCCCTAGAACCCAAGGGACAAGGGACAGCAGTAACAGGAGAATCCCTTGTTTGCTGGCCAGCCAGCCGTGTCTCACCAGCAAGCTCTAGATTCAATGAGAGACCTTTTCTCAAAAGATGAGGTAGAACACGGGGAAGACATCCTGATGTCAACTTCTGGTCTCCATGAACACCCACAAGTGTGCACACATAGATACCACCACCACACCCATAGAGCTCTGGAAGGGATCCTGCATATGTTAAGTGTTTTGAAAATTTTAATCAGAAAGTACAGCCAAGGCTAGATTAAATCTCTGTCTCTCTCTGTGTGTGTGTGTCTATGTGTATGTACCATGTGTTTGAGGAGCCAGAAGAGGGCATTGACCCCTGGACATGAAGTTACAAGGGGCAGTAAGCCACTATGTAGGTGCTTGGAAGCAACCCATCCTGTGTTGTCTCTCTAGCTTCGCCTGAAATTTTAACTAATCAATAGCCCTGAAGACTCAGAAGAAATTTCTCTTTAAGAAAGAACTGGTTGAAAAAAAATAGAATATCTAAATTTAAAACAAACAGACAAACAAACAAAGTGCCCGAATTATCAAGATTTGCTTGAGCAGCATGTTCCCAAAGTTAGGGTGAGCAGGAGCAAGATCCACTGGTGGGCATGCCAGCCTGGCACGCGGTAGGTGTGGCTTCCCGCCTGATTGCTGATGAAACGAATGAATGACTCCAACAAACTTATGGGCTGTCAAATGCTTATCACTAAGGCATTGGCAAAATGTGTACTTGCAAAATGTTGGAAAGTTTAGTTTCTAACAACAGCATTGAGATTTTTTAAAAAGTAATTTTCACAATACTGGGTTTATGATGTCATTTTTAAACAGAGTGTTTTTATTTTTAGTTGTCTGTCTATCTCCTTCTTTCCCCGATCTCCTCTCACCTCCTCAACCTCTCTCCTCCCCTGTGCACCTCCTTTCTGCTTTCGAGTCTCATATGTCCTATTGCCTCTGCCCCGTTCTTGTTCTCCAGTACCTTTAACGGTCTCTCTGTCTACTCTAGTTCCACAGGCCGTACCTATACACCAGCACTTAAATGCATTAAACTAGAATTCACATATGACAGAGAACAAGTGGGTTTTGTCTTTCTGGGTCAAGTGACCTATAATAGGGACAGAAATATAATTAAAAAAGGACTTCCATAGCCAAGTAAAACCAGGTCGTTGAGAAATAACCCCTGAGTTTCCCTCTCAATAGTTAGTCGTAGGAAGTGAAATTTCTAGTGAAGATATCCCATTGGGAAGAACTAGACAAAATAATTACCAAAGAGAGTTGGAAGGCAGGGGTGGGAGGTATAGGGGGTAGGGTGGGGTGGAGGTGGGGGCTAGGGAGAGGTGGGAGGCGACACACAGGACTGGAGCACAGCAAGAAACGCACAGTGAGAGACAAGAGCACACAGACACAGTCCCTAACTCACGTGCACTCTGTCCTGGAAGCCCCAGTCATTTGAGGTTGAGATAGACTTTTTCACTCCCTGTGCCAACACTGCATAAGACTTGTAAATCTTTATCCAAAGCCTTTGTCATTTTACTCCATTTCTCCATCTTGTAAGCGTGAGGAAACATTTTAAACTGAAAGTACAAAGCTGCTGCCAGGACAGGGTTGTTGCAACAAAGCCAACTCAGAAATCCCCACATAATTCCAAGGCAAGGAAAGGGAAATTAAAATGAAGAATGAAAAAATAAACGAGACATGAGTTTATGTCTAGGAAATTTATACAGTAAGAATTACAGAATGGGGGAACGCTGGCACAGTGAGTTTGATATCAAACATGGGTGTGCACATGTGTGTGGGTTTTGTACATGTCTGTATACACATCTATAAGAGAAACTTCACTAAGCTAAAAAGTAACAAAATTTGCAAATCAAAGTGATCAACAGTTAGTAGTGTCTAATTCAATAAAACCAACACTTACACCAATAAGAAATTATTCTAATTTCAAGGTTTTAAAACTTTTCAAGATTGTAGACTGTTATATAAAGAAGTTGCCGAAAAGCCAGTCAGTGGTGGCACATGCCTTTAATCCCAGCACTTGGGAGGCAGAAGCAGGCGAATTTCTGAGTTCGAGGCCAGCCTGGTCTACAGAGTGAGTTCCAGGACAGACAAGGCTATACAGAGAAACCATGTCTTGAACCCCACCCCCCAAAATAAAGAAGTTGCTGAAACTAAATATAAATTTCGTAAACAAATCAAACACTTCAAACAAAATGAGACAGACAAGGAGACCAAGACTTGGGGGCACAGATGGTTCTTATCCTTAGAGAACTCTTCATTTTCCCAATTCACAAAACAAACAGAAATTATTAGACTAATTCATGAGTTTAAAAAATTCAAATTAAAGTTTATTTTTTGAATATCGCTTTTCCGTTTTGGTGATGAGTCTTGATGTAGATTCCTAGGCTCAGAGGGCTTTGCATATGCTTCCACAGATACTAGAAAATTTGTTTATGCTTAGATTTCTCTTGGAAGCTCACCATTAACTTTTGAAGTAACCAGATTTTACCTCTGTCATCAGCATGGTACACTCTAGAATGCTTGGATTTTTGCCTGATAGGTGTGGTACGTGACTTTACAACATGTAAAAATTACTGTCTTCTGTCCACACATGTGTGTGCTGTCAGCTGCATGTGCATGTGTGAGAGGTTGACATCATTTCTGTCCACAAGTGTGTGTGCTGTCAGGTGCATGTGCATGTGTCAGAGGTTGACATCATGTGCCTTCCCTTCCTCAGTCACCCTTTACCTGATTTTCTTGAGGTAGAGTCTCTCATTGAGCCTGGAACCCATCCATTTGGCTGGGTTGCCTAACTGTTAAGCTCCAAGGATCTATCAGCATTCACATATCTACCACTGGGGTTATGGCATGGGGATTTTGTTCCCAAATGTTTGGGTCCAAAAGGGATTGGCCGGGGATCTGAACTTGGGTCCTCATGCTTGTGCTGCAAGTGCTCTACCCACTGAACCACCTCCCTAAACTTCTATTGGCCACTTCTTTAAGGAACTTTTGTATTCTTTTCAGTGAACTGTCTGCTTTTACATATTGCAGTACCATGTGGGATTGCGTAGAGCACCACTAGCAGTTAGTAAGCTTGTCTGTCTGGAATACTGAAGAGAATCATTTGAAAATCCATGAAAAGGAATAGAAGCAGTTGGTTTTAAAAAGAAGATTATGGGTAAAGTAACTGCACGTGAGCAAATATCTTTCTACATCACGTTAATACATAGAGACTGTATAATACATTTATTAAACTTGCCTTATCGATAGAATCTCTCTACCAAAACTATGAGAAGTGTATGTTTAAAAATAAAGACAAGGAAAGTCTTTCTGAAGTCAAGGAATATCGATCGTGGCATGGAAAGACATATTTCTCAACAGTGGATTTTAATATTCTAAAGAGGGGGAAGGCTTTCTAAGTTAATTTGTAGCCTTAAAATGGTTGCAATCGCAATCTTGGGGGAAATTCCTAGTTCTCCAATAGCCAACAGTAAAATCTGTTATTCACTAAGAAGAATAAATGATACAGGAGTTTGATTAAAGCTTCCAAGAATCCCAACACAATTAAATGAGTCCTTGTTACCAGTGACTTAAGGTCCTGCCAAGTTGTAACAATTTTCACAGTGTGATCATCCACCAAGAATAAATATGCAGATGAGTGGAGGAGACATCAGAGAGAGAGACCTGCCAATTAGACACACTGTGAGATAGAGGAGCCAGCCAAATCCGGGCAACACTGGGGTGGGGTCCTTTATTGTCTCTTCCCTATCAAGTGTAACCCCCGCCCCCAACTGAAAACCACACCCGGGGACATGGAATAGTAAAGTGCTGAGCACAGCAGCAGGCATTTGTGATCCCAGCCCTGGCAGTGACAAGTCCTGACCAGCCAGCCTCACCTATTTGGTAAGTTCCTCTGTGGATAAGAACAGCACCTGAGGTTGTCTCCTGACCACCATGGTTCAGAGGAGCATCCAAAAACTTCCGGTGTCAAGGATGAAGGAGGGAAGGAGGCAGAGCAAGAACCTTTCATTTATTCTGTTCACTGTGCTGTCAGAAACAAAGTATGAAATACTGTCAGGGGTCCACACGGCAACAGCAGAAGGAGCTGGGAGATGCAAGGACAGGAGAGCTCTTACAAAGACCACGCTCACCCCCACTGGCCTAGATGGTACACTTGCAGCCACACCCCACATTTTCATGCTAAAATCAGAAGAGCAATAACTATGAGCCACACAGATCATGCTGCTTTTGATGGTGCCTGTGTTTTGTTTACATCCCATCTGCCTTGGAAGAATTTGCAGGCTCTGTGTTGTCAGGGCTTTGAAAGTTGTGCACGTGACGAGTCCCAGAAAGATGGCTCAGTGGTTAAGAGCACTTGTTGCGATTGCAGGAGATCCAGGATCAATTTTCAGCACCCCCACCCCTACGATGGCTCACAACCACCCAGAACTTCAATTAGAGGGATATTTGATGCTATCGTCTGGACTCTGCTAGCACCACACATGTGTGGTATACATATATAGATGCTGGTAAAACATTTGCCCGCACCATTATTGAGCAAGGAAACTGTGGCTGGACAGGCCCTAGGCCCTAGGAGAGCACCTATTATTGTTACTAAGCCCAACGGACAGTCCCTAGTGATTTGTTAGTATACCCACAGATAAATACATCTTTCAACCCTTGTCAGAGAAGCTTTTGTTGGTAGTAGGTCATGACGAACACAGACACCCACAGCCAGCCAAGGTGGCCAAGACACTGAAGAATTCTCAGCCCTAAATGGGGCATACCAATCTCCCCCTCTCCCCTGGGGCTCAGGGATCTTTATGGAAGCCAGGACATGACTAGTAAAAGCCAGCCAGCCGGCAAAGGAAGACTACAAGGAGAGAGTGTGTTTTGGTCACAGCAGTATGGCACACCTTAACTCACAGCAGCTGTGACAGCATGCGCAAGACTTGTGCAAACTCAAACCAGAAAAAAAATGTGACCATGGAGAGGGGAGAGGGACACAAAGTTTCACCTCTAGCCAGGGAGCCACTGGGAGCTGACAGCTGCTGAGGGGTAGTAAGTTTTTCTTTCCTCCCTCCCCCCTCCTCTCCTCTCTCCCTCCCTTCTTCTCCCTTGCTCCCCCTTTTCTCTCTCTCTCTCTTCCTTCCTTCCTTTCTCTCTCTTTTTCTCTCTTTCTTCCTTTCTTTCTCTCTCTCTCTTTCTTTCTCTCTCTCTCTTTCTTCCTTTCTTTCTTTCTCTCTCTCTTTCTTTCTCTCTTTCTTTCTCTCTTTCTTTCTTTCTTTCTTTCTTTCTCTCTTTCTTTCTTTCTTTCTTTCTTTCCTTCTTTCTGATGGTCTGCCTTTTCATGTTACTTGGTCTTTTCCCCTTGAGGCTTTTGATATCTTTGTTCTGTACATTCAATATTTTGATTATTATGTGGCAGGATATTTTCTCTTCTGGTTCAATCTATTTGATGTTCTGTAAGCTTCTAGGCCGTTTACAGCTGTCTCTTTCTTTAGGTTAAAGAAATTTTCTTCTATGACTTTGTTTCTGGGCCTTCAAGCTGGGAATCTTCATCTTCTTCTATTCCTATTATTCTTAGGTTTGGTCTTTTCCTAGTTCCCAAATTTCCTGGATCTTTTGTGTTAGAAACTTTTTAGACTTGGCATTTTCCTTGATTGATGTATCGACTTCTTCAATGTATCATCTACACCTGAGATTCTCTCTTCTGCCTCTTGTATTCTGTTGGTGATGCTTATGTCTGGAGTTCCTGTTCTCCTTCCTAGGTTTTCTATCTCCAGGGTTGCCTCCATTTGTGTTTTCGTTATTGGTTCTGTTTCTACTTTCAGGTCTTGAACTGTTTTATTCATTTCCTTCACCTGTTTGATTGAATTTTTCCTGCATCTCTTTAAGGGACTTACTTGTTTCCTCTTTAAAAGCCTTTATCATCTTCATAAGATTAGATTTCAGGTCATTGTCTGGTATTCATGTGTGTTAGGATATCTAGCGCTTGCTGCAGTGAGTGTGCATGAATGGTTCTAATGGTGCCATATTGTCCTGGCTTTTGTTGATTGTGTTCTTGCACTGGCCTTTACTTATCTTTGATATTGGCTGGTAATTGTCTTTGATATTGGTAGTACCTGGTGGTAGCAGGCTTCTGGGACTTCAAGTACAGCTTGTAGTCCTTGATGGCTGCAGGTCTCTGGTTGTCATGGTGACATCAGGCTTCCAGGGAAGTAGGCCGTGCAGTGACCTAGGAGTGGAAGTTCTGGGAGTAAGAGTGTAGCTCATGGTAAGTCAATCACACTCCAGGGGAAGGCTGTGTATTCAAGAATATATGGGCAGAACAAGTTACACTATTGGAATATGTGTGTGTGTGTGTGTGTGTGCGTGTGTGTGTGTATGTGTGTGTGTATGTGTGTGTATGTGTGTGTGTATGTGTGTGTATGTGTGTATGTGTGCATGTATATGTGTGTGTGAGTGTGTGTGTGTGTGTATGTGTGTGTGTGCATGTGTGTGTATGTGTGTGTGAAAGTAAGATGGGTAGGGAAGGCGATGAACATGATCAAAGCACACTGCACAATATTCTCAAATCTAAATCCAAATCTAAGTAAAAATACCCCAAAACACAAAAATACATGACACTATTAAAGTATGATATAATTTATTATTTCAAGGAGTATAAAACTTTATGTGTTTTGATTCAAGTCCAAAGTATGTGAATTTATATAGAGGAAGGAAATCAACTGAAACAGTCACATTGTACCAGTGCAGCTTTTCTTCTGAGTTAATATTTTCATATCATTTTTAATTTTCCTGTCTTAATAAATATAAAATATAAATTGATGAATTTACAAAATCTGTTACTTCAAACATATTGGAGCCAACAAGAGGGGTTTTAGTGAGTCCTTTGTTTGGACTTATAAAGCTAGCAGTGCCCATGAACACCCAGGGGTATAAGTAAGGCTTGAGTTCTTTTGAACCGCATGCCTGAATCACCCACACACCCCACTCTCTCCTAAACCTTGCTAATAGTAGTAAGAATTGTAATTAGAGTGTTTGTACATCTATAAATGTGTATGCTGAGAAGTATAGTGACTGCATTTTAGTCTGAATCAAAGCACTCCATCTATTCTACATTCATCTCCTAAGAAAAAGCATACGCTTAAAATGTGTGCACCCAGTATTTGAACTTAACTCCAGTGGAGCCAAAATGCATACTTCAAGTTTACTGAGCGGCAGTGAGGTAACATTATTAAGTAATCCAGACTGATGAGTTCTCTGCAGGGCAACCTGGGCGCTCGGTGTCCACTCCGAGACTCGTGAGCTACTCACCTAGAAACTTAGATAAATATCTGGAGAGCAGACATTGGGTAAAGACCTGATGGCTAGATGGCTAGATTAATGACTGGATGAGTGAAGGAACTCTTAACTGTGGTAAGGATACGTAGGATGAGATTGGCACTTGTACAATGTGTGCACACCATGGTGTAGGCCAGGAGCTATAGAGAACGACGCTGGCTCTGAAAGCACACTTTCATGTCTTCTGAGTGGCAGCTCCATGTCTCCCCCCTTCAAACCTGGCCTCTGACAAACAGCATCTGTGTTTCTGTGAATTAAAACAAATAGTTTGAACTGACTCTTAGGCATATCAGGAGACAAAGTTGTAATCTCACTCTTTGGCCTATGATATCTGATAAATGTGATAAAAATATTGTCCAAAAATTGTAAAAGAACCCAGAGCCTCTCTGTGCCTCCTTGTGTTTTCTTGACACCTGGTTAAAGGTCTGATAGATACATATATATATATATAATATATATATGATTTTATTTATGAGATTTTTCTTTGTTCTATTATCTATGTTAATAGGCATTTTTGTTTATTTTTTAAAATAATGTCTGTATGCCAAAGCTGACCTTGAATGCATGATCCTCCTATTTCATCCTCCCAAGTGCTAGAATTTATAGATATGAACCTCTATGCGCACACACACATAGGCATGCACATACACACTGTTAATTATCAAAACATTGTTGATTGCTATTATAGCTCATTAATAAAATCATTTTACAAAACTAGTAACTATGATTCTACACCTTTGGTAGTTTTATAAAAATTTTATTTATTTTTTTATTTCTACAAAAAATGATAATAGGACTCTGACAGCAACTACGTGTGGAGCACTTTCTAGGCATTTAAAGATATTAAGTTCATGAGAACAGAATGCCTTCTCAGTCACTGTGTCTTCTTTACTCCTGTGCCAAATTTTTGTCTAGTTTTTAGTGAATGATTATTTTACATCCTTGGCTAAAGTTTATTTATTTATTTATTTATTATTTATTTTTATTTATTTTTTTTATTTTTCGAGACAGGGTTTCTCTGTGTAGCCCTAGCTGTCCTGGAACTCACTCTGTAGACCAGGCTGGCCTCAAACTCAGAAATCTGCCTGCCTCTGCCTCCCAAGTGCTGGGATTAAAGGTGTGCGCCACCACCGCCCAGCGTTCTTTTCTAAGTATTAGATTTTTTAGGCCTGCTGCAAGTGTGGTTTTCCCCTTAGTTTCATTGACATTGTCTGGTGTTAAGGTATGTTTCTACGATGGATTTCTGCACTTTGATCTTGTAAACACAATTTGCTGTTCTGAAGTTTATTTAATAGCTGATCATCTAGCCGAGGTAGCACATCAACACATAAATAGCATGTGGACAGCGTGTGGACGTGACTGAAGTCACACCATGTACCTTTTCCTTCAATGGCTGAGTAAGTCTAGAAACTCAGAACTGGAGCAGCTGAGTCTCCAACTGTGAACTCAGGGTTTGGTGAAGAAATCTCAAGAATTTATAAAACACTTGAATAAATACTGAAATTAAAATGTAACTTGTCAGATCCCCAGTAAAAAAAAAGCATTAGCTGAAACATTTAGAGTGAATGTCAACTCTGAAAAAGACGAAGACCTGGGAGTGGAGAGATGGTTCCGTCGTTAAGGGCACTTGCTGCTCTGTCAGGCCCTGGGGTTTGTTTCCTAGCACACATTGTGGCAGCTCACAACTGCCTGTAACTCTGTTTCTAGGAAATCTCACTTCCTCTAGCCTCCACAGGCACCTGTAAATATGTATATGTACATATATACTCAGGCACACACATTCACCTAAAGTATTAAAAATATATTTTAAAGAAAAAGAAACTGTCTCAAAGTAAAAGAAATGAAATCTCAGATAAGATACAAGTTAACTGTATTTGTTTCTCAAGGAAAAAGAAACTAAGCTTGAAGTTAGCAGGAGAGAAACAAAGAGTATATAGAAAACAAATCCAGTGGGGGAATAGGGAAGTAGTACAGGGTCAGAGGGAGTCGTGTAAAGAAAAAAGAGACTCTTTTCTCATGCAACTGATGAATTAAAATGAATAAACATGAAGAAATGGAAAATTAGAACAAACCAATAATAAATAAGGATACTGAGTCAGTAATCAAAAATTTTCCAGCTTAGAGACACCCACATGGTCTCGGGGCTGAGCTCTGCCTTTAAAGAAATGGTTGACACACCAGAGCTTCCACAAGATCTCCCCAAAATTCCAAGAAGAGGAAGCTTCCAGACTCATTTTGTGAGCCTAGGATTGCCCTGATCTAAAGAGAGACAAAGATATTACATAGCAAGGAAACCCCACGTAAGATCTCCCCAGATTAGTTCCAATGATCTTCCCTAAGAGCCTGCAGTCAAGGCTCAGATCTTTCATTTACTTAGATGTATTGATTGAGGGCTCAGGATTTGTGGTTGGGTAAATGGGTCTAATTAAGTGTCTGTTTACCTAGTATGGTAGAACGTTAAATATTAGGTCAATGTAGAAAACCCAAGATGAAGATTTCCATGTCAGAGTTTCTTCCTGTGCTTTGTGCTTAAGAACCAAGACCAGGAGGAGGGAGGACAAGATGGTAACAAAGTGGGGGAGGGGGAGCAGTGAGGAGCAGCTGTGAAGAAATGGAATGGCACAAGACTCAGGAAGAAAGAAAGCAAGGAGGCCACCAAGCGTGCAGAAGATGTGGCCAAAGAAGGAAGCAGGGGCCAGGTCCCATGTGGATCAGCTCCTGCACAGATGGCAATGGAAAGCCGTTGGAATATTTTAACCAGAGAAGCCCAGGCAATATATTTTTTAAAAAAATTCTCCCAGTGGATGTGGTGAGATGGTTTGTTGGGGGACGAGAAGAGACCTGCCATGTTCAATTGGGAGGTGAAGGCTCCCAGCACGTGAGAGACAACTAGTCTGATCTGAGATAACCAGTCTGATCAGAGATAACCAGTTTGGTCAGAGATAACCAGTCTGGTTAGAGAAGCAATTGATTGCTCTCATAGAGACAAGATGCGCTCGAAGAACCATTTCTCGAATGATTTTTCAAATCAAGATTTGGGCTTTTGAGGTATTCCCTGCCCATCTAGGGAAAACCGGGGCTGGAATAATAATTTCCATTTGACAGCTGCATAACCCAGAAGCACAGAGACAGGAGGCCTTGCTGCCAGCTCAAGGTCATGGAGAGCATGTGACCAAAGAAGATGCAAACCTGCAACCGGCTGGGCTGACAAAAGCAAAGGGAGGCAGCACCTCTCACCAGCAGCCAGCCAGCCAGTGCTAGCAGCCAGCCAGCATTAGAAAGCAGCCAGTGATCATGTTGGAGTACTTAATTCATTTCCCTTCACCACCTCCACAGCTTTGAATTTAAAGCCCCAACTTAATCAAGATGTATTCCTTCCCCACTGTGTTCAAAGTTCAAGGTGTACTTCAGTTGTTTACTTTCTTCAATACAATCCTATAAGCTTATTCAAAATGAAGTCCAAAGACAACTCATAGATTACTTTTAGGGAGAACAATTTTTTAAAAAAGAACATTCTAGTCTAGTTCTGTGCTGGCTAACTGAGAAGTTGGTCTCCGACAGACTGGCCTGTGGGGATGTCTGGGGAGTTTTTTTTTTTTTTTTGATTGCTAATTGATGTAGGAAGGTCCAGCTCACTGTGGGTGGTAACTGTCTCTGAGTGGGTGGGCCTAAGCTGTGTAAGAGAAGCTGAATGTGAGCCAGACACCACAAGCTGCAGTCCTTTGTGGCTTCTGCTTCTAGCTCCTGCCATGAGTTTCTGCCTCAGTTTCCCTCGGTGATGCAGGGATGGACTATATTCTATAAAGTAAAATAACACTCTTTCTTTCCTAAATTGCTTTTGATCATAATGTTTAATCATAGAAACAGAAATATTGAAAGGCTGGAGAATCTTAGATTAAAATGAGGGCATTTAATAGAAATGTATGTATGATGTGTAACCTTTACTTAAAAGGGGGCATGGAAAACCTCTGCCACAAGCCAAAAAATGTGAAGTAGGTAGTTCCAGGAACTTGGCTAACTCAGAGCCTCAGGGCTCTGGTTCCCGAAACCTGCCCCTCCTGAATGATCCACAATGAGGGCGGAATTAAGAATGAAGGTCTACTGGTTTATGAGACTCTCTACCCTGTCGACCGGTAGATGAAGATTACATTCCTAGAATGAGTATGTTCCCCTCCGTAACTGAATACCTTGGGTTGGGCCCCTCTAAAATTTTCCACTGTTTTTATGTTATGTTTCCTTGGTAACCCTCTCCCCGCCCCCAGCTTGTGGTTTTTCCCTTTAAATACCCCACACTTCTTGTGTTCGGGGTCGAACTCCTCTGGCCGACAAGGTCACGAGATCGACCCCGGTACCGGTATCCCCAATAAACCTCATGTGATTGCAGCAAGTTCAGTCTCTCGTGAGTCATTGGGTGGTCACGTCATCCTGAGACTTGAGTAAGGATCTCCCCAGTTCTGGGGGTCTTTCAATATGAACTATGAAAAGTTTCTTTAATTTCCTTTAAATACTTTCAAATAGAAATATGGGGGTAGTTGATTGAAAGTGTGTACATTGTGTAGTGATGTGCCTCAAGAAAGAATTAACTTGGGAAACTAGAACGAGCTGGGTCTGGTATGTTAGGAAAGCCCAGTCTTTCCCTGTTCTTGCTGGGGTTGATGTGTGTGGTGGTTAATTCCCATTGTCAACTTGACTGGATTCCGACTTACCTAGGAGGAACACCTGAGGATGTTGTGGGCATTTGCAAAGGGGCTCTCCTCAGGAAGGAAGGAGGACTGGAGCAAGTGAGGTGAGGGGCAAGTTCCTGCTCTGATTCCTGGCTGTCCCGGATGTGACAAGCTGGATGCATCTGCCTCTAGGAGCTCTGCCACGCTCTCCAGCTGTGATAGTTCCAGCAGCCAAAACAGACCCTATTTCCTTCAGTGATTTCATCACAGAGACCGGGAAAGCGACTAGTACAATGCGTGTACCTCCACGCTTTTCTTGGCTTTCCTGATTGTGTGAGGAAGAGTTTCCACATACGTATGGCTTGAAGGGGTTTCTGTGTTTCATTTTGAGGGTGGAGTTTGTAGCAAGGGTGAAGGAATAATGGCTCCAAAAATACCCATGTTCTTATCCTCTGGAGTTGGGAATGTACCAGGGTAAGATAGGATGGAGAGGTAGAGAAGTTAAATGTCCACAAGGAGTAGAGGAGGGGGGGCTGACTTAGCCAGGACCTAGGTGGGTTCCATGTAAAGCTTAAGTGGTTTTCATTGTAAGCCAATGAGTCTTTGTAACAGGGGTGCTACAGAGCACTTTGGAAGGCCTCCACTATTAACAATTAGGATGGAGGAACACACCACAGACCAAAAACGCAAACGGCCTTCAAGAGCTACAAAAGACAAGGAACTATGCTCTCCCCTGCCAGCTTCCGGGAAGCATACACTCCAGCCAGCCCTTGATAGCTCATCAGACACAGTTAGCATTTCTGTCCTCCAGAGCCATACGATCTCTGTCTCTGTCTTGTCTCTCTTTGTGTCTGACTCTCTCTGGTCTGTGTGAGTGTTTGTGTATGGTTTTGGAAAAAGGACCTCAAGTCTTGCCTTGATGAGGGTTTCTATTGCTGTGAAGAGATACCATGACCAAGGCGACTCTTATAAAAGAAAACATTTAATTGGGGCTGGCTTTTATTTTCAGAGGTTTAGTTTGCTGTCATCATGGGGGAAGCATGGCATCATGCAGGCAGACACGATGCTGAAGAAGGAGCTCAGAGTTCTACGTCTTGAGTGGAAGGCGGCCAGAAGGTGACTCTGTTCTGCAGGCACCCAAGAGGGGACTGCCTTTTGCAACCAACCAGGAGGAGGGTCTCTTCCACAGTGGGTGGAGCTCTCCTAGGGGAGACCTCAAAGCCCACCTCCACAGTGACACACTTCTTCCAACAAGGCCACACTTCCTTAAAAGCACCACCTTCCATGGTCCAAGCATATTCAAACCACCACAAGTCTATAGCCCAGGTTGGCCTGTATCCTCCGTAGCCCCATACTCCATACTGTAATCTGTAAGTTCAGTCAGTCTCCAGGATTACACCATCACCATTGCTTTAAGGTAACAGACTGGTGTGGCTTTGAGCTCCCAGTTCATGGTAATTGCTATAGCTGTGAATAGGAAGCAGATATGGAGCTGTGGTGTCAGCATTATGGGCTATGCTAATGGTGGCCGAGGAGCTAATTCCAATGAGTTCCGTAGATGTAAAGGCAGAGGGATAATGAGGATGGAAAGTACCAGAATGGTCTCAAATTAAAAACTGGCATGTAGGAAGCTGGTAGAATTTCTGCTATTTCAGGAAGGCAAAAAAATCTTGATTGGAAAACAAACAAAACAAAACAAAAACATGAGCCTTCCCAATTTTATATACACATGGATAACTAGTTCAAAATTTAAAATATAAAATGACGTTGGCGGTTCTATAGCGCACGTGGCACTTGGCTTTAGTTGTGTGAGAGTGAGAGCTGGCCGGTTGAGCTTCTCTTTGCTGTTCTTACTCTGATTGTTACGGGTTCCTTCCTGAGCAGGCATATGCATGTGTCTCCTGAAGTCCTGGTTGTCCTTCCTTACAGGAACCGCCGTGGGAAGGAGGAGCTGCAGAGGAGCTTCAGCTGGTTGAGGGCTTTCCTGACTTGCAGGAAGTCCTGCCCCACCTCTTCTGCCTCTATGTACCTCATATATAGGCACAGACATAGCAGGGCACACTTGTAATCCCAGCACCTGGGAGGTGGAGGCAGGGGGATCAGGAGATTAAGGTTGTTTCTGGCTACTTGGGGAGTTTGAAGCTGTTCTGGGCTACATGAACCCTTGTCTCCAAAGAAGAGAAATGAAGGCATGTATGTGTGTTTGCTTGGCTAGTGCTCATCATCTGCTTGGAAATCAGAGTGAGAACCGGGCTAGTCTGTCTGTGTTGTAACACACACACACACACACACACACACACACACACACACACACAGACCCAGCCTGGGGTAGTCACAGCTCTTCATCCCCAAATCTCATCCCTTGGATTCCTCAGCAGAAAGGTTTATGCATCTAAGGATTCTGAGTCGCCTGGTTCAGCCACACAGGAACGACTCTCTTTCTCCTACACCTTGTCTTTATTCTCCTTTGTTTGGTTCTTGGGATCGCCTCTCTGCACCCTGTCACCTGACTCCCCCTCTCCAGTTTCTGCCTTTTGGCATGTTCATCTTCCCTTCATTGTATTTGCTCTCTCAGCTGCCTGCTCTGGTCACCTACAGCTGTTCTCATATCCTATTGTGCTCAGTTTTATTTTATCCCAGCACCGTAAGTCCTCATTGGGGATTATTGAACAGTCCGTAAAGCTTACCTTTCTTGGTGGATAGTTGGGATTTATTGCAGATTTATTACAGAAAATTTCACGTTATTAAGCTGATAGGTTTTGCTGAAAGGGATACTACTACCTTGTAAAATTCGAAATTTGATCTAAAGGTCAAAGGAAAAGCTCGGTTCCTGCAATCTGCCCTCGGATCCTTTGCTTAACACTAAGTAGATGTTAAAAGGATGGGAGATTTGCAACTGGTCAGCAGAAGGCATGGCATTCAAGGGGAGTTGTTGAAATGAACAAGATCTTATACAATGTAAGAAATGTCAGGTTCAACTAGGTGTGACAGTGGGATGGACCACTGGGTGGGATGGGAGAGACTATGCTGTGACTCTGGAGGATGGGGAGAAAAATCAGTCACTGTTGTCATTATCCCCGAGGAGCTTCATTTGCATAAATATTACTGAATACATTTCCCAATAAAAAGCAGACTGGGTAAAAGGATCCATTGATTGTGAGCACCACGTTTCCTTGGTTTCTGAGTTCCTAACAACTTTTCTTGGTACTGGTGGTAAGTCTTGGAAATTTTTTACTTCCAAATGATTCCTGTTACCACAGATAAAATAAAATCCCCTTAATTGTAAGCATCTCACACAATCATCAAATGGTTCACTTTAGCAGGCAGGCAGGTTAGTGGGAGTGTCAAAGCCACTGTAGTTAATCTTAATGTGCAAGTTCAGTGTGGTGGCAGAGAACAAAAACACACGGACCTCAAAGCTCTCAACAATGGTGTTGTCACAACTCAGGAATAAATGTCGGATAGAAGCATGAAGTCACCCTACAGGGCCTTCTGGTTAGGAAGGCCCAATTTTACGTGGCCGTTGCACCTTTTTCTGATGAGAGGTGACTCTTCAAAGTCACTTTACAGTAGAAAACTAATCAGGTCTCAGTGGGGAGAGATACAGAATGCTGACTGCACAAACAAACAGCCGTGTGTCAAAACTCATTTTTACCTGATTGTGATCTTCTGGCTGGTATTGGGTCCGGCCAACAGAAGTCAAAAGGTGAGCTGCCCTTGATTGTGGGGCTCCTGGCCATATCATACCGTATTGGGGCTCTGTGAGGTTTTGGTCATCATTATTTCTTTCTTGATATTAGGGGCTGCAGCCCCAGCTACCTGGTGATCACAGTTGTAGGTTTTACTCCTGATAACTGACTCCATGTGTATCTGCCTCTGTCTTGCTTTTAAAAATAGATTTATTTATTTATTTAAGTTGGTTTTATCTGTATGTGCATATCTGTGTGAATTTATGTGTATCTCCTGTGTGCAGGTGACTACAGAAACCAGACTGGAGCCAGACTCATTGTTGGAAATTTGAGAGACTCATAATAACAAAATGAAAATATAATTCACAGTCTCATCCCTTAGAGAAAATTTATCCACTAGTCATAGTTGTTTAACAATTGTCACTGTTTTGTCTTTAGTTATGTGCCTTTAGCTACATGTATGTTACTCCTGGTGCCTGTCTGCAGAAAATGCTCCAAAAGTAGTAGCACAGATCACGGCAGATCACAGTAGATCACAGCAGATTACAGTAGATCATGACAGATCACGGCAGATCATGGCAGATCATGGCAGATCACGACAGATCATGACAGATCACGGCAGATCACGGCAGATCATGGCAGATAACAGTAGATCATGACAGATCACAGCAGATCATGGCAGATCACAGCAGGTCACGGCAGATCTCATGGTCTCTATACATTTCCTACTTGTGAACACAGTCTATATTTGAAGTCTATGCTCTTAGTTTTTGTTAACTTGGTACAAACTAGTGGCCAAGGAAGAGGCAATTTCAATAACCTCCATTAGATTGGCCTGGGGGACATTTTCTTGGTTGGCGATTGGTATAAAAAGGCCCTGATTAGTGGAGGTAGGGGCATCCTTGGGCAGGTGGTCCTGGGCTGCATAAGAAAGTGAGATGAGCAAGCCACAGGAACAGTAAGCAGTGTTTCTCTGTGGCCTCTGCTTCATCCTTTTCCCCTTGGGTCCCTACCCCTACTTCCTTCAATGATGGATTTTGAGCTGGAAGTATAAGATGAACCAACCTTTTCTTCCTTGAGTTGTTTTTGGTCAGTGTTTTATGATAGCGACAGGGAAGCTATCCGGGATATAGTCTCATAACGTGACTCTGTGATAACTGGGTAGGCGTTTCGTGGGCTTGTGCTGGGTAGTAAGCTTGTTCCTGGTATTTCACTCCGGGAGCTAGGGGTAAGCATCCCGGTAGGCGAAGCACCCCGTTACCTCGGGGAAAGCAGCCCGGCTGGGGAAGCATCCCGGTAGGAAGCACCCCGATACCTCCCGCTCTGCCTTTTTCGGTTAATTTTCCTGGAATTGTGACATCCGCTACAAAGGTTCCATAGATGACCCTGAGCGTTTTGATTCCTGGGACCAGAAGTCACAACCTCCACATGTGGCTCAGGCTTTGGGACTTCCTTTTTCCTTTCCAGTGTGGGTTTTACTGTACCATAGGAAGTGTACTCCAGGCGTGGCAAACTCTGCCATCCCAGCAGGCATCCACTGTGTCTGTCCCACCCCAGAAGATCCCCGTCTGCTGACAAAACATATCTGGGATGGTTTCTTTCTCAGAAACAAAATGATTACTTGATTTGATTGTAGAATTCCAGATGCATGCTCGTGTGCGTGTGCGTGCATGTGTGTGTGTGTGTGTGTATGTGTGTGTGTGTATGTTGGTAAATTACTAGTCTTTCATGAAAGGCTAAATTTCCTTCTGATAGCCTGGTCATGACACAGGAACAGCACTTCTAGGCATGTTTTAAAATGATGGAAGCCCTGAATTAGGAGCTCTAGTGAAGCCTGGAAGTTCAATTGGAAATCTCTAGACAAGGAACAAGATCGCTCTAATTACATCTAAGTAACCCATCGATATATTTTAAATCTTATATAGGAATAATTAATATTATGACCATAATAACGATCACTGAAACCAATGAACCAGATATGTAGTAATGAGCATTGTTTCACCTAATTTTCACAGCGAAGCCAACAGGGCAGGTCTCTTCATATTTTACATGTGATGAGATGACACTTGGGGTTTTGAAGGAATCCACCCTGGAGCACATCTGGGATCAGGAGCCGTGTGTCAGTGATCCTGGTTCTGCCCTTGGCCTCCTGACAGTTCTTCCTTATATCCCTTTATTGTTTTATTGTGCTATTATTTGAGAGCCTATCTACAGTGATATTTTCTTCCTTTTAAAAATTTAGCATATTTTATGCACGTGTACATACGCATATGAGTGGATGAGTAAGCACAGAGGTTGGAAGGAAACACTGGCTCCCTTGGGGGATAGTTACAGGCATTCGTGAGATGTGGATGTGCAATCCAAATTCCAGTCCTCTGATGGAGCACTGAGTGCTCTTAACCACTGAGCTACCTCCCCAGCACCCCATCTTCAAAATGTCGTTTTCAAAGCAAGCCAGAGTGTGATTCTCCAACAGGTATAACGAAGATGCGTTGGAAATCGTACCTCAGTCAATGAGAAACCAGGAGGAACCTATATGGAGTCTTAAAAGCTTGTGTGCATGAGGAGAGAATATTCAAACAAAGCTGCAATAGAGGCGAAGCTAGACTCTGCACTGTGGTGGGAGGAGGCCCGTTGAGCTCCTGGGAGTGCAGAATGATACTGACCATTATCTGCTTTGTTCTGGAATTCCAGCATAGCTTCACAGAATGGAAAATCTTCTCATCTGAAAAACACATATGGTTGCATTGGACTACAACCGAGCACATTTTTAAGTAAATGACAAAATAGCAGGCTTCTCTGTGGCATCGTCATTCAGCCTAGGGTTGGGTTGATTTTCCATCATTCCGTCTTCTCACTACTCCATCCTTCATCCCTGTACGAACCATCCCAGGCCAGTATGGTTTCCTTCCCTCGTAACTATGTACATGTGTGATCTGTACAAGGGACTGTGTATATGTAGGTCTATGTGCACTTGTGTGCATGCACTTGTGGAGATCTTAGGCTGTCTGAAACCCTCCTTGGTTGCTCTCCACCCTATTCACTAAAGCAAGGTCTCTCAACCAAACCCAGAGCTCGCACGTAGGGCTATTCTCACTGGCCAGCTTGTGCCAGAGATCCCATTTCCACACTTGGAATTACAGGAGCGGGTAGGTGGAGCTTCCACACCCACCTGGCAGTTGTATAGGCAGTGGGAGATCTAATTCTTCTTCCTCTCAATTGCGTTTTAAGCACATTTACCATGGAGTCCTCTCTCTATCCCCCGTTACGCGTTTTAAAGTGCACCCCTAGAACACAACAGTGTAAGTTCTTGTCAAAGAGGAAGGCATCTCTATCTACCTTCCAGATTCCCCTGACTTGACTAATGCACTTGACCAAGTCAGGTAATTGGTCTCAGAGGAGTCATGTGTACTGTATATACATTTGATTCTATTGGGGGACATGACCAAACTCATGCCATTTGAGGTTACCAAAAGTCACTTAGAAAGGAGATAGGGAAAGATCTTTGCATACTCCTCTGACTTTTTTGTCCACACATTTTCTTGGTTTATGGAGTCATCAGGTAATTCTCCTAAATGCCAACTTTGCAAATTCCAGCTGCGAGTGAAAACCAAGCTGTGTTTTTCCCGCGTCTTACAGTCCATCATCACCAGTAATAAAGAGCCAACACATTTGTCAGCCATGTTCTGACAGGAAAATCTTTATTACTGCTAATGTAGGACACAAAAGGAACACAGCTTGTGGTTTAGATCCCAGGTTGAATGTGGAAAGCTGGTGTTTAGAGAAAGAGAAGTCTTATACTAAGCATATTTGATCATTAAGGTAAGACAAATATGAAACCCAGCAAGGCTAATTTTACCCTCATGGAACCAACTATAACTGAGGTTCACTGATAGTCAGATGGTAAAGACATTTAATGTCTAGATTAACTAACCAAACAGAAACAAGTAGAAAAAATAGAAAATTAATTTAAAGCAACAGCTAGAGATAAAAGTGAGATTCAGTGTTCGGCTGCAGGGGAAAAATTGATAAAGCAATTTCTCAGAAAATCTATAAAGTGCTGCAGAATAGCCTTGCGATAAGGATTGTGGAAGAAACAAACATTTACCCTGGCGAGAGGTAGAGGGCTGTTTAATTAAAATTAAGTCTGATCCAAAGAGTAAGTTAATTACCATAGGTCATGATCAAGTGACATTAATAAAAAGTAAGACATACTTGGAGACAAGATGATGTAATATAAAGCTCAGCTCACCTGCAAGCTCTTTAGCAGACGAGACAGAGACTTACTTCCCGCATGGTGGTCATCAACATGTTTCCAATAGCCCGGGATGGTCTGAGACACACACACGCTGTCTCATCAGGAAAGCTGGCCCCAACTGAATGTTGTCCTTTATGAGACTGACCACAGTCATGATGTTTGTTCACAGCAATGAAACCTTAAGACAGTGTAAAACTGCAAACACAGACAGCGCTCTTTCAAAGACTGCAGAACAGAAGTTGCAATGGGTTATGCCACACTGAGAAGTTCTGGCTGCCCATTGCATAGCACGGTGCTGAGAGCTGACAACACAGCATTGTCAATGGCAGGATTCAGGAAGGTGGACAGCATGCCAACAGCTCTTATAGGAAAGACAGAACTGAAAGGGCACCGGGAACCATTGGGAGGTGGTGGGTGGGTCTACTGGATAGAGGGTGATAAAGGCTTCGCAGATGTTTGCAAACATCCAAACTCTTCCTATTGTGCACATCATAGATGCAAAGTGTTTTTATGTGTCAGTCACAACTCACCAAGGCATCTGGAAATGCGACTTGGGGATCTTTTAGAGGTATAAACATTGGGTGACACACTGTAATTGGTTTTCTTCTCATATAAATTGTACAATTGTATAAATTCATATAAATTGTCCCCCATAGGCTCACATTATGACTGCCTGTCCCTGGTTGGTAGCACTTTGGGTGTCTTGGAGCTTTAAGAGGTGGGGTCTCACTGGTTTAAGTCGGTCACTGCTAGTGGGCTTTTAAAGGTTCTAGCTTGTTTATGGCTTGGTTCTCTGTGAGCTGAGGGGTCTCCATCATCCATTCGTATGCCAGTGCCTTCTCTGCCGCAATCTATCTGAAAATGGGAGCCAGAGGAAGTTTTCTTCTTGGTTCTGTTGTATCTTGGTCTCAGTGATTCCTGAAGTGGCTAATGTCTTTGGAAGACGTTGTTCTGTGGCCTCGCTAGGTTTGAGCTTTCTGTTGACTGTCGGTATCAGAGTCTCAGGACTGTTACTCTTACAGTATCACACGTGCAAGGAGAGTGCTTAGTGAATGAAAACACAATGTAAGCAACAGTGCATTCGACTGCACCCACTGTGCCACTGCACCCACTGTGACTGCACCTACTATACGACTGCACCCACTATGTGACTGCACCCACTGTGCTACTGCACCACTGTGCCACTGCACCACTGTGCCACTGCACCCACTGTGCGACTGTACCCACTGTGAGACTGCACCCACTGTACGACTGCACCACTGTGCCTCTGCACCCACTGTGCCACTGCACCCACTGTGCCACTGCACCAATGTGCCACTGCACCACTGTGCCATTGCACCCACTGTGCCACTGCACCCACTGTGCCACCTGCCATCCATGCTTCCTGTGGGTAATGCCTCTCCAATCTTTGTGTAAAGGTCAATCATTGAACGCATACCTTTCCTAGTTAGAAAACACAACAGGCAGGTCCTCTTCCTGGGGAAAGACCTTGAGCAGAGAATTGTAAGAGTGGGTGTGGAACAAATTGCCCCTAGCAAACTACCATAGTGAATATAAGAAAATCCTTAAATGGCATGTCTTAGAGAGACACAAAGATACCATCCTCTTAGCCATAGCCATCCACAGAATGTGGAAGGAGGTCATCCTGGAAGGGTCAATATCATTTAGCACAGAATAAAAAACTGAAGAGTCCGAGAGAGGAGAGGAAAGGTGGGCCTTGTGGTTGATGCCACTGATTTATTGAACTCTGGTGCCACCAAGGTTTTGTGTAGGTATTTGGGAGAAGAAGTCCATGTGCTTGTCATGTGTGGGGGACCAGAGCTCCCCTAGACTTCACTGGGATAAGAAGCTGTGTTTGTAAGAAACCCTGCCTAGACCTAAAGGGGACAGGGTCCCAGGAGACACTGGATGACTCCCCTCATTCACCATCAGTGTTATCCTTAGTCTTTGGCATGAACTCAGGTGCAAATGACTACCTAGCCCTTCTCCCTCCAACCCAGACACTTTAAATTTCATCCCAATTGAGAGCAGAAGTGTTATCATTACGTATAAAACTGACTGAACGAGCACCTTGGGCCTCCTGGTAATTAGTTTAAAGTGGAGTATCCCTGGCCAAAGATAATAAAAAGAGAGTCTCCTATCTCTTTATTAAGCTTGGCTTTAGCAATTGGTCACAGTTTATTTGAGCCCGCAGGGACAGAGAGTTCCCTCAAGGAAGAACACAAAGAAAGAGAAAGGCTCCTTATTAAGTAGCCAGAAAACGCCTCTTCAATCGATCTCCCTTCCTTCTTCTTTCTCCTTCTTCTGGCTAATTCCCATTCTTCCCCTCTTCCTGCTGCTCAAGATTTTGTCCTGTAAATAAAGGTTCAGAGAGTACACCTGTCCACAAGATTGATTTTGAAGGTTGGTGCACAGTGTATGTAATTAAGCCTGTTGCCTTTGTGTGTGTGTGTGTGTGTGTGTGTTTGTGCATGTGCGCTTTTGTGTGTGTGTTTGAGCATGTGTGCTTGTTCACCATATCACAGTGTCCCTACATATGCACCATACCAGAGTGTGTGTAGAGTTCAGAGGACAACCTCACGTGTTGGTATTTCCCACCCACATTGTCTGCGGCAGAGTCTCTTTTATGGTTGGCTGCTGTGTATGCTAACTCACCTGTAAATTTCAGGGAATTCTTCCATCGCTCTGTGGGAACAGAGGAATCATAAAAATCTCTGTATGGTATGATCATACCCAGCCTTGTGTTTGTTCTTGGGGTACAAACTCAGGTCCTTTTGCCTATGTGGCAAGAACTTCACCCACAGAGCCAGCTCCCCAGGCCCAAAGTATGTATTACTAAAACTGACAATGACTGCATTATGGACAGGGCACTGTGTGGTATTTCAAGGCTTGTATAGGTGTGTAATCATCAGATCAGGACAGTTTCCTTCTCTTCAAGCACTTAATATTTCTTTCTGAGAAGAATCTTTGAACCCCTCTGCTCTAGTATTGTGTAATGTGTAAATGTCGTAAACTGCAGTCTTTCTGCTGGGCTTTATGATGGCTTAGCTACCTACGTCATTGTTCTTGTTAGCCAATCTCCCTTTGTCTGACCTTCTAGTGAGCCTATTCTGCCCTCTACGACATCAACTTTTTAAACTTAAATAAGCAAATGATGTTTGTCTTTCTCCACCTGCCTTACTTCACTAAATACAGTGTCTTCATTCCATTCAGGTTGCTGCTAATCACGAGGCCTCATTATTCTCTGGCTGAATAGTATTCTGTGGGGCAGATGTATCGCACTTTCTTGTCCACCCATCAATACATTGCTTGATTCCCCATCTTAGCTATTGTGAGGATATGTGTGGCCACACAGAGGCATGAGGTACAAGTCTATTTTCTTTGGATATATCTGTAGATTGTTGTTTGATGTTTGAGCTCTCTGCATCTGGGAACAGAGTTGACCCTCAATTTCAGACCCAAGAATGTATGTAGGTTTAGATTTCTGAAAGCCTAGCTTATGTAGGGTTCTGTAATGCTTCAGCCTTCTTTCTAGCCCACTGACCTAGGGTACGGGAGAAAGACAGTTAATAGGACAAGGAGGATGGGGACCTGTTTTGTGGAGCGAGTAGACTGTTCCTCCAGACAGATGAGCTGGTAATGTTGTGTGAGTTCAAACCCCATGAAACTCAGAATTGAGAACGATAAGAGTGGGGCCAACTCCCTGCCTAACTCTGTCTGCTCTGGAACATGTAATCATGACACCCCACTGAGGACCATAGCAACAAGTTACATAGAATAAAAACCCTGGACTTCTCCATGCTAATGAGGTGTCTAGATAGGCCCTGAGCTTTCAGCCAATGAGCTTCCTTTCCGGGCATTCCTTCCCGCAAAAGGTATTTAATTCCTGGTTCACCCCGAGTAGAGGGCATGCATTCACATCCACCATCAAATAAAGCAGTTTGAAGAAACAAGGACCATCTCCTTTATCAAGGAATGCCTTGGTGTGTGTGTGTTGGGGGGCTTCATCATAAAAAGTCATGCTGAAATCTCCTGGAGAAGGTCTTGTCTCTTCCAGGACACCCCCAAACCCCAGTACTCTCAGAATTTACTCCAATCAAACCAGGCTCTGACCCCATTCCTGGCTCTGTCTTCCCCTTTCTTCCTGGCATGTGGGTGCCCTGAAGGGAAGCATGGACCGTGGACTCCCCTTCCCAACTCCCAGTAGAGACTGGGAACCCCAGCAATTGTCCCAGACTCTTCTGTTTTCTGCTCGGGAAAACACAGACTGGGGAAGCCCATTATGGACTGCATTTTGCCTTCTCTGAGCAGCATGACAGTGGTGTTCCAGGCCCCCCAGCAATGAGGCAGGACACAGCCAGGCACTGTTTTGAAGTAGTTCATTGGGGCCATTGCAGTCTTCATCATCAGGATGTTGATAGTGCAGTCGAAAACACCAACCCTCAATCCATAGCTGCAGCCCAGTCCAACTGGCAAACACGGGGGACGAATCAGTAGCAGAGGCTCGATCCAGAAGAAACCGAAAGGCTCTGAATGCAGAAGTGGCAAGAAAAGAGCTGAAATACCATGAGACGTTCTTTGGTGTGTTTGTCTCTACGACGTCACAAGGGAAGATCAGTGAAGCTTTGCAAGGCAGACCAGCACAAGAGCCTCGTTCACTGTCTATTGGGTTCTGCTTATATTTTTTTCCCCAAACATTATGCAGTCTCTCAAGTGTCTACTCCAGCAAAACATTCCCATAAGAAAACATCCCGTGACACAGCAGAGTCTCCAAAGAAACCAGAAATCTCCACTTCAAAGATCTGTCTAAATGTCCTCCAAAGCTCCTGGTCTGGGACCCCTAACTGTACGGCAAGGAGGAAGGACAACAGCAGGAGAGCCAAGAGTAAAAGCATGATATCCTCAAGAAGAGCTGGAAGGTAGATTCTTTTCCATGGATGTATTATTCACTCTCCACCTCTAAAACGCCCAGAGTAAGAATAGAAAGGTGCATGTGCATCCATGAGGAGCTCAGCCACGGAGCGAAAGCTCCCAGGCAGGATTACAGCTGGTTGCCTAACTTCTGACAGTTTCTTCTGAATGCCGTAAGCCCCAATTTTGTTACCATCATCGTCTGCACTGCCAGGCACTCCGCTCCAGAGCTGTGCGGCTGTGACTTCACGTGGCTGCTGTTTCTATCTGCTCCTTGCTATTTATTTGTTTAATTCTGCTTGATGTTTACTTAATAAATCCACTTGTTCAAAATAAAAATCACTGTTTCTCCCCAGACTGCACTGAACATCCAGTGATTCAAGATCTGGTACCCAATGCTCTTTATGAGACAGAATTTCACTATGGTAGTTGTCACTAGTCTGAAAACTGCTAGTGCAGTTGGAACTTGTAGTTTCAATGCAGGGCCATTTTTCTGCCTCTTTCTTGCACGTGCTGGAGTGACACCCAGTTCCAATTTTATTCAAATTTAAAGATTAAAAAAATTCATCATATCTTTTAGACAGGAGCAATTTTGGGTCAAAATTTTGTAGGTAGGTTGGTGTCCCTGTCCGTCTACTGAGGTGGTCTCTTCAGGTTCCATCTCCACACTGTTGGATATTTTGGATAAGGTCACCCACATTGAGTCCTGAGAGCCTCCTCCATCCCAGGACTCTAGGACTTTATAGAGGTTCCTCCACATTACCTCCACACTTTCATATTTCCATTCATTCTCCTGGCCCTCTGGGTCTCTCTCCTGTTCTCCCTATACCTGATCCTGTCCCCTTTCCTCTCCCCCACCCCTCTTCCACCCAGGTCCCTCCTTCCCTCTGCCTCCCATGATCATTTTGTTTCCCATTCTAAGTGGGATTTAACCTTCCTCACTTGGACCTTACTTCTTTAACTTTTTAGGGTCTGTGGGGGTGTATCATATGAGTATTCTGTATTTTTTTGGCTAATATCCACTTATTAGTGAGTGCATACCATGCATGTCCTTTTGTGTCTGGGTTACCCCACTCAGGATGATATTTTTTAGCAGGGACAAAAATGTAGCAGAGACTGAAAGGATGGCTGACCAGTGACGAGCCCACGTTGGAACCCATCCCATGGGCAAGCACCAACCCCTGAAATTATTATTGATGCTATATTGTGCTTGCAAGCAGGAGCCTACCATGGCTGTCCTCTGAGAGGCTCTACCAGCAGCTGGCTCAGACAGATGCAGATACCCCCAGCCAAGCATTGGACGAAGGTCAGGGACCCCTATGGAAGAATTCAGGGAAGGACTGAAGGAGCTGAAGGGGATGGGCAACCTCATAGGAAGAACAACAGTATCAATTAATCCAGACCCCAGGGAGCTCTTAGAAGCTGAGCTACCAAACAAGGAGCATACGCAGGCTGGTCTGAGGTCCCCAGCATGTATATAGCAGAAGGCTGCCTTGTCTGGCCTCAGTGGGAGAGGATGTGCCCAATCCTGTAGAGACTTGATGTCCAGGGTGGGGTATAGCCAGGGAACCCTAAATAAAGTTTGGTGCTTTTCACATAAAAAATGCAACATAGAAATACAAAGAGGTTTGCTAAGATCTCTTAGGCAGCTAGACCCTGGATTAATCTTTACACCTTCATTTACTCTCATGGCATGTATGTGACAGACAGCTCCTTGCAAACCTGTAAACCTTCAGATATTTCTAGAATTAACTCAGCATAAATCAAAGACTAGAAGTAGTTACTACATGTGTGCATCTGTTTGTCTCCCCAAGGAATGCAAGAAGAACATTAGGACAAACTAGGTGCGATTTCCTTTTGGGACACATCTTCATCCTGAGAAGAATTGCTGACTGAGTTTTGCACATTGTGAGCAATGTTGAGGTTTGTTACTGGTAATAAAACACAGCGATTGTACATACCGTGAAATAAGCCACCAGTCAGGAGATAAACATCCCTGCTTAGATATTGACAAAAGGGTGCGGCAGAGCTTCTATTTCAGCCCAGTCTCATTAAGCCTGGATGTGTGCGAAATCTCTAACTACACTTTCGCAAAGTGCTCGCTCTCTCAGATGGCGGATGGGAGCTGGGCTTGGCAGCTTGTGCTACCCAAAGATAACTCTGAAATAGTTGTGCTGTTCAGTTCTCCCTCCAGCAGCATCTGCACAGCCAGGCAATAAACAGCTCGCATCTTTTGCTGGAGGCAGCAGGCACCACTTTGCAGGGTGAGTAAAATCACAAAAAGTTGCAGGTACATCAGAAAGCAACTTTCAGCGGTGTCAGATGGAAGGGATTCACACCTGAATGAGCAATTAGCATCAAACCCATCTGAAGGGAGATGGCGTCTGCAGATCCACTTTCTTCCACAGAAGCAGATTTTCCCCCATCACTGAAGATACATCTTAATCAGGGCTTTTCTTAGCCCCTCGGAGCATACCGAGTCGGCTAAGATTCTCATAAGCAAGGACTCACACCCAGGAAATTCCTATGCATACACATGGCGGAGTCTGTTTCTGATGCCTTTCTTCGGGTCTTCCCATCTCACATATTCTGACCATTCTCTAATCATTCACTCAGGTGTATTGGTATCGGGTACCTCTCTGCCCTATGAATAAAAAAAGGCTTTATTTAAATAAAAGCTAGTTTTTTTCCCCCATAGCTGTGATAAAATACTCTGACAAAAGCAACGTAAGTAAGAATCGTTTTGGTATGGCTCATGATTCAGAATTCAGCACGGGCCGGGCAGTGGTGGCACACGCCTTTAATCCCAGCACTTGAGAGGCAGAGACAGGTGGATTTCTGAGTTTGAGGCCAGCCTGGTCTACAGAGTGAGTTCCAGGACAGCCAGGGCTACACAGAGAAACCCTATCTTGAAAAAAACAAAACAAAACAAAACAAAAAAAGGATTCAGTATGGGCAGGAGAGTCAGGAGCTTAAGAGAGCAGGTCACACTGCCTCTGCAGCCAAGAAGTTGGGAGGGATAAACGTTGGTGTCCATCCAGTTAGCTTCCTTCTTTATATTCAGGCCAGGATCCCAGCCCAGGAAGTGACATCACCCCCATTTAGAGTGTGTCTTGCCTACCTCCTAAATTGACTATACTCAAGAAAATCCCTCACAGGTATGCCTAAAGGTTCAATTATCCATTCCAGCTGTACTGGTGGCATCTCTTAGGCGATTCTGCATCCTAGTTGTCAAAGCTAAGTAACACAGTTTCCTAAAGGCTGTGTGTAAGAGGAGCATCAGACTTCACACGGAGGGCCTTGGTCTCTGCCTATTCTCCTCACATCAGGTGATGTCTTAGCTGATCTGCAGAAAGCATTTCAGACCATAGATAGACAGGGAGTATTACAGATGCCAGACAGATGATTCTAGAGGCATACGAGCTGAGACAGTGCAAGGCTCTGTGGAGGGTGAGATGTCCAGTGGTCTTTCAGTTCCTCACAGATCCAGAATGGCTGCTTTATCTAGAGGAATGATGTAGCGTATACAGACATGTCCCTGGAGAGCCCCAAGACCCCAGCCATGTCCCTGGAGAGCCCCAAGACCCCTGGAATCAAGGGATCTGAGTTGGATAGATGTTCTTCCAGTTTGTGGTAATTCTATGGTGTGTGCTAACATTCAGCCCCTGATCAGTTTTCTGTTTTAGAATGCCGAGGAACCAGATGACCTCTGACCTTTGGTCATAATTTAGAATTAAGAAACCAAAGATGATTTTCAGGCAGAGAGATTTTGAATGGGGTCATTAGAGACGTCTTTTGTAGCTCTGCTGTCCAGGATGCCCTGGGGTGGCTCACGTATTTTGTTTCTGTAGTGGTTTTAGTTTGTTCATCTTATTGCTTCATTCAAGAAGAGTCTGGGAGGTGGTGCTGCAGGGGCTACAGGGGTGTAGGGGGAAAGGCAGGGGAACAGGGGGCACAGGAGGGAGGCTTCCACAACCTTCCTCAGTACAAGAGAAGAAGTCAGAGGCTTGTTTCCAAGGAGGACATGAGAGGTTTTCAGCAGGTGATGAGGATGTATATTCACACTCAGTCTACAGGAGACAGAGGGGGAGGCGCCCAGAAAAGCCAGGTTGAATGACCTTCCCAGTGGTATCCCACAGCTCTTTACAGGGAGCAGAGAGTACTTCCAAGTTCCTCAGGTCCCATAGCCGTAGCCTACACCAGATACTGAACTATTCATAATTGGCAGAACTCATCCTACTGGTTTAGGATTCTCACACATTATTCCTTCCACCTATAAACTGTGCTCCCAAACCCAACCACAACCTCACTATCTACCCAATCCCCGTTGCTCTTCAAATCTCAGCTCAGGCAGAAGCACACCTGTCAGGATCTCATCCTGTAAGCCTCCCTCACCATCCAGCCGTTCATGTGGGTAAGCCTCCCCCATCATCCTGTGATTCCCATGGGCAAGCCTCCTTCACCACCCAGCAGTCCACGTGGGTGAGCCTCCCCCATCATCTTGTGGTCTATCTCCTAACATTTTAGGCAGTGCCTTTCTAATGAGTTTATCCATTCTTTCCCCTCTGAATCCCAGCTCTATGACTCTGTAGCGATACTTTGTCTGCTATACTCTGCACTGTAGTCATACAGGTGCTTGTGGGAATGAGAAATGGGTGAATGAGGAAGTCCAGGACAACAGACTGAATGAAGAGTTTACACAAAGTCCAGAAAAATCTCTAATGGAAGGTGACTCAAGAGGCTGTGTCACTGAAGACGTCTGCTTATGGTGACAAAAGTAAGAGAAATGAAATGTGAATCAGAAGCTTGCATTTGGCCTTAACATCAAGAGTTACAGACTAGCAGTGCTTACCAGGAGCAGAGGGCATAATAATGGTGAGGAGTCTGGGATCTCGAAATAGACAAGCAAGGATTAGGTCCATCAACGATCAATGATCCAGTTATTGAGCGCTTCTGCATCTGTATTTCCAGGTTGTGGAAGTCCCTTTGTCTCTGTTGTGTATGCTCATGTGTACACATGACACCAGAGAATGATCAGAGTTCCCACTCTTTGGGAGCTGTGTATCTTAATTATTATTATTATTTTTGGATTGACAGCAGAATTTTACTACTTTCAGTCCTTCTTTTTTTTTAAGTTTAATGGCATTATGATGAGAAAAGTTACATGATATCAATTTATCTGAATTTGTTAAAATTTAAAAACATAAGTAAATAGAATTAAATCACATTCTTATTTCCTTTCAATACCTACAATATCTTTTTGTCATATTCTTTAAAATTTACAAAATATTATAACAATAAAAATGAGTATTATAAAAGTTGTTTGATATAAAACAACAATCAATTGAACAATCTTATGTAGATGCTCGTCTACAGTCATACTGAAAACACATGCTTTTCTCAATATAAATTTTAAATAACTCAAAACATATTAACTGTCTATTTCAAAATAATACATCACTACTAGTATTTTCTTAAATGAACATAAATATATAAAGTCTTTTTGTTTGTTTGTTTGTTTTGTATTTATTAGAGCTTAAAATCTTGGCTCTTACTGTGGTACAAACCCAAAATAAGAACAATTTTTAAACACTGGATTTCATTGTAATAAGGCTGTATTTCAATGACCCTCACATCACCAAAGGATTTTACCTCCATTGTAGCTAAGCTGAGAGTTGACAGTTCTTCTGCTGTACCAAGGAATGAATTGTAGGCACAATTTTTGGATACAGACTTCCTGCTATAGTCAAAGCTATTTGACTTGAATGAGTGACTTTATTCTCAGCCCACAGAGAACAGGTTACATTCATTTAAGAAATGGTGTGTGTATTAAGATAGTCTATCTATAAAGTCATTCACCAACTGTTTCAATGAACAATGGTTCTGCTTGGAAGGTGGCACAGACATTAGGTGAGGGTAAGAATCTGGTTCATTGGTTGTGATAATTTGGAAAAGCACTCATCTCAGAGAAAGAGTAACTTATAAAGTCCTCTTCTTCAAACTTGATACAATAGTTACAAATGTCAAGCAAAGCATTCAGTCTCACTCTTTGTTGTTCTCTTACAAGCCCCCTCCCAATATGATTGTCTACTTTTCTTTTGGCTGTATAAATACTTTTGAAATATGTAAGCTGTTCTGAATATAATAGTATAGTGTAAAACCATAAAATAAACAATACTACTAATAGAGAGGCTGAGATAGGAGAAGCAAGATCTCAAGACCATTATGTTGTACACGACAAGACACTGTCATGTACAAACAAGCTGAAAGTGTATATGGATTGTACAATAGTGGACCTATTTCTCCAATTACCAAATTAGAGAGACCATTGAATGACAGTCAGTGAATTTCTAATTCCTCATAGTTTTGGATTTCAATCAATTAAGATATGTTGGTAATATTAAGATATTAAGAAATTAAGATATTAAGAAAAAGTAATTGTCACTTCCTGTTGTTTTTCTTTTAAGAGGTGGAATTAGGTTTGTGTGGGTTTGTTGAAAGATTATTTTCTTGCTTCTTCTAGGGTGTTTTGCTCCTTATGTTGATGTTTTCCACCTACTATCCTTTGTAGGGCTGGATTTGTGGAAAGATATTGTGTAAATTTTGTTTTGTCATGGAATATCTTGTTTTCTCCATCTATGGTAACTGAGAGTTTTGCTGGGTATAGTAGCCTGGGCTGGCATTTGTGTTCTTGTAGGGTCTGTATGACATCTGCCCAGGATCTTCTAGCTTTCATAGTCTCTGGTGAGAAGTCTGGTGTAATTCTGATGGGCCTGCCTTTATATGTTACTTGACCTTTTTTCCTTACTGCTTTTAAGATTCTTTCTTTGTTTAGTGCATTTCTTTATTATGTGATAGGAGGAATTTCTTTTCTGCTCCACTCTATTTGGAGTTCTGTAGGCTTCTTGTATGTTCATGGGCAACACTTTCTTTAGGTTAGGGAAGTTTTCTTCTATAATTTTGTTGAAAATATTTACTGGCCTATTACATTGGGAGTCTTCACTCTCTTCTATACCTATTATCTTTAGGTTTGGTCTTCTCTTTGCGTCCTGGATTTCCTGGATGTTCTGAGTGAGGAGCTTTTTGATTTTTGCATTTTTTTGATGGTTGTGTCAATGTTTTCTAAGGTGTCTTCTGCCCCTGAGATTCTCTCTTCTATCTCTTGTATTCTGTTGGTGATGCTTGCATCTATGGCTCCTGATTTCTTTCCTAGGTTTTGTATCTCCAGGGTTGTCTCTCTTTCTGATTTCTTTATTGTTTCTATTTCAGTTTTTAGATTCTGGATGGTTTTGCTCATTTCCTTCACCTGTTTGATTGTGTTTTCCTGTAGTTCTTTAAGGGATTTTTTTGTTTCCTCTTGAAGGTCTTCTAGCTGTTTACCTGTGTTCTCCTGTATTTCTTTGAGGTGCTATTTATGTCTTTCTTAAGGTCCCATATCATCATCATGAGAAGTGATTTTATATCTGAATCTTGCTTTTCCAGTGTGATGGTGCGTGCAGGACTTACTATGGTGTGAGTATTGGGTTCTGATGATGCCAAGTAACCTTAATTTGTGTTGCTTGTATTCTTATGCCTGCCCCGCACCATCTGGCTATCTCTAGTGCTACCTGCCCTTGCTAAATCTGATTGGAGCCTGTCCTTCCTGTGATTCTGGTTGTGTCAGAACTCCTCAGAGTCAAACGGTCTCTGTGATCCTGTAATTCTGGGATCCTGTGATCCTGGGTTTGTTAGTGCGCGCCTGGGAGTAGAGCTTCCTCTGGGTGTTTTGGGACTGGCTGCGGAGTTTGTGCCCAAGGCCTGCTCAGTGCACCAATCATCCCAGATGAACAGGAAGGAACCTGAGCCATTGGGCTGGTGGAGTTCCTGTGTGCCGGATCCTGCTGGTCCCAGTTACTCCTGTTGTTGGGACAGATGTTGTGTCCTCCTCAACTCTGATCCCAGACATGTTAGAGCACCTGGGAGTGGAGCTTCCTCTGGGTGTTGTGGGACTGGCTGTGGAGTTTGTGCTCAAGGTTTGCTCAGTTGGCCCAGACAGACCCGAAGCAACCTGAGCCACTGGGCTGGCGGAGTTCCTGTCATATCTTAATTTTTGAGGTAGAGTTTATCACTGTTCTTTCAAGTAGACTAATATTGGACCACAGTGGGCCAGTGGACTGCAGGGATCTGCCCTGACCTTGCCTCCCAGGGATGGGAATGTGCCATGATGCTCAGCTTTTGAATGCAAGTTCTAGGAACCAAACTCAGATCCTCATGCTTGCAAAGCAAGCTCTTTACTAACTGAATGATTTTCCCAACCCAGGTCCAATCTGTTATGAATACTAAATAGAAATATTGCACACAGAGTGGTTAGGTCACAGTATGTGTGGCTTGTCATCAATAACTGCTAATGATAACTAGATGGGGAGCTGTGACGCTCAGGTGAGCTCGCAACCGTGTCTTCTTTGAAGCATGTTACGTTTGCATGGGACTTTCCCCAAACGGAACTTTTAGAACAAGACCAGAGTGTCACTTCATGATGGGAAACTGCCATTCTATATTCTGCTTAATAAATTAATTTTATGATTTCAATTTTGGGTAAATGCATGCAATTTCAGTCATCAGCATTCAGGAGCATCATCCTCTGCTCTAACATTTCATAAACATTAAAGCACTTAATGGCCTCAAATGCCGGTTTTACACACACACACACACACACACACACACACACACACACACACACACACATTTTTATAGTTATTATTACCAGCAGTATTTTCTACTTGTTTTGATTTTCTTTTCAGCAAGAATGATCAGACTTGTCACTTGTCTTTGAGAATTATGACCAAAGTCAGGCTCCTAAATCCTTCTTTATTTGCATATGATAGGAGGTCTGCACCATGCCTATTTACATCTCTCGATAAAACTACATATTAAAAACTGAATTTTAGCAGTGGTCTTAAAACCATAATGTGCCACAGCTGGGAGATTAATAAGGACACTAGGGACTAGGTCAACATGTCTTGTGTGTCAGTGTTTTGGAAGACCAGAGAAGCCTCAAATGAAGTCCAAAATGCTTTAAAATTTGTACTTTTTTTAATAGATAAGTTGTGAGCCATCTGACATGGGTGCTGGAAACTGAACTCCAATGCTCTGCAAGAGCAATGGTCTCTTCTCCAGTGAGCCTCCTCTCCAGCCTGGACCTTGTATTTTAAATGACAGAAGGCAATCATTATCAGGAAGATTCTTGACATTATGGTAGGTAAATACAGGAAGGCCCAGGTGAAGAAAAACGTGGAATCTCTGGATAACTGCAAACAGTGGTTTGCTTATGTGCCTCTTCATTCATCAATTCATTCATGAATAATTATTGATGATCTTCAAGTTAATGAATACCATGGACTTATCTCAACAACTTAAGGGAGCCTAACATTTGTGAAGGCTCTGGCAAAGCTTCAAGGAGGAGATGATCTTTGAATTGGGTTTAATATTCACTGTGAACTAAATGAGGTCTGTGCTCTCAGAGGATGGTCAAGATAAGAAGACGAGAGACTCAGCAGGCCAATGTACTCCTTAATAAAATGAGCATTGTACGGGTTTAGATGATGGGTGAGGAGTTTGACTACAATGATTGAAGGCCCTGCCTCAAAACAGTGAGACAGCAAAGATGGTGGCTTCAGACAATTGCTCACCCATGTCTCCTGACCTCTAGGTGGCCTCACAGGGAGTCATACTTGTCTCTCATATCCTTGCTTCCCCTGGTGGCTTGTGAGGGTTAGTTAACCGTGGTCTGTCTTGTGTCCTCCGACTCCACAGGATTAGCCACTCAGGCCTCGATTTGCTTCAGATCCATCTTCCACCCGGCGTGTTATCATGATGTTGTCAAGGTGACCATGACAGTTGCCTGCTGTCCATTGAAAGAAATCATGATAGAAGGATTTCCTATTCTAAAATACAACAGAACCATTCATGTGTCTTCTGAAGAGATGGGACTTGTATTGTTTTAAATATGGTTTGTATATTTAATTGTGTGTGTGTGTGTGTGTGTGTGTGTGTGTGTATGGCTGTATCTGTGTGTATGGCTGTATCTGTGTGTGGGAATACACATGAATGCAGTTATTCGTGGAGGTCTTTAGATGGTTTTAGGTCCCTGCAAGCCTGAGTTACAGGAGGTTGGGAGCCACCTAGGTTCTAAGGACCCAACAGGTGTCCATTGCTGGGGCAGTACTTGCCCTCAATCACTCGGACATCTCTCTAGCTCAGTATCTCATATACTATTGTCAAGATGTGAGTCACACAAACGCTCCTAGGACCTATTTAAACCAGTACATCCATTGTGTACGCTAAGAATGATGACATCTTCCTCCACAGCACACAGGCAGTACAGAAAAGACTCTAGTCAGAGGGGGAAGTGATGGGAGAGAGGGGGAAGCGATGCGATGAGAGAGAGGGGGAAGTGATGGGAGAGAGGGGGAAGTGATGGGAGAGAGGGGGAAGCGATGGGAGAGGGGGGAAGTGATGGGAGATGCTTAGGAAACCCAGTATGCTCACTCCAGGAGAATATAAAGGGTTACTGTTATTTGCTAGGCATTAGTACCAGCAGCAGATAATGCTACCATAGCCTAGATTAGAGCAGGAAGTTGGTTGCCTAGGGCATCTCTCTATAGTCTTGTGTATATTTTGATTCAAAAGAGTTTGCATTGTGGTCTTGCTTCAGAGAGAGTGTCTTTTGGAGCCACTCTGATTGATCTCTCTTGAGACATTTTTAACATGGAATTCTCTAAGAATTATCAGTTCTAAAAATCAGATGTGCTCAAAGGCGCATATGAAAAGTTAGGTTGGTAGAGACAGTAAGTAGTAATACAATGAAGGTGGTGATGATGGTGGTGGTGATATGGTGATAGTGGTGGTAGTGATAGTGGTGATGGTGTAGTGATGGTGATGATGGTGATATGGTGATGGTGGTGATATGGTGATGGTGGTGGTGGTGGTGGTGGTAATGGTGCTGATGCTGGTGCTGGTGATGACAGTGGTGATAATAGTGGCGGTGATGATGATGTTGATGATGGTGGTGGTAATGGTAATGATGATGGTGGTGGTGATGGTGGCAGTGATGGTGATGGTGGTGATATGGTGATAGCGGTGGTGGTGATATGGTGATGATGGTGATATGGTGATGGTGGTGCTGATGCTGGTGCTGGTGATGATGGTGGTGATAATGGTGGTGGTGATGGTGGTGGTGATATGCTGATAGTGGTGGTAGTGATAGTGGTGATGGTGTAGTGATGGTGATGGTGGTGATATTGATGATGGTGGTGGTGATAGTGACAGTGATGGTAAGTCTGGTAGTGAACTACAAGTAACTTCCAATCTGCCTTAGTGAGAAACCTCAGAAGAAGATGGTCTGAGTCAATCAGAGTTGCAATGTCTTCATTGTACACAGGAGGAAGAAACCCAAGGACATCAATCTTTTGGTTTTCATATTGATTAACACTAATGGCCTAAAACTCTGATGAAAGCAGTGTTGTCCTGATTTATGGATTATGAACGCTATCGACATGTGTGGAGACACAGTGAGGGATCTTTCCTAGGAATGATTACAATAGACGGCCGCAGGGAGTATCTGACTATTGAGTAAGCCGTGATGAACTCTCCTAATAAAGACACTGCGTGCTTGCCAGTGGCCATGAGGCTGAAATAGTCTGTGGGCTTGTACCTTTCCTGTGGTCTTTACTAGGGAGGTTCACTGTTTGTTTAGGAGCAAAGAATGGGTGAGCAGATCAACTGTTTTCTGCTTTTACGTTAACTTCCTTGTTTTAATCGTTGACTTTTCTGCTGAATTCATCTTTTTTCCCTTAGAATCCACCCTTGTGTGTCTACCCATAACAACAATAACAACTACAGCAACATCAGCAACAACAACAACAACAAAACCCTTAATTTAAAGGAGCAGTGTTGTCAACTCTTTTGTATTCATAATTTTGACTTTTGGATGCCAGGGCCTCATGTTATCATCAAGAAGTGCTGGCAGTTCCTGGTGTCATCCATTCCTCACAAAAAAGTGCCCATAATGGATCCCTGGGATTGGAATATCTGCTACAATTTTTATTTTTCTATTTTTTTTGTGACGTATTTAATTAGACAATGTCATTCTTCTTGCCCTATATCAGATATAGAAACACTCTTGGAAAAGAAAATTAGAGCTCTCTAGTAGAGATCATGTTGACTAGCATCAGTTTTAACTAGTGTCAGTCCCCTTACCAGCAACAGCTTGAACTCAGCATCAACCCCTGACCCTCATAACTGTTCTTTTGAATTGTAAGGTTAGAGGTATGGGTTGTTAGACACCATAGAAACAGACAATCTAACAAATGTTACACTCTGTTGAAAACCAAAGACCTGCGAGAGCAACAGGGAAGAGAAGATGTCCACCCTGACACGTCCATTCAACTTGTTATTCGAAATCATAGCCATAGAAATTGAGCAAGAACATGGGATAATGGACCTGTAGATCCTAATAGAAGAGGTAATCTCAAGTCTGGCTGTGAGTAACGTAAGATCATGCATGGAAAACCCCACAAAAGAAGACCCCCCCCCACAGTTACTTTAAAATCAATTAATTCAGCAAAGTTTCAGAAAACAAAACCAACCCATGAAACTAGTTACATTTCAGTGTGTCAACTATGAATAACAGAGGAGGGAAGGAAGAAAAGAATCCCATTTACAATAGTAACAGCACATAGTTTTCACAGTGGTGAGGGGATAGAAGGCTTGCACACTGTAAACTACACAACATGGAAGGAATAAAACCAAAGACACATGCATGAATAGAAATATAGCTGGTGTCCATGAGGGTGTCAGTATAGTTAGACTGTCCACACCACTCCAGATGATCTGCCACAGAGTCAGTGCTAGCTCCATCAAAGTCTCAAAGATGTGCTCTTTACAAAAACAGAGAAGTAATCCTAAAAGTCACACAAACCCACAAGGGACTAAAGCTATCCAAAGCAGAGTCGTAGGTGCCACTGTACTGGACTTCAACACGTGATGCCAACTATAGTATTTAAAGTGTTCGGTTACTAGCACAGCAGTGGACACAGAAGACAGAAAAGCTCTCAGAGATAAGTACTCAGACATTTTGCCCAGCTGATCTTGAACAAGGGTGTCAACATAAGAGTGACTGCCAGCTTGGGATCAACTGCCAGATGGGCTTAGGATTTGTTATGATGATGGAATGTTTTGAAAATGGAGTAGTCAGGGTCATACAACATCATGGATGGGCCATATGCTCTTTGTAAATTTCAACTCAATAAAATTCAAAGGAAAAGAAAATAAACATGAGCGAGAGATGTCAGAGCAGAGAGCTGAAGGGTATGGAGCTGGGGCGGATAAAGCAGCGGAGTATGAGGAGTCTGCTCTACAGAGAGGGAAAGTACGAGTCATCCGTGGTAAAGCTGGGGAGACACACGCTACCTTCATAAGCTGAGGCAGGGATAGGAAGGCTTCATAACCTGAATGTCTGAATGGAAAGAACAACCAAAGAGGGCGAGAGAGGAAATAAAAGGAGAACTATGCTCAGCCCACCAGGTCCAAGTGTGGCAGACACAGTGTGACTCTGCCAGGAAGACACAAAAGAGGTAGAGAGGAGTC
Organism: Mastomys coucha; assembly: GCF_008632895.1. Lineage (NCBI taxonomy): Eukaryota > Metazoa > Chordata > Mammalia > Rodentia > Muridae > Mastomys > Mastomys coucha. The sequence continues at coordinate 158,158,289 of NW_022196897.1, read as the reverse complement.
GGTAAGTGACTGAAGGGAGGTGCAAGGAAACCAAACCAGACAAGAAGGGCAGTGAGCACAGGGGCAGTGAGTACAGGGGCAGTGAGCACAGGGGCAGTGAGCACAGGGGCAGTG